>NC_133460.1:12275625-12581459 GCF_048565385.1 Saimiri boliviensis | reverse complement strand
GGAAGGAGGATTGCCTGAGCACAGGAGTTCAAGGCCAGCCTGGGTAACACAGTGAGACCCTGTCTCTACCAAAGTTTAAAAAAATTAACCAAGTGTGGTGGTGTGCATCTGTGGTGGTAGCTCCTCAGGAGGCTGAAACAGGAGGACCGCTTGAGCCTGGGAGTTCGAGGCTACAGTGAGCTATGATTGCATCACTGCACTCCAGCCGGGGTGACAGAGGGAGGCCCTGTCTCAAAAACACAAATCAATTACAAGACACATGTAAAGAGGCATAACCCAGGATTCACTCCTGATAGACCTCAGTACATGTTACCTGTCCCCATTTAACAGAGGAGAACAGATTCTGTCTTAGAAAGAAGAACAAAGAAAAACTCCTCAGCTGTCTCAGGCCCGACAGAGCCAGACTGAGTGGGTGGTGGGGGGTGCTGTCCAGCAGGGCAATGTGGATTCCACGTTTCCCAGGATCCCAAGACCAGGGTGGCTCCGGCCTCTGCCCCTTGCCTTTCTGCACCCCCATGCTGAATCCAGGGTACTCAGACTCAGTCTCCCCATCCTGAGCACTACAGCAAATGTCTTTCCTCCTCAGTCCCACCTGAAAAACAGCAGTGACTGTACAAACCAAGTCGCTGTGTCCTGGGAATGCAGACAGAGCAGGACTTGACTCCAGACCTCCGGGACCCCCAAATTGAACCTGAGGGGTGAAACACACACCCAGTGACAAACGTACTCTACAGTACCCACAGAGTGCCAAGCCCCAAGCTGGCACTCTTTTGACAAGCAGAAACTCAATTCAACTCCACAACCGTCCTATGCCTTGATAGAGACAGGATTTCACCGTATCGGCCAGGTTCGAAATCTTGACCTCAGATGATCCCCCCTCCTCAGCCTCCCAAAGTGCTGGAATTCCAGGCATGAGCCACCGCGCCCGGCCTGTATATCTGATTGCCTTGGGTGCCGTTATTATTTCCACGTCATGGAAGTGAGGAAGCTAAGGCAGGTGAAGAAGGCTATCCCAGGGCCATAACGGGCAAGGAAGTGGCAGAGCTGAGATTCAAAGGCCAGTCAGCCCAGCTCCCATGGCAGGAGAGGCACAGCTGGCCTCAGAGCACCTCCCTGATGCCCGCTGAGGGACCTGGCTAGTTCCTTTCAAGCATTTTGGGCAGGGCCTACCAGGTTCCATCACCCAGGTGAGGTCACTGAGGCAGAGAGAAGGGGAGAGATTCACCCGAGATCCCACAGCATTGGCAAGCGGAGTTAGGAATGACGCCCAGGTCTGTCTGAGCCTCCCCCTCCAGCTCTCTGCAGATGCAGCTCCCTGCACCTTTTCCGGGCCGTGGACTCCTCTGGCATCTGGGGAAGACTCGAGGATCCTTACTCCAAATCATGATTTTCAATGAATAAAACAAATACACGCAGAATTGCAAAGAAAACCAATTACACTGAAATGGAATTATCAAAACATTTTTTAAAAATCAGATATATAGGTCAGGCACCATGGTTCATGCCTATAATCCCAGCATTTTGGGAAGCCGAGGTGGGTGGATCATCTGAGGTCAGGCATTCAAGACCAGCCTGGCCAATATGGTGAAACCCTGTCTCTACCAAAAATACAAAACTTAGCCAGGCATGGTGGCACGCTTCTGTAATCCCAGATACTCGGGAGGCTGAGACAGGAGAATTTCTTAAACCCGGGAGGCAGAGGTTGCAGCGAGCCCAATCACACCACTGCACTCCAGCCTGGGTGACAGAGCAAGGGTCTGTCTCAAAAAATAAAAATTAAAAAATCAGATGTATAATATCAGCACACATCCTTGTTGATTGACGCAGGACGTAACAAGAGCTAATGCATGCCTAATAACGCTAGTAACTTCAAAGCATCGAGGAGGGGTGCGGTATTTCAGGATCTCCGCCACCCTTGTAATGTGTGACGGGAAAAATCTGTGATTTTGAGTGGCGTCAAAACCCCAGGGGCAGCTAGTCCACTGAGGTTTGTTACCTCCGCACATCACAGAGGAAGATGCCGATGGCAGGTGACAGGCTGCTGAGAGCAAACATGATCCTGCCACCTCGGCCTGCCCACCGGCCACCGGGAACATCCGGGTTCACCGCCTCTGCTGTTGTCTCTTGGCTAAGGCCGAGGGCAGGATCGCTGCTACAGGAGCGGTTCTCACGTTTGTGCGTGTGTGTTAAGATGCATGTTCCTGGGCTGGCCTCCGTGGAATCTGATGCTGCAGGTTTGGGAAGAGGCTGGGATGATCTGCATCTTGAGCAAGTGCCCCAGGTCGTTCAGCACGGGCCATTTTAGGAGAAAGAGGTGTCTTTAAAAAATGTAAATACAATCGGGTGTCATTTAAAAATGTAAGTGACGCCCTGTTACGCTTGGGATAAACCTCAACTCCCTGCCTTGATTTTTGAGTTTCTACCAAATTGTCAGGCCACTGCCTACCCTTTGTCATCTCCTGTCCCTCCACACTCCAGCCACACGGGCAGTTCCCTTCCTCCAAAGCCACCCCAGGGCCTTTGCACTTGCCGTACCCTCAGTCCAGTGCTCTTCCCCCAGCGTCACTTGGCTGGCTGCTTCCCCGCTCAGATGACCCCGGCCCCTCCATCAAAAGCAGGCACAACTCCCGTCATACACACTCGCTTTCGGTCCTTCCCCATTGTACTATCCCCATGCCCACTTATTGGAAGTGGCGTTATTCATTGGTTTCCTGACGTCAGGTCTGGCAGGACATGTCTGTCTGTCCAGCACCCGCTCCTGGAACGCATCTTGCTCTGGCATGCATGGCGCTCAGCAAAGAACTTGCTAAATGAATGAGTGAAGAAACGCCACCAGCCAAGAGGAAAAGGAGACGGCCCGAGTTGTTCAGCAGCAGAGGAGCCCAGGGAAAAAACTGCTTCCAGGAGGAGGGAGCCGCTGTCGTGAATGCCACCGAAAGGTCAAGGGAAATGAAGACCGAGGGATGAGAAAAGGCCACGGACTTTGGCGATTTGAACCCCTCTGGTGACATTTGTGGGGAGGGAAGCAGATTCTGCAGAGAGGCTGATGCCAAGGGGAATGTGGCTTCAGGCGGTGGGGAAGGAGCGGGTGCCGATGATGAATGAGATGGGAGGTTCGCCCCAGCTTCAGAGCAGGGGGAGGGAGGAGAGGAGGGCCGCTGGTGGGTGGCTTTGGTCATCTGGACTCACACTCACTCATTAATTCATTTTCAGCAGGGAGAGATGGGGAGGGGCAAGAGCGGGGCTCTGGAGCCAGGCAGAGTGGGTTCACATCCCACCCCCTTCGCTTACCAGCAGGGTGCCTTGGGCAAGTTACTTAAATCTGGCTGGACCTCGGTTTTCTCATCGGTAAAATGGAATGAAAACGATGTCTGCCTTAAGGGCTGCAGTGAAGATTCAGTGACACACTCGGGAACCGGAAGGGGTGCCCAGCGAGTGCCAACTTTTGTTTCCTATTGCTGCTTGGCGCCCGGGGCGATACTGCAGCTGGGATGTAGCAGTGGAAGGCAGCTCTCAGCCTGAACCACAGAGACAGGGACACAGCCAGGCAAAGCAGTGACAGCCCGCCGCCGGGAGGACCGAGTGAGCTGGGGCTGCTGGGACCCAGAAGGGACCAGCCTGGCTCAGGCACAGGAGTCCCAGTGGTTTCTGGAGGAGGAGCTGGAGGAGGTCTTTCAGGACAAGGGGGACTCCAGCAAGAAGACCCAGACCCAGGGAGCCGGAGCCCGAAGCTGGCGTGGCTGGACGCAGAGGCCAAACCCCAGGGGCCAGGAGACCAAGGAAGAGGCCACTTGAGCACAAGGCAGCAGGGAGTTGTGAACATGGTTGGACGTGGGTACCCAGGATTTGCTCTGGCTGCCACGCAGAGGGAGAGGAGGGGGTCTGGCATCAGTGCTGCCATGGAGAGCCTTCTGCAGGGCTCCGTGGAAACAGGGGCAATCGTCTGAATGGTGGAGACCGCGGCGAAGGTGGGAGAGGAGACAGAATACCCTTGGGAGGAAGAGTCGCCCTCTGCGACCCTGGGTCACTTTCCTCTGATGCGTGTCCCACAGGACGAGTACTTAAGGGATCTGCAGAACTCCCATCGGCCTCCATCAACCCTTCTTCCCACCTCTCGACCAAGGCCCATTTTGAGTACATGGTGGAGGGGGCTCCAGACGCACCCCCTTGGGACCCTGGAGGGACAGTGGCCACAAAGCTGAAATGAGCCACCAGGGACCAAGTCTTCCAAGGCAGGCCAGAAGTCAGGGGCTTGGCGGACAGAGTGTAGTGTCCTGGCACCCAGATTTGGAAGTTCCAGCCCCAGAAAGTCCCCAGTCAAGACAGACCCGCGAGGTCCTCCGTGAAGACACTGTGTGCTCTGGCTGACTCCGCATTCACTCACCTGTCAGAGCCAGCGGCCACCTGTACAATGGCCATTAACTCCCCCACACCTTTGACCCCATCTCCTGCCCCCATTTCCCTCACTCACCTCCCTCCAGGCACCCCGGCACACTTGCTGTTTCTGGCATGTGCCAGGCACACACTTTCCGCTCCCTCTGCACGAAATGCTGTTCCCCTGGGTCTCCCCACCTGTCCTAAGGTTTTGGGATTTTTTTTTTTTTTTGTCATCATGGCTGGAGTGCAGTGGCATGAATAGTTCACTGTAACCTTAAGTTCCTGGGCTCAAGTGATCCTCTATAACCTCAGGCTCCCAAGTAGCTGGGACCACAGGCATACACCACTGTGACTAGCTAATTTTTAATTTTTTTTGTAGAGATGGGGTTTTGCTATATTGTCCAAGCTGGTCTTGAACTCCTGAGCTCAAGTGATCCTCCTGCTTCGGCCTCCTAAAGTGCTGGGATTGTGGGTGTCAGCCACCACATGCAGCCTTCTAAGTTTTGCCTAAATGTCACTTCTCAGTGATGTCTTTCCTTATCCCACTATTTAAAATTGCCAATGCCCCTCCCAATACTCCTCCTTCCTTTTCATTTTTTTCCCTAGTATGTATCACCGTTCAGCAGCCAAAAGGACCTTTCTAGGATGTAAATCGAATCTTCCCTGCATAAAGCCCTCCAATGTTCCCATGGTTTCCCATCACACTCTAAGTGAAACCCAGGTTTCTTCCAGAGCCTTCAGTGGCTGGCCCCTGCCCACCTCTCCAGCCTCATCTCTCTCCCCTGCCTCCCTGAGGCTCCTTTCCAGCCACAGAACTCCTTCCCACCCCAGGGCCTTTGCACCTCGTCCCCCGACCTTTGATGGAAACACAGCTACAAGACATCCATCACTTTCCTCCTTACGGAAAGGCACAAGCACAGTCATGAATGGGGTGAACGCTCTGCTTCCAGGTCAAGAAGATGACAGAACCTTGAGGCAGCTGCAACCACCTGGCGGGGTCACAGCCAGGGAGGGTCACATCCCAGGAGAAGTCACAGGCTCGGCTGCAGCCAATGGGTGGGAATGGGCAACCAAGGTTGCCAGATCTTCCAACTATTCCAAAGAAGCCAGAAATCCTGGGTTCTACATGAAATCCCATTTCGAAAAGCTAATGAATTCAAATCTTTCCAAACACAACGCTGAGGCCCTAGGACTCGAGTTTCCAATCCTTCACAGAGCTCAGAAAGCCAGTCACGACTGAGTCCATCCCACTGCATTTTTTGCTGCTAAAAATTCATCCCAGAGAGGGGATGAGATGTGAACAAGGTCACACAGCTTCTAGCAGAGCATGGTCTCCAACCCAAGACTCTGTTCTTAATAGCAGACATTTCTTTAACTCCTACTGACTGGCCACAGGAAGGGGGAAATGCTATTCACGTTCATGCCAGAACTTTTTTTTTTTTTTTTTTTTAAGCAACAGAGTCTCACTCTGTTGCCCAGGCTGGACTGCATGGTGCATTCACAGCTCACTGCAGCCTCCACCTCCTGGGTTCAAGTGATCCTCCCTGCTCAGCCTCCCAAGTAGCTAGGACCACAGACATATGCCACAATGCCTGGCAAGTTTTGTTTAATTTTTTGTAGAGACAGGGTCTCACGATGTTGCCCAGGTTGGTCTTGAACTCCTGGCCTCTTGAATTCCACCTCAGCCTCCCAAAGGGCTGGGATTACATACATGAGCCAGCATCTTTAAGGCATGGGCAGAATAATGAAAACGTATTTGTGGGTAGAAATCTTTTAAGGCTTATCTGCAAGGGTACGTGAAGGGTCTATCCTAGCATAAAGAATGACGTCTTCTGTCTAAGTAGGACATTCATCTTGGTGGCAGGGCAGGGTGGGGGGCGCATGATACATGAGCCTGCCTGAGTCCGTGGTGAGCTCAGAATCTCTGTCTTATTACCTTGAAACTAGACAACATGTTTTCTCTTGCCACTACCCTTCCCCCACCTTCCCATTCCCACCCCCGCCCCACCACCTTGACCAAAAGGATCCTGGCTTTATCACTGTGGCAGAGGAGTCTAAAAATACCTAGACTCACCAACTTCAGGGGTTTATTCTCTCATCTGGGAGGCGCCCACAAAGCTTTTGCCAATATAAATGGCATTTCCTTTGGTATTTTTAAAGATCAGAGAATCCACAGGAATATACAAGTTGGACAGGGCCTTTGAGATCACAGCTTCCAAATGCCTCCTGTTTCAGGTTTAAAAAAAAAAAAGTTTTTTAAGGAGGCTTGAAAGGTTAGGTTTCCAGATAGCTCACAAAAGAAGAAACCAACCTAGTTAAAATCCTATGGAAAAATAAATTCAATCTCACTCGTAATAAAATTTAAATTAAGGCACTCATGAGATAGAGCTTGTAGCCAGCATATTAAGCAAAATTTTGCAAGTAAGAGCTTCTAGTCGAATACAGCGATGGGAGAGTGGGTTTCCTCGCTGGAAACATTTACAGACTTCTCACTCAGAAGCCATGCAATCCCCTTACTTCCTCAGGTTCCCTTGTGTGACTAGTCCTGGCCACCAGGCTCTGAGCAGAAGTAACACGTGTCACTTTCAGCACAATGCATGGAAAAGCTGGCATGTGACCTCCCTGGTTCTGACCTCCTGCCGCTTTCCTAGGGGTCTGCGGAGGTGTTGGGATGTTAGTGTGTCCAGCAGCCTGGGTCCCTAAGAGACCAAGTTTGCTTCAGCCCAGGGCCCTCTGTGCTGCCTGCTCCCTCGTGAATGTTCTTTCCTCTTATTCTCCTCATCGCCACTCAGTTTAAATGTCAGCTCCTCATCAAGGAACCAGAAAGATCCTAACCCATCCACCCACCCAACTTTTTCCTGCCGTGGTCACACCCCATTCTGACATCTTGTTGAATTATCTCCCTAGTAGCAGTCTCATTTTGAAATGATCATGTCTTTGCCTCAGTTTCCCTGTCTGTAAATTGGATGGTCAGACTCAACTTTAAGGACCATCCCCTCTGTGACATGATTCCCGAGACCCTGGTGGGTATAGACACCCTGTCTCCACCACCTCCACTCCCCTTCCTGTGCCCTGGGCCAGCCCAGCATCCCTTTTGGAAATAGAACTCACTTTTCCTTCCAGAGACCACCACTTCCCCATTCTCAGCACTTGTGATGGGGGCCGGCGGGGGCAGGGAGGCAGTTCAGCTGCTCCCAGCTGCAGGGCAGGGATCCTCAGAGTCCACTGTGATTGGTTTGGGGATGGGCACATGACTCAACCTTGGGCAATCAGAGCTAGCCCTGGGAGTTTGAAGAAACATGTGTGGAAGAGGCGGTCCCTTTCCACTGGGAGTTGCTAAACTGGAGAAAGTGGAAACTAGAGCTGCTGGGAGCACCTCTGCCAGCACAGACCACCTGAGAATGAAGCCCAGGAGAGCTGCACTGAGAGACAGAAAGGCTGCCTCCTAAGAGCATTGTGGGAGGGAGCGCCTGGATCCAGCTGTGCCTGACTGCGATATGTCCCTGATACTTGAGTCATGGAACCAGTAAACTCCTTCGGCTCAAGTCTGTTTGAAATGAGTTTTCTTTCTCTTGCAGCCAAAACAGCCTTTTGCCTTCCTTGCCTGTCCCTGTAAGGATGTCTGTCCCAGCCCTGGAATGTTTGCTCATTTCTTAGTCTCCCTCTGGGGCTAGGAGCTCCCTCATAGGCAGGTTTCCCAGCATCTCTGCCCCTCATCTGCCCTGTGCAGCCCTGGCCAAGTGATCAAAGGACACGGGAAGTGCTGTAGCTCTGGGGTTTTAATTGGGGAGCTGCTCTGTCCATTCCGGAAGCTTCAGACTATGTGATCTGAGCAATTAACCTTTCTGCAGAGGCCAAGGCCAATTATATCCCAGGGCCCATCTGTGACATCTGTGTAACAGATCAAGTGTCTCAGCCTGGCTGTCTTGGTTTTTATAGGACAAATGTAACATAATCAATCTCTTCTATCCCCACGGCTGTCACCCCCATCCAGGCCCGTGTCCTTTCTTGTGGTTGTAACAGCCTCTGACTCCTCCTTACTTCCCATTGCCCATCCTCCACAAACTCGTCCCCTGTGACCTTGGCAACTGCATCTGCTGCTTCCCCATGCCCCACCCTCCAACTCCCCTAAACTACCTACCTGGTAGATTGCAGGCATGGTCCCAAATCATTCACCCTTCTTGTGTCTGTACCCTTTGCAATACTCTCCCACCTCTGACTTTGAGCTCAGCCGTGGGACTTGCCCTGGCCAATGGGATATTAGCAGATGAGACACAAGCGCATTGCACAGCCAGTGTAATCCCTCTTGCTTGCACCTGTTACCATCCAGGCTAGCCTGCTGGAGGATGAAGGACCCCCTGAACAGAACCTAATCATCCCAGCTGAGGCTGGCCTAGGTCACCAAACAATTTATCTGTGCCTAGATGTAAAGTGACCCAGCCACAATCAGCAAAACTATCAAGCTGACCGACCCAGATGTTGAAGCAGTAAACGCTCGTTCTGCAGACCTCTGAAGATTGTGATCAGTACGCAGCATTGTCTTGGCAATAGAGAACTGATGCTTGTTGCATTTCTCCCAGGTCTCTAGAGCTTAGCAAGTGCTCTTCCAGCTGCCCATCCTGTCTCCCCTTTGGTCTGTTCCTCATTCATTTTGTGCTGCTATCACAGAACACCAGAGACAGGGTAATTTTTTAAAAACAGAAATTTACTTCTCACAGTTCTGGAGGCTGGGAAGTCCAAGACTAAGGCACCTTTTCTGGTGTTGCCCTTCTTATTGCATCCTTGCGTGGTAGAAGGCAAAAAGGCAAGAGAGAGCTAACACATTCCTGCAAGTCCTTTTTTATAGCAGCATTAATCCATTCATGAGGATGGAACCCTCATGACGCAAACCTTTTCCAAAGGCTGAAACTCCTGACGCCATTGTGTTGGGATTAAGTTTCCAACACGTGAATTTTTGGAGGGGACAAAATCATTCAAATCACCGTGGTTTGCTTGGCTGCCTCCTACACATCCTTCACGATTCAGCTCAGTGTCTCATCCAACTGAAGGCTTCAGTAAACTCCTCTTCCCATCCCACCCCAAGGGCTGGTAGCTTACTTCTCTGAGCCCTTACAGCCCTTCTGCATTAAAAGGAGCTGGAGACAGATAGCGTAGCTCAAGTCCTGGTGCCTGCACTTACCAGCTCTAGGGACCTGGGCCCATCATTTAATATTTCTAAACCTCAGTTTCCCCACCTGAAAATGGGAATCACAATAACATCACCTATCTTGTAGATATTCCATAGGAGGGGTTTCACGTAGTGTCTGGCACACAGCAAGTGTTTTCTCTAGTTAGCTGCTATCATCCTGTCGATACAGTGCTCACCTCATTGTCATGCCGTTATTTTTCTGCCTTATGAGACTCTGGGCCCCAGAAGTCGGGACCCATGCCTCATTCATTATCTGCCTTTGGGCTAGTCCAGAGAGGACTTTTAATTTTTTTGAGATAGGGTCTTGCTCTGTTGCCCACGCCAGAATGCAGTGGTATGATCATAGTTCACTGCAGTCTTGACCTCCTGGACTCAGGTGACCCTCCCACCTCAGCCTCGTGCGCCACTGTGCCCAGCCTGCATTCAGTTCTTTCTAAGCCATCACTGCTGATTCTCTAAAGAGGACATTCATAGTCCCATTTCATTTTTAAGAACACCAAGTTTTGGGGAAGGAATGTAACTTGCCTATGAGCACACAGCAATTAAATAATATGCCTCTTTTTTTTTTTTCCAGACAGCATCTTGCTCTGTCACCCAGGCTGGAGTGTAGTGGTGTGATCTTGGCCCACTGCAATCTCCGCCTCCCAGGTTCAAGTGATTCTCCTGCCTCAGCCTCCCAAGTAACTGGGATTACAGGTGCACATCACCATGCCTGGCTAATGTTTTGTATTTTTAGTAGAGGTGGGGTTTGGCCATGGGGTTTGTATTTTTAGTCAAGTGGCGGTGTTGCCAGGCTGGTCTCGAACTGCTGACCTCAGGTGATCCACCAGCTTTGGCCTCCTTGGCCTTTACTGCCTTTACTCCAGGCATCTCCTTGCTGCTTGGCTGGTCTTTGAATATCCTGGGCATGTTCTGCCTCAGGGCCTGTGCATCTGCGATTCTGCTGCTTGGAACGTCCCCCTGCCCTTCCTGGCCCCATGGCCCATGGTTATCCTCATGGCTTTCTCCTCCACCTCCTTTGATCTTTGCTTAAATGCCACCTTTCGAGAAGGCCCCCTCTGACTCCCCCATCTGGAACGCAGACGCTCTGTCCCTTCCTGCCCCTCTTCACAGCCTCAGCTCTGCTTTACTTTTCTCCACACTAATTGCCATCTAATAACACCACGTGGTTGACAGCTTGCTTTTTTGAAAGTTTGTTTCTCTCTTTGAGAGTGGAAGCTCCATGAAGGCAGGGTTTTTGTTCTCCTATACACCACTGGACCCCAGCGTCTTGAACTGCGCTTGGCACATAGTAGGCATTCCCTAACATTTGTTGAATAAATGAGTGATTCGTTGGTCAGCTTTGGATTCAAGCTGTAAGGATACCGGCCAACTGCTTTGGAGGGGGTCAGGCTGGGGCTTGGTGAGTTCCTCCAACCCTACAAGAGTCTGACTCCTACCACTGTCTCACCGTCCATGTACCCAAGCTCCCAGCATGCCTCGCAGCCAAGCCCACTCAAAGTCAGACAACTGGCATTAAGACCAAAGGTCTGGCTGGGCACGGTGGCTCATGCCTGTAATCCCAGCACTTTAAGAGGCTGAGGCAGGAGGATTGCTTAAGCCCAGGAGCTTGAAACCAACCTGGGCAACATAGTGAGACCTCGTCTCTACTAAAAAAATTCTTTTAATTAGCCAGGCATAGTGGTGTGCACCTGTAATTCCAGCTACTTGGGAGGATGAGGTGAGAGGATCATTTGAGCCCAGAAGGTCGAGGTTGCAGTGAACAATGATTGTATCCCTGCCATCCAGCCTGAGCAACAACAAAATGAACAAACAAAGCAAACGACAAAAAGACTAAAGGTCTGGTCTGGCTGTTGCGTCTTCAGATTTCATGTATACTCATGACAACAACATCAGGATTAAAAATGATTAGTATGAAGACAGCAAATGCTGGTGAGGATGTGGAAGCAGCTCCAGAGACTGACGTAGTCACCTCAGAGACCAATTTGTCCTTACCTAGTGTAGCTGAAGATGAAGATGTTTGTATCCCATGACCCAGCAAGCCCAGTTCGATTTATAAAAGTTAAAGACATTCTTGCACCATAATATGGGTTCAACAATATTCACAACAGCACAGTTTGAAATGGAAAAAAAAATACTGGAAAAAAATTAAATGGTTATCAACAATAGAATAAATTGTGGTGTATTCACAACATAGAATGCTTGCCAGGAAGCTTTGAACAGAGATGGATAATGGCTACAAACATCAACATAGCAGAATCTTTATTTTTACTTACTATTATTTTTTTAATAGCTACAGGGTCTCACCATGTCCAGGCTGCTCTGAAACTCCTGGGCTCAAGTGATCCTCCTGCCTCAACCTCCCAAAGTGCTGGGATTACAGGCGTGAACCACCGCACCCGGCCAACGTGGAAGAATCTTAAAAAACAGGTTAATTCTATGTATCCATGTACCATGTTAACATGATAACACAAGCAGCGTGATCCAATTTAAAGTTCAAAGATAAGCAAAATGATATAGAGTCTTTAATGATACCAACTGGTGGCGAAACTCTGAACAAAATGCGAGGGAATGTTCTATACAGAACTCAAGAAAGAGGTTCCCTTTGAAGGAAGGGGCTGGGATCTCAGAGAAAGGAACCCAGGAATCTGAAGCCCATGGTAAACTGGTGACTTGCTGAATTTTTATTATTGTTATTTTGAACTTGTTTTCATATAAATATTCATTTGTATTTACTCCAATATTTAATAAAGTCAGTTTTTTAAAAGGAAAATAATGATTTGGGGAGGTTAAACCAGGGATTGTCAAACTGCAGCCCGTGGGCCAAATCTGGCCTGCACTCCTGGTTTTGTAAATAAAGTTTATTGGAATGCAGGCAAATAAAGTTTTATTGGAACACAATCATGTTCATTCATTCATACATCGCCTACGGCTGCTTTCATATAACAATGGCAGAGGTGAGTAACTGCAATAGAGACTGTATGGCTCACAAAGCCAATATTTCCTGTCCAGCTATTTACTATGCGGTCCCTTTAAAGAAACGTTTGCGGCCCCAGGGCTAGAGCAATGACCTACACTCACAAACTAAATTTAATTATTTTAAATTTTTTCCTACTTATTTTCTAATTTAAAAGTAATTTAAAAATGCTCATCGGAAAGAATTTGAAAAATACGGAAACATGAGAAAACAGTTTCCCATATAAGGCCACCACCAGCAATAACCAACCATTGGTAAAATTTGAGCCTATTTCCTTCCAGGTTTTTTTTTTTTTTTTTTTTTTTTTTTAACGCATGTGTAAGTTTCCTCCCTCTATAACCAGGAACGTGCTGATCAAGCAATTTTGAACCCTGTTACTTTCACTTAATGTCATCTCAGGAGCATTTATCTGTGTGGCTTAATAGCATTTCGTTTTTTGCTATTATAAGTAATGATGCAATTAGTATCCTTGTACACATGTCTTTGTTGACAATATGAAATATTATATAGTCATCCAAAATGAATTCTTCAAGGAATCGCTAATGATCTAGGGACAGTCATGGCTGCATTATTTATACCAGCAAAAAGACTGGAAACAATATGAATGGCTTGGCGGTAGGAGAATTGCTATATGAACTTGATACTTCACTAATGTGGAGTACCAAGTTCGTATAATGTAGATGGAATGTTCTGCAGCTTCTAAACGTAATGATTATGAAGAGCGGAAAGATGGTTCTCTCTCCCAGCCTCAGTCTCCTGATATGCGAAGTGAGGATAGTGCCACTGCCTCCCAGAGCTGTTTTAGGAGGTTTCTTTTTCTTTCCTGTTTTCTTTTTTCTTTTCTTTTCTTCTCTTTTTCTTTTCTTTTCTCTTTCTCTCTTTTTGTCTTCTTCTTCTTCTTTTCTTTTTTTTTTTTTCTGCAATCTCACTCTTTTGCCCAGGCTGCAGTGCAGTGACAGGACCATGGCTCACTGCAGCCTCAACCTCCAAGGCTCAAGTGATCCTCCCACCTCAGCCTCCCAAGTAGCTGGGACCACAGGCATGCGTCACCATGCCTGGCTAATTTGGGAGGAACTTTGAAAGCATCTAGCACGTAAGTTGCATTCCCTATGCTAGAGCTATTATTTTTAGTGATAATGATATATAAATCATGGAAAAAGGGTACAACCAGGCTGACAGGTCAATCCTGCATCCTACTAGATGCTAACTGTCTTGCAGACTACTCCTGGCTGCACCCACACCTAAGTAAAACTAGCAAGTGTCTGGAAGGGGCCCTAGACAAGTGGCAGGTGGCATTCTTCTACCTCCACTTAAGAGCCCTGTGATTACTGCTACCATGTCATTTGTGTGATCATTGAAGGGCTGTGATCCCAAATGGGTTTTGATGACAATCTTCCCGCAACCAAGAAAGGAACAAATGGCTCTTGACTGCAGATATAACTAAGCTGCTACCAAGCAGGTATTGATCAGCGCTGAGGCAGAGTCTAGGCTGACAGATGGGGCAACTCTGAGAGGGGACAAAAGAGCAGAGGTGTCTCTTCCCTCAGAGGATGTGTGCGCACGCACACAAACACACACATCCTGTTGGTTTTGAAAACTCACCAGAAGATAGGGAGGGAGGGGCAGGGTGGGGGCTGAACAGCCAAAGGAGTCTATGATTTAGGGGGAGTTTGCCAGACTTTCATTTAGGCTATAAAAGAAATATTTGAAAACAAAGAAATCCATGAACAGCAGAAGGCTTTGTGGGGCCATAAATAAAGGTCACATACAGGGCAGGGCATGGAGCAAACAAAGCCACAGGCCAGAGGGTCAGCCTGGCTGCCTAGACTCACAGGCCCACAGTTCTCAGTCATTCATTCACTCACTCAAGCCACAAATATTTACTGAGCACCTACTATGTTCTGGGTGTTGTTCAAGGTGCTGGGGACATAGCTATGAATGAAACTAATTAGTCTGCTGTCTTGAGGAGATCAAAAATAAACAAGTTTTCAAGTCAATAGGACTGGGGAGGCTGAGAGAGAAGGATCACTGGAGCCCAAGAGTTTGAGGCTGCTGTGAGCTATGACTGTGCCTGTGAATAGCCACTGCACTCCAACCTGGGTGACACAAGGAGACCATGTCTCTAAAAAATAATAATAAATACAATACGATCATGGCAGGTAGTGACAGCCACAGCAGAGAGGTTAAAGCATTGACAGACAACCTGGGTTTCAATTCTGGCTCTGCCACTTACCCGATGGGGCCCTTGGGCAAGTCATTTAACCTTTTTTGCAGTGAACATTCCTGGTGCCTACCCGGATCCCCTCTGCAGCGGTACATCGCTCCCCAGCTGCCATGACTGGCTGGGAAAGGCGCACACTGTCCCCTTCAGCAGAAACATGCCCTCTGTTGAACTGGAGCCAGCTCAACTGGAAGGTTATGGTTATTCCCTCTAACCCCTGAGACACCCAATGAGGAAAAAAGTTCTGCTTCCTGTGGCTGAAGGTGGAACCAACTCTGTGGTGTAATTCACATTTCAGAGCTTCCGGGGGATGAGTCTCCGGGGAGCCCACACCCCCGCCTAACCACTCCATGTCATTTCCATTACTCTGTCCTCTTTGTCTCATTCCCCTTACTCTGCCCTCTCTTAAACATGTTTTTCTTTTTAAATTTTACATATTTATGTATTCTTTTTATTTTAGAGACAGAGTCTTGCTGTGTTGCCCAGGCTGGAGTGCAGGGGTACAATCATAGCTCACCGCAGATTCAAACCCCCGGGCTCAAGCATTCCTCCCACCTCAGCCTCCCAAGTAGCTGGGACTACCGTTGCAAACCACCACCACAGCTAATTTTTGATCTTTTTTTTTTTTTTTTTTTGGTAGAGATGAGACCTTACTCTGTTGCCTAGGCTGATTTCAGACTCCTGGTCTCAAATAATTCTCCCACCTCAGCCTCCCAAATTGCTGGGATGGCAGGCATGAACCACTACGCCCAGCTCTCTCCCTTTTTCCTAAAAGTATCTCTCCCAAAGTTCATGCACACTGGAATTCCCGTCTCAGGCTCTGTTTCCAGGAAAGCCAGCTTACAACACTCATTCTTTGTGGGTAAAATGGGGGCACCTCCCTCGTGGGGTTGTTAAAGACTAAACGTTAACATACACTTCTCTATTTGCTTAGAACACGATGTGATACATTATAAATGCTATATAAGCGTTGATCATTATTAATGACCACAAAAATTAAAATCTCTCAATGCAAAAAAAAAATAAAATGTCTAGAGTGGGGCTACATCAGTTAAGAGCGTCTAGGCAAGATGTCTATGAGGAGATGATACTTGAGCTAAATCCTGGTAGGAAGGAGGATGCTAAGTGAAGAGTTGGGTGAAGAGAAATCCACATACAGCAAATGCAAAGGCCTGAGGTGGGAGCAAGCTTCATGCTTTGTTTCTGTTATCTAGAGGCCAGTGAGGCTGGAACTCTGGTCAGAGGGTTTTAAAGAAGCCAGTGCCCAATGTAATTTGCATTTCCAGTAGATCACTCTGGCTGCTGGGTTGAGAATGGATCTGTTGGCCTCACAGGTACTTCCTGATGGCCTGTTGTGTGCAAGGTGATGTAACAGGTATTTGGAAGGATTTGAAGATGAGCCTGATGCAGCCCCTGACCTCAAAGGGCTCAAATGTAGTAGAGGCAGTGAGCCTGGGTGTGAGGACACTACAGTCAGGAAAGTACTGTGTGCCGACAGAGAGGGCGGGTGGAAGCTGGCATAGCTCCGAGGAGGATGCGGGGAATGAGCAGGACCCCAAACAAGGACAGGAATGTAGCTGTGGAGAACGAAAGGGTGTTCCAGGTAGAGGGAAACAGAATGAGCAAAGGTGGAGACTTTGTTAGGGCAGTTAAGAAATCCCATCAACCTAGAGCACAGCAGGCCTTCGTCTGAAGCCAGAGAGAGCAAACCGGGCCAGACCGCAGAAAACCGTGGGTGCCAGGTGAGATTCCAGCCATTCCTCCCAAGGCAGTGGGGAATTATTCCCAGAGTTTTAAAGAGATGAGTATTAAACCATCTTTTCTTTAGCCTGCTGAATCTAAAATTTGTATCAGGCCTCTCTTGGTTGCAAGAGATAGAAATACAGCCACGACAGGGATAAACAGAAGAATAATTCATCAGCTAAAAAGCAGATCTGGCTTCAGGTACAGCTGGACGGAGGACTTGGTCCTTTTCTAACTTTTGGCTCCATCTTCCATGCTGTGGCTTGGGTCTCAGACTCCATGACATGGTAAGGAAGTGGCTGGAAGCCCAGCCAGCTCTCAGGACCAAAAAAAAAAAATCCCCGATTTTTAACAAATCCTTCTACTGTGGCAGATTTTGAATGTCAAATTGAGAAGAAATGTGCAAAATCAGCTTTCAAGGCCACAGGAAACATCCCCAACACATCTAGACCCATCTCCTGCCACCTTCAAAGCCACCGGGCACAGTTCTCTTCCCCTGAGGTTGCAGCAGACATTTCAGTGCATTGCGTAACCTCTGATTTGGTCATGAATCCATCCACAAGGGACAGTGAAACTTTGACCGCCACAGGCTCAGGTCTCCTGCTTCATCCTCAGTCACAAACCACATGGCCTGAGCATAGAAAGATCTTGACACCCAGCAGAAAAAAAACAACTAGAGCATAGTTACTAGAAAAAGGGGTGCTGGGCCTGAGGCAATCACAACAGATTGTTTTCCTATTAAGATGGTTTGAGGGCCAGGCACGGTGGCTCACACCTGTAATCCCAGCACTTTGGGAAGCCAAGACAGGTGGATCGCTTGAGGTCAGGAGTTCAAGACCAGCCTGACCAACACGGCAAAACCCTGTCTGAACTAAAAATACAAAGATTAGCTGGGGGTGGTGGCGGCACCTGTAATCCCAGCTACTCAGGAGGCCAAGGCAGGAGAATCGCTTGAACCCGGGAGGCGGAGGTTGCAGTGAGCTGATAGCGCCACTGCACTCCAGCCTAAACGACAGAGCAAGACTCCATCTCAAAAAAAAAAAAAAAGAAAGAAAAGAAAAAGAAAAAGAAAGAAAGAAAAAAAAGAAAAGATCCAGCCTAAACGACAGAGCAAGACTCCATCTCAAAAAAAAAAAAAAGAAAGAAAAGAAAAAGAAAAAGAAAGAAAGAAAAAAAAGAAAAGAAAACAGAAGATGATTTGAGAAGGCTGTAAAGATCCAATGAGAAAATGGACAGGAGGAGTCTTTGTAAAATGGGAAGCCCTGCAAAGTTTCTCCGACTTGCTGGACATTTTTATTCTTGATCTGATGCTCTAAGCTTCTGATACATCTGATGTAAAGTACCATCAAATGCTATGGGAGACACCTCTGGGAGCGTGTAGTCTTAAGATGGATGTAGTCACCATTCCCAGTCCTTTACCAAGGGCAGACATTGCTAATCGATCATAGCACTCTCCCACGGAACCTGGGAGATGCCTCACAATCCTCCTCCAAACAGCTGTCCAGGCAGGCAATACCAATTGAGAAGAGAGGGGAAGAAGGATTAAACCTTTCCAGCCTCCTTAAACTGGTCCGATTCCATGATGAGCCACAGTAGAAACAGGCCCAGAGATGAGTGCAACTTGTGCATATCACAAAGGCAGAGCGTAGGGATGCCCAGAGTCTTTCAATTTCCATTCGAACCTGTTCGTATCCAAGATGACTCAATATGGAGAAAGAAGGTTCCAGGGCATGGTAATGCCCAAAGTGGCAATGACTTCCCACTGCTGTTAGAAAAATCTCCCAATTCCCTACTTCGGCCTTCACAGCTGCCCATCACCTTCCTCCCTAACTCCATCACCTACCATTCTCCCCTTACCCGCCATGCTCTAATCATTCCATCTCAAAACATGCCAAGCTCTGTCTCACCTCAGAGCCTTTGCAGAATCTCCCTACAGGGGTGACACAGATATTCACCAGAAGCTCCAGGCAAATACCCCTCTGACTTCGTCCATACTCAGGAGAAGGAGAGCTCCACTTTCTCAGCAAATGCAGCAGAACAACTAGCCTCCTAGAATCCAGTACTCATCATGGCATCCAAGAAGATGGAAAATCCCATTTGGCCAGGCCTGGACTGTGTGCCCAGCCTTGGAGATAGAGCCAGCCTCACCCTGACCACACAGGCTGAGAGTGATGGAGATGTGGGTGCCCAGTGGAGAAATTACATTACAGGAGGGGAAGTGGGCTCAACATTATACTCTGGTTGATAATATGGAGTCCATATCATTGAATTTTTACCTGAAAGGAGGAAAATAAGAGACAAGAGTATTTAGAAAAACCCATATCTTTCAATGCTTATTTACTTTCCCGAAAGTAAGAGCCGAAAGCACAGCGGTAAGTGGATTGATCCCATCCCTCTTGATGAGAACCTATCCCATCCCATGCCAAATATCATGTCCCAATGGGGGCTGAATTGAAAAAAGATTATGGAGTCTTGACTGGAGGGAAGGGACCTTCTGGCTGAGTCAGAATGTCCCCCTTTGAGGCATACCTTAAACTGACCAATTGAAACCATTGCACTTTAAGAGGACCAAAATTTAAAAATCTCCTACTGTCTTATTTTTAAGTATCCCCAAGCCCTGAATAGCCAGAACTCACATCCAGGCTCCTAAAACAGTCGGACTTCATCGTGCATGATCAATTAACAATGTCTGCTGTGGGCGGAGGAGTGAGGAATCGTGGTGTACTTGCTGTATCTTTGCTGACCCTAGTCTATGGACTTTTTTGGACCATAGCATGGCTGCCTGAAGCCAAAAAGATCCCCACCTGGACCTGAGCTGTCAGCACAGCAGGCCGACTTAATTAAAGTGAGCAGGATTACTAAGTCATTATTTAACGATGGAAAGAGTTTCCAGGAGTCGTTGGGAGGCAGACGCCACCTCCGGGGAGACTGCAGCGCCTTCTGGCCTCCTCCCTGGCGGCACGGCCTTCTCTCTTTCATCATCTTCCCCACTGCAAGTGTTTTCCCCGTTTGCTATCTGATCTTGCAAAATGGGAGTGAGACATGTTTTGCTCAGGAAAATGCGGAGCAGCCTGAGGAGCGTGGGCCGGCCACTTGGTACAGCAGACATCCCGGGAAGTCGCTGTTCATCACGGCATGCGCCTGTCACCCTCCCAGCCGGCAGCCTGCAGGAGTCCTGTGATGGGCTGAAAGGCCCTCAGGGAACCTGTAATTAAATCCCAGAAGATTGCCAATTCTCCTGCTGGTGAGGGGAGGAAAGAGCAAGGCACAGCAGGCGTGTCCAGACAGGGCTGAGCAGAGACAACCAGGCAGGGACAGAGGCTTCACGGCTGCAGTGGCCAAGAGCAGAGAACGCGGGGAGCTGGGAATATGTTTAGTCTCAGGAAATGAGGGGCCAGATGGAAGCAGGTGATTTCTGGCCAGGCCCAGGCTGAGAAGGGCTGGAAACTTTTACGTTCTGTCAGATGGAATGAAATTAGCCCAGGTCCCTACCCATTCTAAAATTCTATTACCCATCAATCCACCTGGTGAAACAAACATTTGCTTGACCAGAGCCACTTTTCAAAGGAAAAATCCAGTTGTATCACTCCCCTGCTCCCCACTCAGGCCTGATGGTCAGCTAATACGCACCTGCACAGCCATTCTGACGGTACAAACAGTGAAATACTTTCTTACCAGCTCATACCAGTAAGTAGCTGCTGTCTTCAGCACTTTGCCCCAAGTGTTTCACCTGTTCTCTCCTCACCCCTCCCCCAGTACCTCCTCCAGCACACACACTGCTTCCACGCCCTCCAAAACCCCTGAGTCTCCCTTCAGCACCATGGCCAGTGTCTGTCCTGATGGTTGATGCCTACGTGTTGTTAAAAGATTTGGAATGTCATTCTTACCACTACGTAAGGTCCATAGCCTTGTTTCTGCCATATTCCTTTTAAACATCACCTCTGTTAACTTTTACAGCCTCATCTCCCATAACACAATCACCACAAACCCCAGGTACATCAATTCTCCACCGTTCCCCAAAGAGACATGCAAGGCACATTGATGTGCCTGGATTTCCCTCTCCCTCATTTTCCCTCCAAAACTCCTACTCATCCTTCACAAGCTTTCTCAGTTATACCCCAGTTCATAAAACTTGGCTCCCTGCTCAGTTAGGGGCACTGGCTTGATAGCTTGGATAGTGCCCTCTATGTAACTAGATCTCTGTGTTGGTTTCTTATCCAGGTTCTTGTTTTGGTAACTTGTCTTACACTGTAGCCCCTTCTCAAGATGAGGACGCTGCCTTGATTGTATCTGTGATCCACTATTGTTGGCAGCAGCAAGAGACAGGGAGAGAGACTGGGGCATCAGAATGTCACAACTTCTAAGAACTTAAGCCAACCCTCAAAAGACAATCAGAGAAGGGTTCCTATTTCTTTTCTTTTCTTTTGCCTTCCTGAGTTCATTATGTCCTTCAGTGCTGATATTCAGAACATAATAAACAAATTCATCAACATTTCATTTATTTACCCTTGTTCTGACCATGTACATGTGACTTTCCTTATCCATCACCCATTCTTCACACCCCCAAAATGACTTATTTCTCTCTCCTCTGCACTACCCTTGTTCCTCCATCTCTCTTATGGCCTCAAGAATGTCAAAACTGCAGTTTTTCTCTTTTTATCATTCCCATGTTTCCAAGTCTCTTGCTGCCTGAGATATTTGTCTAATTCTATTGATGCAGTATATTCTATTTCTCTCAACAAAATGTAACTACAAAATATTCCCAGCATAGATGACCATATAATTATGCCTTTTCCTTCACATATCTATAATCAAATACATTTTATATGTTTTCTATTTAACCTAGTAAGTTTCCCTACTCAATAATAGATTGCCCCCACCTGATCAGTACAAATCACCTCCATGGGAAGATGGGACTCTGATGTGGATGCTGATCTGAATTCCCAGTCTCTGTGCCTATCTCCCCGTCTCATCCTTCTTTGTTCACTCTGCACTATTCTTTCTCCTGTGACCCAAACTTTCAGCACTGCACTCTGGACAGCTCCCCAGGGCTAGTCCAGTGATGGATGACCCCCTATCCTACGTACCAACCTTCTCTCCAAACACAGACAGGTGGAGGCACCCCATGGGGATGCCCATAAGCCTCCTCATCACTCTTAACTCCACAACTGCCCCAACATATTTTTGTAGAGATGGGGTCTCCTTCTGTTGCCCAGGCTGGGGTGCAGTGGTGCAATCAGAGCTCACTGCAGCCTCAACCCCTGGGCTCAAACAATCTTCCTGCCTCAGCCTCCTGAGTACCTAGGACCACAGGCACCCACCACCATACCTGGCTAATGTTTTTATTTTTTATAGAGGTGGAGCTTCACTATATTGCCCAAGCTGTTCTGAAGCGCCTGGCCTCAAGCAATCCTCCTGCCTTGGCCTCCCAAAGCATTAGGATTACAGGCATGAGCCACTATGCCTGGCTTATCCTTTAAACACACTATCTGCATAAACCGATTTGACAAATTGAACCGGTATTCATGGGCTTCAAAAAGCCTGGTGCTGGAAGATGTGTCAGACACAGCCACCAGGCTTGGCTCTGCTACTGCCGGCCAGGAGAAGGTCTCTGTGTGGCACTCAGCACACCACAGCCATCTGGGCAGCCATGGCTGAGTGGCTGCTCTGCCCCTGTACCCCTGGAAGGCTCCTGCTCCTCAGAAGGAACATCCTCACTCCCACAGCCCCAACACCTTCTGTCAAAGTCCTGCCCCTGGGGCACCCACAATCTAAGAGCAAACGAGGAGACCTCACCAGAAATCCACAGTGCATGTGTGTGGCAGAAAGTGCCAGAAAGGCCAGACACAGTGGCTCACACCTGTAATTCCAGCACTTTAGGAGACTGAAGCAGGCAGATCGCTTGAAGCCAGGAGTTTGAGACCAGCCTGGCCAACATGGTGAAACCCCGTCTCTATTAAAAATACAAAAATTAGCTGGGTGTGGTGGCATGCACCTGTAATCCCAGCTACTCGGGAGGCTGAGGCAAGAGAATCACCTGGACCCAGGAGGTGGAGGTTCCCAGGATCTCAGCAGTGAGGGAGCTGAGATCACGCTACTGCACTCCAGACTAGGCAACAGAGCAAGACTCTGTCTCAAAAAAGCAAAAACAAAAACAAAACAAAACAAAACAAGAAAAAGAAAGCGCCAGAAAGACCAATTACAAAGGTGTTGTGGGAGCCATTTCTTTAGGTACCCTCATAGAGAGTGCATCCTCGTGATTGAAGGAAAAAACTCTGGAGCCTGTACTCAAATACTGGCTTTACCACATACTTACTCTGTGACTTTGGAGAAGTTACCTAATTGCTCTGGGCCTCAGTCTCCTCAAAGTAAAATAGGAATAACCATAGTGTTAACTCAGGGTTTCTGAGGACTACTTCAGTTTCATATTTAAGTGCTTGATATTTATAAATGTAATATTTATATTTATAAAGCACTTACATCAATAAGAGAAAATTATATACACGTAAGTGTATATATGAAAATATATAATATATATGCATAAATATATATAACATCTATATGCACAAATATATACATTACATACAGTTGCTCCATACATTAAGAGATTATAATTTTATGTACTACATAGAGTATGCATATTTCATATAATGTATATGTATACATGTGTGCATGTGTCAGACACACACACACACACACACACACACACACTAAAGGTTGCAAGAAAGAGAGAAATGAACAAATGTACTACCCTAACATGGCTATTATTTTCTAAAAGATATTTTCTTCTGATCTTTTAAAAAAATTTGCATACATTTTTACACCATGCAGGACCCACAGTTTTGTGAGTTGGGTTTTTTGGCAAAAATAATGTCATAAATCATGTGTCATGTGACCACAGAACCTTAGAGTTTCTTTTGTATGATTGTGTAATATCCCAAAGAACAGGGAGACCTGAATTGACTTAGCTGTTGCCCTTGTATCTGCAGGAGTGCTTTAGGCTGCAAGTAACAGGAAGCCCTGACTCAAATCCCTTAAGCAATAAGGGATTTTCTTATCTCTCACACAAAAGAAACCTTAGACGAAAACATCGCTGAAGTTGATTAATTTTGCAGCTCAGCAATATCACCACAGATAAGGACGTTTTCATATTTGTGCTTTGCCATCCTGAGGATGATCGATGATGAGTTGTCCTTAATTTTGACCCTTACAGTCATAAGACGGCTGCAACAATCCTGGCTGAAGTGGAAGAAGAGGTCGACTCTTACATCTCCTAAGAGTTAAGAAACCTTCCCCAGTCTCCCAGCAACACTGGATCACACGCCTACTTCTAAACCAATCACTATCAAGGGGGCGGGATTGACATGAGGATTTAGACCAATCAGGATTCACTCCCGGACTGGGGATTTAGGAGCTCATTCCCCAAGAGCGGACAGGCAAAGAGAACAAAATTCCTTCTGGAGGAAGGAGAGTAAGGTGGACAGATATTAAGGAGACAGCTCACAGTAATTGTCTTGTTCCTACTTCACACATTTCTCTTACATCCAACTTGGAGGACCAATTATTCCTGAGTAAAGGAATTAAAATTCTTAAAGGATATGGCATTTGATCAGGGCTTTAAAGGACGTGTAAATGTCAACATAGGCGGGGCCAGCATTTCAGGCTGAGGCAGAGAGGCAGTAAATTGTAAGGTATTTTCCAGGAAGAAGGAGTGTCCCCGGAAGGCTGGGTGTCGGGTGGTGGGAGGGATGAAGGGTGGAAGGCCAGGCTAGGTTGAGGACAAATTGGGAGACGTGTTTAAACGCTGACTGCAAGAGTCTCCACCCAGATTGTTGTGGTCATGAGAAGCCACTGAAGATTTCAGAGAATAAAATACACACAGAAAAGTTTAGCTTTTGGGGAGAGAAAAACCTGGCTATGGATAAAAGGTGCACAGCAGGGGAGAGATGGGCACAGGGGGACGAGTTAGGAACATGCCAAGACCATTTGAGGGTGGGACCGTGAGCTCATCCCAACCAAGCAGTGTTCCCGGGAAGGAGGTGAGAGATGCAGGAAGGTGAGCTCCACAGAACCAGTAGGTGCCTTCACATTAGGAAAAGAGCCAAGGGCCTGCAGGCGACAAGGTGAACGATGGCATCATTAACCAAGCCCCCAAAGGAGAGAAAACAAAAGATCTACCAAGAATAGGGCAGTGCCTGGGGCGTGCACAGAGTCCTGGGTTTCCAGGCAAGGTGCCAGCACCTCGCACAGTGACAGCAGAGAGCAGCCCGGAAGATTGAAACAAAAATGCATTTATGCCAACATCAGAAGCAAAAGAGAAAAAAAAATTAGCTGAATGAAATGGCAAGTGCATGGTAAAGTTTGGAATGTGTGCTCTGTGAAAGTTTTTGTTTGTTAGTTTTGAGGTGGGGCTTCTAATTGGATTTCAGAAAAGCAGTCCTCATGAATACAAGATAGGAAAAAGGAGGGACAAAGCCTTCTCCAGGGACAGACCCCAGACAGCTGATGCAGGGCAGAAGTAGTCATCTCCAATCTGTCCGCAACTACCTGCCTGCAAG
Source organism: Saimiri boliviensis (assembly GCF_048565385.1). Lineage (NCBI taxonomy): Eukaryota > Metazoa > Chordata > Mammalia > Primates > Cebidae > Saimiri > Saimiri boliviensis. The sequence continues at coordinate 12,556,395 of NC_133460.1, read as the reverse complement.
CCACTCTGGTCCCTGTCCTGGCTCTATAAAGTGAGGGAGGGGTTATCCATTTAGTAATGACCTACTATGTGCCAGGCGTCAGGCGAGGAAGGCAGCCATGTTCAAAGTAGTCCTGGTCCCTTGCAAAACTCATGGATAGTCTAGTGGGTGGAGGGTGCAGACAACTGAAAGATGGTTTACTGCAGGCACAGTGGCTCATGCCTGTAATCCCAGCATGCATGAGCCACCATGCCTGGGAGGCCAGGGCTGGCAGATCATCTGAGGTCAGGAGTTCGAAACCAGCCTGGCCAATATGGTGAAACCCTGTCTCTACTAAAAGGAAAAAAAAAAAAAAAAGCTGGGCGTGGTGGCACACACCTGTGATCCCACTACTTGGGGGAGCTGAGGCAGGAAAATTGCCTGAACCTGGGAGGCGAAGGTTGTGGTGAGCTGAGATCGTGCCACTACACTCCAGCCTGGGTGACAGAGCGAGACTCCATCTCAAAGAAACAAACAAACAAAAAGCTTAGATAAGGAATCCCACGGGGGAAGCAACTCATTGAAGGATGTGACATCTGGGGTGTGTTTAGCAGGAAGGAGTCACATAAGTAAAGACAGCACAGAGAGCTGATGACAAGTGCTCACCGGGATAGAGGCATTTAATAATGGCCCAGATAATTATCCCAACAACTCTGAGGATAGATATTAGTACTACCCCTGTTCAGGTAAGGAAACTGAGGCTCAGAAGGTTTAGGAACATGTTCAGAATTTGACGCCAGAAGCCAAGCTCTTGACTTCTGCACAGAGTCGCCTCCGTCGACAATCCTCCCTCCACCCTTGCCCGCCCGGACTGTGGTAGCCTCCTCACAGGTCTCTCGTGTCCTCTCATAGGGCCTTCAATCTGCTCCCCATGCAGCAGCCAGAAGGATCTTTTGTTTTTCTTTTCTTTTCTTTTTCGTTTTTTTGAGGCAAGGTCTCACTTTTTCACCCAGGCTGGAGTGCAGTGGTGTGAACACAGCTCATTGCAGCCTCGACCTCCCAGGCTCAAGCGATCCTCCCACCTCAGCCTCCCAAGTAGCTGGGACCACAGGCACTTGCCTAATTTTTAAATTTTTTGTAGAGATGGGGTCTCACTGTGTTGTCCAGACTGGTCTTAACAGAAGGATCTTTTGGAGATGGGAATCTGACCTTGTCACCTCCCACTGGAGTCCTTCAGTGACTTCCTTTGTTGTTCAGAGGGAAGAAAGCTGCCTCTCCTGGCCCAGCCTCACCTGCTCTATGGACCCAGGCCCAGCATCTCCCAAGGCTCCACACTCATCCCCTGTGCTCCGGCCACACAAGCCCTCCCTCGGACCCCTCATGCCATTCTCCTCTGCACCACAGGGACTTTGCACTTGCCAATCCCTGCCTGGAACACTCTTCCCCACCTCTGCCCTCATCTTAGTTGGCTTCCACTCATCCCTCAGTGCTCCACCCAGCCACCTCCTCCAGGGTGTCCTCCCTGATGCCTAGCCTAGGCAAAGTTCATTGGCCTTGCACAGGTATCACTCATCCTTTCTTCACACTGTGCTTCTCAACCCTGGCCACCCACCGGAGTCACCTAGGGAGAGTTTAAGGAGCACCGATGCCCAGACCTCAGCCTAGATCTGGTGAATCAGAATCTCTTGGGAGGCGTGGTGGGTGGAGAGTAGCCTGGATATCAGCATTTCCTAAAATCTCCCCAGGGGGTTCCAATGTGTGGCCACAGTGGAGAATTAGTGCTTTATCATCATTTTCTCCATGTTTAAGTCATTTTTTCTTTTTTTAAGACAGGGTCTTGCTCTGTCCCCCAGGCTGGAGTGTGGTGGTGCAATCTCTGCTCACTGCAATCTCCACCTCCCGGGTTCAAGAAATTCTCTGCCTCAGCCTCTCAAGTGGCTGGGATTACAGGCGCCCGCCACCATGCCTGGCTAACTTTTATATTTTCGGTAGAGACGAGTTTCACCATCTTGGCCAGACTGGTTTTGAACTCCTGACCTTGTGATCTACTCACCTCAGCCTCCCAAAGTGCTGGGATTACAGGCATAAGCCACCACGCCCGGTCCCACTTAAGTCATTCTTAGGATTGTTTTGTTCATTTTGTCTTACCCACTGGATAACACATTCCATGTCCCCCAGTCCCCGAGAAAGTAGGCATTCAATAAGTCCTTATTCAGCAAATGCAGACAGCCGTGGCAGCCAGCATTTACCTAGCGTGTGCCCTGTCTATGAACTTCACAAGCATGGTCTTCTTCCTTCACAAAAACCCTATCAGGGAGGAATTCCTACTAGCCCAGTTTGGCAGATGGGGAAACTGAGGCTCAGGAGGCTGGTGGGGGGAGTGAGTCCCAGAGTGTGGATTCCAGCCCTGTTCATCTGACTCCAGGACCTGCCTTGCCGAAACTTCTCCCCACCCAACTCTGCCCAGGCCCTCAGGACCCTGCCGGAAACAGCACCTGTGAAGTTACCGCCTCTGAGCGACACTCCCATGTGGGTGACTCGATCCTTCCCAGTCCTTGGGCCCCTCTGAGACAGCCCCCAGCCCAGTTCTAAGGAAAAAAAAGTATTTGTGAGTGGTGAAAAAAAAAGAAAAAAAAAGCCCAGTCTCAGTCTGTCTGGTCTACCTGACACCAGGGAGAGGCTTCTAATTGGATTTGGTCAGCCTGCTTCCTGCGGACATTTGGTGGGTGGTGACATTCAGCGGGTGAGGGAGGAGGTCAGAAAGTGGTCACACAGGCCCAGGCCTCCGGAGCGGGTGGTTTAACCTGTGTGGCTTTGATGCCAGTGGGAAGCCACACTCCCCTGAGAGCCATCCTGATCTCTAATCCCAAGAGACCAGCCCCACGCCGGGGCTCTGTTTAACACCAGCCGGAGGAAGGCTAAGGGGCATGGAGTCTGATTAAGGATTTCTGTCCCTCTGTGCTTCCCACCTTACAAAGTAGCGGACTGAAAATGTTTTCCATATCACAGTGATGTTTCACAGAGTTTATTAAGCTGCGGGGACCTGGAAAAGCCGCGTTTCTCAGCCCTGGCCACATATAAGTATCTCTTCCAGGGGAGATTTTAAAAACTAGCAATGCCAGGTCCTACCTGCAACCTATTGCGTCTGAATCTGCCAAGGTGGGTCGAGGTGCCTGCATTTTTCAAAGCCTCCGCAGGTGGTTCCAAGGGACAGCAGATGTGAGAACCACTATGCTAGAAGGTAAATAAATGGCTTCTGGGAGGGCGCAGAGAGTGACATCACAGTGTGTGGTGTGGACTCACCCAGCCAGCCCATTCTCCCTTCTTCTGTTAACAGCTGACTTAGGGAATTATGCCTCCCCCACCCTCGGTGCTGGCGGTTTGGGATTGGTCTTGCTCCTAGCCGCAGCGATGGTCACACAGTCCAGGCTTGGTCCATCAGAGTTCTGAATCTCCTGAATGACAGTGGTTGATTCAGAAAGGGTGTGTAACACAAGTGAGCCTGAAGGGAATCAGCCCTAGGGCCTCTGTGGGTGCTGCTAAGGAAGAAAAGCTCTCTTCCCTCTGGGACTGCTATGTATGGACCTTCTCCCTCCTGGAGAGAACCTGCCTGAGAATAAAGACATACAGAGGAACTGCAACATCACAAGCTGAGAAGAGACAGATTCCAGTGGTGCCATTTGAGTCCTGGATCCAGCCATGCCTGAAGGATGCTTTCAGTCACTTGAGCTCATAAATTCCCTTTTTCCTCTCAGCCTGTCTGAATTGTGTTTCTGTTTTGTGTGATTTGGAAACGTCTTGACGGATGCAGTTGTTATTGGTACATCTGCCCCGTGGTGAGACTGATGAGGTGAAGCTGTGGGCTAGATTCCATTCCACACGCCCCAGAGCAACCAGCCCCGCATGAGCAAAAACCAGGAATGGGAGGGAAGAACTCCAGCTCTCTGCCCTCCTCCACAGAGCCTCCTTCTTTACCATTATCTTCCTTTCCTGCCAGTATGGGTCTCCTGCAGCCCAGATTATACCCCAGAACAGGCCGTGTTCAATAGCCAAGCCACCGCATAGCCAGGCCTCCCCCTTGTATGTAGCACTTCCTGGGTGCATGTATGAGAATCAGAGGCTTGGGCTGGAGCCCCATCTCCACCTTTTGGCCAGGGCCACCACGTACCTGCCTCTGGGGTTAAAGGCCCTTCTCAAATTTTGCATTCTAGTCCCTCGCCTTAGTCCCAGCTTGCTCCTAGCACCTGATTGACGAGAGCAGGTTGCATAACCTCGAAGCCTTCACTTCCTCACTGAGAAACTGTACTAATTTTTCAGAGTGCCTGCTAGGTGCCGTTCTCATCATTTTTCTTGTGATGCCTCCCTGGCCCCATATGGCCAGCCCCCTCACCTCCTGGGGGTCTTCACTCAAATGACACCGTCCCAGGCAGTGTGACACTGCCAGGCAAGTGACACAGGCAGACCCCCTGGACTGTTCTCTTCACAACAGCCACCCTCCCTGCTTATTTTCCTTGTTACTACTTAGCACCATCGAACACGCTCCACAGGTCACACATTTACGTGTGGTCTGATTCCCCCCACTGGGAAGTAAGTTCCAGGAAGACAGGATTGCTTCTTCTTTTCTTCACTGCTGTATCTCTGGGGCCTCATACAGTGCCTGGCACATAGTAGGTGCTCAAGAAATGTGCATTGATGGAAGGAATGGATTCAATGCTCAGAAGCAAGCAGAAGGGTAAGTCCAATTAGCACCCCAAGGTGACATTGTCCCTGAGAATTCAGCATTGGGGAAGTCCTGAGCATACAGTAGACCCTTAATGGATGTTGTTCTTTCCTTTCTTTTTCCAAGAGACAGGGTCTTATTCTGTCACCCAGGCTAGAGTGTAGTGGCACCATCATAGCTCACTGCAGTCTCAAACTCCTGGGCTCAAGCAATTCTCCCGCCTCAGCCTCCCAAGTAGCGGAAACTACAGACATGCACCAAATGCCTGGCTAATTTTTGTTATTTCAATTGTTTTTTGTTTTTTGTTTTTTGTTTTTGTAGAGATGGAGTCTTGTGATGTTGCCCAGGCTTATAGCAAGAGCCTGGTCTTGAACTCCTGGACTAAAGTGATCCTCCCACCTTGGCCTCCCAAAGTGCTGGGATTACAGGTATGAGCCACTGTGCCCCTGGTCAGATCTTTTCTTGAACTGCAGAGCAATTTGAAAAAGAAGAACTTGGTGCTGACTTTGCCAGATATCTCTCTGGGTCATTTATAATAAAGCAAATAATTTGGCATCGCCTCTTCACTCGGGTTCTTCATGGGGCCAATCAAAGGGACAACAAGTTTCCCATCTCTGAGCTGCTAATGAAGGCTAAATAATTAATGCTTGGAACGAAGCAGCGGAGGCTGGACTGCTTCCCGGCCGCAATCTCCTGCCCGTGCCTGTGGACATCCCACTCTGACCTCAAGCCCACCATGCTCAAAGGGCTGGCTGGCCTCCACGCCGCTGCCTCCATCCCAGCCCCACTGGCCTCTCTCCTCATGGAAAGCACAGAGTATAGGATGGGAAGAAGTGGTTTCTAGGAGCAAAAACTCAAACCAGAAGAGCCCATGAAGAGACACTCAGAGGCACTTCTAATCAGGGAAATGCACTTTGAGACAATGAGATGTCATTTTATGCCTTATACCAATTAGACACCCAAACAGTAGAAAGCTGGATAACACCCAGTGTTGGTCAGGGTACGGGAACTTTAAGCAGTACAAACTCAGTGTAATCTACCCTGTGACTCCGTAACCCTGCACCTCGACGCACACCCCAAGGGGATCCTCACACAGGTCCTTAGGAGGACAGGCCCGAGGATGTTCTCTGCAGCTTCCTTTGTGGTGACAAGGATTTGGAAACAACTTCGTTGTCTATCACTCAGAGAACAGACAGGCTCAGTGTGGAGAATCTGGCGGGTGTTGGGTTAGGGGTAGACACAGCCGCATGGGTAATCTCAAACATGGAGTGCATGAAAACTCAAGAAGCAGAATGAAATCTATAGCACAAACTGAGATCAACTGTATTACTGTTCAGCAGACATTCACAGCCCTCCTTCCTGAGGCATATTCTTCCCCACTGTATTAGTCCATTCTTATACTGCTATAAAGAAGTGCCTGAGACTGGGTAATTTATGAAGAAAGAGGCTCACTCTGTCACCCAAGCTGGAGTGCCATGGCATGATCTCAGCTTGCTGCAGCCTCTGTCTCCTGGGTTCAAGTAATTGTCATGCCTCAGCCTCCCAAGTAGCTGGAATCACAGGCATGCACCACCATACCTGGCTAATTTTCACATTTTTAGTAGAGATGGGATTTCGCCATGTTGGCCAGGCTGGTCTTGAACTCCTGACCTCAAGTGATGCCTCAGCCTCCCAAAGTGTTGGGATTGCAGGTGTGAGCCACTGCGCCTGGCCAGAACAGAACTTTCATTGGCTCACTGTTCTACAGGTTGTACAGGAAGCATGACACTGACATCTGCTTGACTTCTGGGGAGGCCGCAGGAAACTTACAATCATGGCAGAAGGCATAGGGGAAGCCAGCCATTCACATGGCGGCAGCCGGAGGAAGAGAGAGAGATGGGAGATGCCGCTCAACCGGATCTCACTAAAACTCGCTATCGCCACGACAGCAGCAAGCAGGGATGGTGTTAAACCATTCATGAGAAATCCACCCCCGTGATCCAGTCACCTGCAGCAGGCCCCACCTCCAGCACTGGGGATTATAATCCAACATGCGATTTGGGTGAGGACACAGATCCAACCCATATCACCCATCCCACTAACTTTGGGCCTGACCGTGTGACTTGCTTTGTCCAGTGACATAGGGGCAGACGTGAGCATGCGCCATCCCCCAGCCAGTGGCTTACAGGGTATCCCAGATCATGGCTCATTCCTCTTTCATGTCCACTGCTGCCATAAGAATATCCCCTGAATAGGCGCTGGCCTCATTGTCACAGGAGATGTGTCCAGCAAGAGGATCTGAACACAACCCTCAGCCTGCACCCGGGGCAACCCGCTTAACCTGCAAACCCACAAGCAAGAAAAATAATGCTTGGTTTTAGAAGCCACTTGCTGAGTGGCAGGGTGATTTGTTACACAGCCTTACTGCAGGAATTGCTGACTGAGACGCATACTATTTATCTGAATTTAAAATACATGCAAAAGGGGCCAACTTTGCAAGAATACATACAAACAGAAATGCTTCATACAGAATTGGAGGGTTGCCAGTATGGAAGGGAGAGGAATGGAGAAATGAGCAACCCATTCATCAATCAATTGGAGATCGGTATGGACCATTCAGGACCATTGCCTTGACCTGCGCTGCACTCTCAGCTCAATCTCTTCCCCCAAGTTTCCGCCTCACCAGAAACAAGTCCACGAGGGCAGGGCCCTAGAAATCCTGCCGGGGAGGTGCAGAGTTGGTGCTCAATAAATACTTGTGGAGCCCAAGAGCAGTGGCTGACGGCTGTAATCCCAGCACTTTGAGAAGCTGAGGTCGGGGGTTCGCTTGGGTCCAGGAGTCTGAGACCAGCCTGGGCAACATGGCGAAACCCTCATCTCTATAAATTTTAAAAGTTAGTCAGGCACAGTGGCTCATGTCTGTAATCTCTGCTACTCGGGAGGCTGAGGCAGGAGGATTGCTTGAGCCCAAGAGGTCTAGGTTACAGGGAGCTATGATCATACCACTGCACTCCAGCCTGGGAAACAGAGAAAGGCTTTAAAAAAAAAAAAAAAAAAAGTGTGTTGAGCCAATCACTAAGATTAAAAAATCTGAAGCCTAATTTGACCCTCAGAACCCCAGAACTTCACTTCTGGAAGAAAATTTGCCACCATCTTGTCAAAATGCAAAACTTGAATGTCCAGAGGGGTTTTGCTTTGTCACCTTTTCCTTGAAGTCCAAGAGAGGTGTAGCTGCTCAGGGCTGGGCCCCGCATTAGACTCTGGTTCTGCTGGTAGCCAAAGCCCCTATTTTGAAGCCCAACACCCTCCACAGGGAGGATGCAGGGCTTGGAGTTGAACTCAATTAAATCTTCCTCACTCTCTGAGCCAGTTTATTTGTTCACTTGAGTCCTAAAGGGGCGTTGATGAGAACTCCACAGGAAATCATGAGACAGCAGAGGCGCTTTGCAGCCGAGAAGGCAGGACAGGGCAGAACAACCTTCCCCAGGATGCAGGTCGCCAGTTCTATTTACAAGGGCCACTCCCCACCAACACTACCCTCCAGCTCATCTAATTTGAAATAAATGTCCAGGGCAGGAAAGTCACTGAGGTGCAGGAAAGGAAGGGAGGCTTTAAAAGTGAGCTATGGCTGGGGCACGGTGGCTCACACCTGTAATCTTAGCACTTCAGGAGGCCAAGGAGGGTGGATCACCTGAGGTCAGGAGTTCAAGACCAGCCTGGCCAACATGGTGAAACCACATCTTACAAAAATAGAAAAATTAGCCGGGCATGATGGCGGGTGCCTGTAATCCCAGCTACTCAGGAGGTTGAGGTAGGAGAATCATTTGAACCGGAGAGGCAGAGGTTGCAGTGAGCCTAGGTTGTGCCATGGCACTCCAGCCTGGGCGACGCAGTAAGACTCTGTCTCAAAAAATAAATCAAATAAAATAAAAATTAAAAGTGAGCCACAAGTTTCATTTCCAAGGAAAGGAGAATACGGAAGAGAAGAGAGTGGAGAAGTTGAAGAAACCCAGAGAAGAATGGCAGGAGAGTTATGGTTCCGGCATGCAGCAGCCCTGGGTTCAAATCCTGGCTCCGTCACTTCACACTATGTGAGCGTGAGTCACATGCTTAGCCTCTCCGAACCTCAGTTTTTCCTTCTGAAAAATAGGGACCAAAGTGGCACCTATTTCCTGGGGCTGCTGGGAGGACCTAATGAGACCAGGAGCTGGTCTATGCAGAGCAGCTGGCTCAGAGCAGGCTCTGGAATGTAGCTTATGCATTTTCTGGACACCTACTGGATGCCAAGCACCGTGCAGGGATTTGGCATTGAACAAGACAGGCAAGGCAGTGCCCTTGTGGAGTTCAAGGTCTTGTGAAGAGAACAAGACAGAAAACATGCAAACGCATTAAACGAGATCATTTTGGGATTTGTGGAAGGGAGAAAGCAAGGTGACTTGAGAAGGTGAGTCTATTTTAGATAGCATGGTCCAGGGAGGCTTCTCCAAGGAGACAACATTCAGGTGAGACTCGGATGAAGCCCATTATGGGGAGCAGTGGCAAAAGCAGGGAGCAGGGGAGCCCCTAATCCCATCAGCAAGCAGTGCCCACCTGCCCTGGAATGGCTGCTGAGAGAGGTCCCTGCGGGTCCCCAGGTCTCTGAAAGCAGCCACAGCCCAGCCAGCCTTCCTGAGCTAGTCCCACCCTGGTGGGGGAGGGGAGGGCTTCAGAGTCAATAATGAGGGCTCTGCTTGGGTTTTTATTTCTGATGCCAAGGGGTGTCTGTGACGTGACTTGTGGCTTTTGACACCTTGCATTTGTGGGATATTAAGTCAAAATCTTAAATGACCATTTAACACCAGGCTCTCAGCTATACACTAGAGACAGATGTGAAGAAGTCACATCTGACCCTCTCAGGTCATCGTTGGGCTGTCCCCAAGCTCTGGGCACTGCTGCTTCACAGCCATGCCACCCCTCTGCCCCGAGGCAGCCATGAATCGCAATTTTCCGAGTTCAAAGCAGATGATGCACCTGTGATTCCATTGTCCTCCAGGTGGCTTCCACGATGTAGCCCAGGTTCCTCAAGGTGGCACTTGAGATTTGTTGCAACCCAGTCCTGCTAAGCCCTCCCGCCTGGCTCCTCCTGCTTCCTGCTCCTCCGTGTGCCAGCTAGAGCCATCTGCTGCTGTGGACAGAACCAGAGGCAAGCATCCATCCTCCTCCTTGAAACTGCACATGCTGTTCCTCCCATCTAGAATGCCTTTCCCTACCTTGACCTACCAGATGACGCTGCCTGGTCAACCCCCGCCTAGCAACCCGATCTGTATCTCTAGTGAGGTCACATCCAGCTCTGGGACAACAGCTCTACAGGACAACTACACCAGAATCTAAGATCCCTCCACCCCAGGAACCAGGGACTCATTCCCATCCCTTGGGACCCTGCCAGACCTTCACCCAGCCTGCCTAGGGCACTAAGCATTTCCATGCCCAGGCCAATCACAGTCTGTATGAGGAAGGAACACGGAAGTGGTGAGACTCACAGCATCCTTACCAGGGACCATCCTGCCTACTTTACAAGGAAGGGGACTGAGGCTTCAGATCTCATATTGAAATTTGATCCCTGCTGTTAGAGATGGGGCCCCGAATGGAAGGTGTTTGGGTCATGGGGGAAGGATCCCTCGTGAATAGATCAATGCCTTCCCCAGCATGGGAGGAGGGTGGCGGTGAGTTCTCACTCTATTCATTTCTGCAAGAGCTGGTTGTTGAAAAGAGCTCGGCATCTCCATTCTTCTCTTGCCTCCTCTCTCGCATATGACCTCTGCACACAGCAGCTCCCCTTTGCCTTCCTCCATGAGTGGAAGCAGCCTGAGGCCCTCACCAGAAGCAGATGCAGGCTTCTTGTACAGCCTGCAGAACCGTGAGCCAAATAAACCTCCATTCCTTGTAAATTACCCAGACACAGGTATTCCTTTACAGCAACACGAACAGACGTAGACACCCAGCTTGTAAATCAGAGCCTGGATCTGAACCCGATCTTTAATTCCTCTGGCTCAAAGTTATCCTCTTTTCATTACATTAGTGCAGAAGTAATTGTGGGGTTTGCCATTCAAAGCAATGACAAAATCGCAATCACTTTTGCACCAAACAATGGTGCACTCCCCATCCCCCGCCCATAATAGTGGTGTCCATCATTGCCTCCCCAACTGACTCCTTTATTAATGAAACTGACCACAGCCTCAAGGAACACCTCTCTGCATGGTGCAACCCTGCCCCTGCCCCTGCCTTAGCTTATTGGACATGAGCTGGTCCCAGCTCCAACTGGACCAAAAAGAATCTCTCTCCTTGGATTTTTTTTTTTTAAATGAGACCTACAGATTTTATTGACAGTGGGGTGAACAGGTGCATTGCTGAGCTAGAAGGTGGGCAGAAAACCATGGGGCCATGGTCATCATGTAGGTGTCATCACAGGAAAAGAATGAAACGGATGTGCAGAGGAGTCAAGGGAAGACCCCTGGTAGTCAGAAACAGAGAAGGGGTTCCCATCTTATGTTTGAAGTCTGCTCTTCAAATACTTCCTGGGCCTGCGACAGTCCCCTGCAGCCTCTCACAATTTCCTTTGGAGTTAAGCTAGTTTGAGTGGGACCCGGTCCTTGTAGCCAATCTTTCTTCTTCTCTAAAAACCCCACCAGCCCCCAACCCAACGATGGTGCCAAGGACTTCGGAAGTGCTCCCTGGTCATTGCCCTGGTCTGTCTCACTTGGAGAATGACCTAGAGGTGAACGATTACTGACTGGCAGTTGCCCTGTCAGCTGGTCCTATGAGAGGGCAGAAGGGGCTGGGCATGGTGGCTCACCCCTATAATCCCAGAATCTTGGGAGGCTGAGGCAGACAGATCACCTGAGGTCAGGAGTTCAAGACTAGCCTGGCCAACATGGCGAAACCTTGTCTCTACTAAAAAATGCAAAAAGTAGCTGGTCCTGGTGATGTGCACCTATAATCCCAGCTACTTGGGAGTCGAAGGCAGGAGAATTGCTTGAACCCAGAGGTGGAAGTTGGGTTGCAGTGAGCCAAGATCAGGCCATTGCACTCCAGTCTGGACAACAGAGCCAGACTCCATCTAAAAAAAAAAAAAAAAAAAAAAAAAAAAAAAGCATAGAAGGGCAGAGAGAAAGACCCCTGGCTTCCCAGGAGTTCAAAATTCTAGGCTGCCCAAAAGTTCCCATTGAGATAATTGTCCCTGGAAACACTGGCTGGAGCCTTGGGAGCCACAGAAACAGATGCCCTGATGGAGAAGGAGATTGCAAAAAGCTGTCCAGGCAGCAGATGAGAGTGACCATCAGAGCAGCGAAGGTCATCAGGTTCTTGTCACTACAGCCAAGTGCCCACGGCGAGGGACTGAGATGGCAAAACCACTAAGAAGAGCAGAAAAGAGCGCTTCTGTTACGTTCAGGACAAGAGTAACAAGGCGAGGATGCGTGGGCTGCTTGGAGCCAAAGGTAAAACTCCAAAAGCGTGGCAGGAAGTGGGCAGAACGCCCCCGATTCTGCTTTGTTCCGGACTCCTCTGGCAAGAAAGAGGATCACTTAAACTGCAAAGGGCAGTGTGAGTACTGGCAAGGCAGAACCAAAGTCCAAGTGGAGCCAAGGTTCTGAGCCTTCTGAATGCGTTCCAGCCTCCCAGCGTGAACAAACATGGCCTGTGGCATCGGGGCCCTCCGTGAGGATGGATGGATGGCTTGTTGCTGTGCAGCGCGGACCTGGCGGGGAACTAACGGGGGACCCAGCTCTTGAAGCACGTAATGACGTGCCAGTTGCAAAGACAGAAAGAAACTAGAGTTTGTGAACTCAAGGGTAGCAGACATTCCAGCTGAATTTTTTTTTTTTTTTTTTTTTTTTTTAAACAGAGTCTAACTCTGTCACCCAGGCTGGATGGAGTGCAGTGGTGTGATCACAGTTCACTGCAGCCTGAACGTCCTGTGCTCAAGCCACCCTTCTGCCTTAGCCTCTAGAGTAGCTAGCTAGGACGACAGGCACGCACCACCACACCCAGCTATTTTTTTCATTATTTTGTGTAGAGACTGGGTCTCACTATGTTGCCCAGGCTGGTCTCAAACTCCAGGCCTCAAGTGATCCTCCCGCCTCGGCTTCCCAAAGCACTGGGATTCCAGGAATGAGCCAGCACCAGCCCCCAGATTCTCAAGTTAACTACAGTGGGATGAACGATGAGACCTGAACTAAGCTTTTCCCATGCCCTTCCCTGAATGTGTCTTTCCCCAAATGTAACCGTTGCTGTATGACAGAATGACACACTGGTCAGGAGAGAGAGAGTTCTCAGGCCACCAGAACAGGGCTTCTGAGTTGCAAGAGTCAGCTTCTAAGTTCAAAAACCATGGTTTTCACTGTGTGTAATATATTTAGAAGACATGAAAGTCCAGGCTGCCACCTCTCCCCGCTCTCCCGACATGCCATACTAAATAAAGTTCCCCTGGCCTAGGGGACAGAGGAAGGGGTGTGAGAGAGTATGACAGAGACTTCATGAATCACCAGAATCTGCTTCCTATCCCTCAGGTGTACCACCATGCCCAGCTAATTTTTTTTTTTTTTTTAACTTTTAGTAGAGACAAGATTTGGCTATGTTGCCTGGGCTGGTCTCAAGCTCCTGGGCTCAAATGATCCTCCTGCCTTGGCCTCCCAAAGTGCTGAGGTTGTAGGCATCAGCCATCATGCCTGGCTGGGAAAGACTCTTTAAATAGGCCAAAGAAAGCATTAATCCTAAAGAGAAGGAGGGATAAATTTAGTTGCTTTAAAATTAAGTACTTTTTGGGGTATTTACCTTACATCATCTACAAAAATTAACTCAATATGGATCAGAGACCTAATGGAAGAGCTAAACCAATAAAACTCTTACAGGAAAGCGGGGAAAACTTCATGGCACTGGATTTGGCAATAGTTTCTTGGGTATAAAGCCAAAAGCACAAGAATCAAAGGAAAAAATAGACAAACTGAATAACATCAAAATTAAAACCTGTGCATCAAAAGATATTATCAAGAAACTGAAAAGGCAACCCATGAAAGGAAAAAAAAAAATTTGCAAATCAGAGACATCTGATAAGGTGTTAATATCCAGAATACATAAAGACTCCTCCTCTGCTGGGTGCCGTGGCTCACACTTATAATCCCAGCACTTTGAGAAGCCAAGGCGGATGGATCATGAGGTTAGGAGTTCAAGACCAGCCTGGCCCACACAGTGAAACCCCATCTTTACTAAAAATACATTAAAAAATTAGCTGGGTATGGTGGTGGCGGGTGCTTGTAATCCCAGCTACTCAGGAGGCTGAGGCAAAGAATCTCTTGAACCCAGGAGGTGGAGGTTGCAGTGAGCCAAGATTGTGCCACTGAACTTCAGCCTGGGCAACAGAGTGAGACTCCGTTTAAAAAAAAAAAAAAGACTCCCCCTGTAACTCACCACCAGCAAAAAAACAAACACTGTGATTGAAAAATGGGCAAAAGACTAAGCTATGAGGATGCAAAATCATAAGAATGACACAATGGACTTTGGGGAATCAGGGAGAAAGGCTGGGAAGAGGTCAGTGTACACTGCTCGGGTGACGGGTGCAGCAAAATCTCACAAACCACCACTAAGGAACTTACTCATTCCCAAAGGTTATTGGGGAACGCCACCTGTTCCCCAATAACCTATGGGACTAAAGTTTTTTTTTTAATTGGCTAAAGACTTAAATAGGAATTTCTCCAAAGAAGATATACAAACAGCCAATGAGCACATGAGAAGATGATCGCCGCCACTAGTCATCAGGGAAATGCAAATCAAAACCATCATGAGATGCCACCTCACACCCATTAGTACAGCTACCATCAGAAAAGAAAAAAGAGGCTGGGTGCAATGACTCATGCCTGTAATCCCAGCACTTTGGGAGGCTGAGGCAGGCAGATGACCTAAGGTTAGAAGTTCAAGACCAGCCTGGCCAAAATGGTGAAACCCCATCTTTACTAAAAATACAAAAATTAGCTGGGTGTCGTGGCACGTGCCTATACGCCCAGCTACTCAAGAGGCTGAGACAGGAGAATCTTACCCACCAGACTGGCAAAATTTATAAATCTGATGAATGCCAAGTATTGCCAAGGATAGAGAGATGGGAGTTTAAACCTGGGAGGCAAAGGTCACAGTGAGCTGAGATCATGCCACTGCACTCCAGCCTGGGCAACAGAGCAAGACTCCATCTAAAAAAAAATTATAATAATAATAAATAAAAGAAGAAAAGAAAAAAACTAACAAGTATAGGCCAGGATGTAATGAAAACAGAACCCTTGTGCATTGCTGGTAGAAATGTAACATGGTGCAGCTACTAAGGATAACATTAGGATGGTTCCTCAAACGAGTCAGCATAGAATTACTATATGATCCAGCAATCCTACTTCTGAGTATATACCTCAAAAATGAAAGCAAGAAATCAAACGGAATCCCTACACCTATGATCACAGCAGTGTCATTCACAACAGCCAAGAGAAACAACCCACCTGTCCCTTGACGGACAAATGGATAAACCAGGTGTGTTACATCCACTCAACAGAGTATTAGCCTTAGGAAGAAACATAATTCTCACACGTGCTACACCAGTAATGAACCTTGTAGACATTATATTTCATGAAATAAACGAGACACACAAATACTAGTGATTCCACTTAGATGAGGTACCTAAAGTAGAGATAGGAGGGAGAATGGTGATTGCCAGAGGCTGGAAGGAGAGGCGGGTGGGAAGTGAGTGTTTAATGGGTATGGAGTTTCAGTTTGGGAAGATGAAAAAGTTCTGGAGGTAAATGGTGATGACGGTTGCAGAGAACGTGGACGTATTTAATGCCACTGAACTGGACACGTAAAAATGGTTAAAATGGTAAATTTTATGTTATATATTTTACCATAATAAAAAATATAGGGTGGATCATGAGGCCAAGAGATCGAGACCATCCTGGCCAACATGTTGAACTCCCATCTCTACCAAAAATACAAAAACTAGCTGGGCATGGTGGCGTGCCCCTGCAGTCCCAGCTACTTGGGAGACTGAGGCAGGAGAATCACTTGAACACGGAAGGCGGAGGTTGCAGTGAGCCAAGATTGCACCACTGCACTCCAGCCTGGGCAAAAGAGTGAGACTCAGTCTCAAAAAAAAAAAAAAAAAAAAGTTCTTATAAGAACTTCTCAGCTTACTGCAACCTCCACCTTTGGTGTTCAAGCAATTCTTCTGTCTCAGCCTCCTATGCAGCTGGGACTACAGGCGCCTGCCACCATGCCCAGCTAATTTTTGTAATTTTGGTAGAATGGGATTTCGCCATGTTGGCCAGGCTCGTCTCAAACTCCTGACCTCAGGTGATCCACCCACATCTGCTTCCCAAAGTGCTGGGACTACAGGCGTAAGCCACTGCACCCAGCCAAAAATAAGAACTTCTTAAAAGACATCTTAGAAAAGGCAAGCCACAGAATGGAAAAAGATATTTGAAACACATACAAACAACAAAGATTATCATATATAAAAAAGACTCCTATAATAAGAAAAAGACAATCTAATAGAAACGTTGGCAAAATATGCAAACAGGCACTTCATGCAAGAGAAATTCCAAATAGCCATAAACATGAAAAGATGTTCATCCTCATTAGTAATCAGGAAAATGTAAATTGGAAACCACAATGTGATACCATTTCTCACCCACCAGATTGGCAAAATTTATAAATCTGATGAATGCCAAGTATTGTCCAGGACAGAGGGATGGGAATTTTTATACCCTACTAGTGGGGGTGTAAACTGGTACACACACTTTGGAAAATAGGGTGGAAAACTTCATAATGTTGAAGATACACTAAGTTGACCCAGAAATTCCACATCTGGGCAGATGCAAAACCAGTGGTTTGCAAACTGGAGTATACATCAGCATCACCCACAGGGCTTACAAAACACGAACTGCAGGGTCCAGGCCTACAGCTTCCAGTTCAGGAGGTCTGTAGTGGGACTTGAGAATTTGCAGAGTGGTTTTGTTCATTTGTGTGTTTGTTTTGAGACAGGGTCTCACTCTGTCACCCAGGCTAGAGTGCACTGGCATGATCATAGCTCACTGCAGCCTTGAACTCCTGGCCTCAGGTGATCCTCCTGTCTTGACCTCTCAAAGTGCTGGGATTACAGGCATAAGCCACTGCACCCAGCCAGAATTTGCATTTCTAATGAGCTCCCAGGTGATTCTGATGCTGCCAGTTTGAGAATCACACTTGAACCAGAGGCATTATTCATAATAAAAACTCAAAATGGCCCAAATATCCATGAAGAATAGAATAAACAGGCTGGGCTCAATCCTGTAATCCCAGCACTCTGGGAGGCCAAGGTAGGCAGATCACCTGAGGTCGGGAGTTTGAGACTAGCCTGACCAATATGGAGAAATCCCATTTCTACTAAAAATACAAAAATTAGCAGGGTGTGGTGGCACATGCCTGTAATTCCAGCTACTTAGGAGACTGAGCCGGGAGAACCGCTTCAACCCCAGAGGCGGAGGTTGCAGTGAGCCAAGATCACGCCACTGCACTCCAGCCAGGGCAACAAGTGCCATCTCAAAAAAAAAAAAAAAAAAAGAAGAAGAACAGAATGAACAAATAGAAGGTGGTATAGTAGTAATATACTGGAATATTACATAGCAATAAAAAAGAACAAATTACAGTTACATGATCAACATAATGTCAAGCCGAAGAAACCAGACACAAGAAAGGGTACTGATCACATTTAGGCAAAAAATGCGAGAGCAAGTACATCTATGTACTTGGAAAACCATAAGGTGGGATCAGCTAACATTTTCTCTTCCTTCCTTCCTTTTTCTTCCTTCTTTCTTTCTTTCTGTCTTTCTGTCTTTTTCTTCCTTCCTTCCTTCCTTCCTTCCTTCCTTTTTCTGGCAGTCTTGCTTTGTCACCCAGCCTGGAGTGGAATGGTGCAATCTCGGCTCATTGCAACCTCCGCCTCCAGGATTCAAGCTATTCTCATGCCTCAGCCTCTTGAGTAGCTGGAACCACAGGCATGCACCACCACACCCGGCTGATTTTTTGCATTTTTAGTAGAGACAGGGTTTTGTCATGTTGGCCAGGCTAGTCTCGAGCTCCAGGCCTCAAGTGATCCACCCACCTTGGCCTCCCAAATAGCTGGGATTACAGGCATGAGCCACCATGCCGGCCAGCTAACATTTTCTATAACGGGACGAGAGTAAATGCTTTATGTTGTGCAAGCCGGATGGTCTCAGCCATAGACCATACGTAAAGGAGTAGGAGTTGCTATCTTCTGATTAAACTTTATTTACAAAAATTCACAACAGGCCATAGTTTGGCAACGCTTGTTAGAAAGTTAAGCAAGGCAGTACTGACCCTCCCCTGGGGGAAGGGATTTGGTCATGGCCATGAAGGGGTGCAGGGACTTTTGGGAGTCTGACAATGACCCATTTCTTGACCTTAGCTGTAATAAAGTTTTTGCCTTTTAATAATTTGTCAGGCTATATATGTATATGTTATGTACCCTTCTGCATTGTACTAATCTACAATTTTAATAGGGTTTTAAAAATAAATAAATCATGAATAGATTAACAAATTGTGGTCTACTCATACAATACAATATTATTTTGCAATAAAAAGGGAATGGGCTGGGCGCAGTGGCTCACTCCTGCAATCCCAGCACTTTGGGAGGCCGAGGCGGGAGGATCACTTGAGGTCAGGAGTTTGAGGCCAGCCTGGCCAACATGGCAAAACTTTGTCTCCACTAAAAATACAAAAATTAGCTGAGCATGGTGGCAGGTGCCTGTAATCCCAGCTACTTCAGAGGCTGAGGCAGGAGAATCACTTGAACCCAGGAGGTGGAGGTTGCAGTGAGCCGAGATTGTGCCACTGCACTCTAGCCCAGGGTGACAGATTAAGACTCCATCTAAAAAAAATTTTAAAAAAAAGGAAGAAATGAAGTAGTGACACCTGCCACAACTTGAATGAACCTTGCAAACATGCTAAATGAAAGACACCAGTCACAAAAATCCACGTGTTCTACAACTTTATTTTTATGTGTCCATAATTAGCAAATCTGTAGAGATAGAAAGTAGATCAGGGCCAGGTGTGGTGGCTCACACCTGTAATCTCAGCATGCTGGGAGGCCCAAGCAAGAGGCTCGCTTGAGTCCAGAAGTTCAAGACTAACCTGGGCAACATAGTGAGATCTCATCTCTACAAAAAGTACAACAAAATTAGACGGGCATGGTGGTATGTACCTGTAGTCCCAGATACTTGGGAGGCTGAGTTGGGAGGACTGGACTGCCATGAGCTCTGATTGTACCACTGCAGTCCAGCCTGGGTGACAGAGGGAGACCCTGTCTCAAAAAAATTAAAACAAAACAAAACATAGATCAGTGATTGTCTCTGTCTCTAGGAGATGGGAGGATTGAGGGTTAAGGGCTGAAGTAAACGAGATTTCTTTTCAGGATGATGAAAATCCTCTGAAATTAACAGTGATGATTGCACAACTCTGTGAATACACTAAAAACCACTGAATTGTACACTTTAAACAGGCAAATGGAATGGAAGTGAATTACATCTCAATAAAGCTGCTATCAGAAATTTCTTTAATTTAAAACTAATGAATAAAATCGGCAGCCTCTGCCCTCACCGCCAGAGATGGGCCAGGGAGAGGCGCGTGTGACCAGATCAACCAGACAGAAACCAGCTCTGGAGGACTCACTTGCCCCTCCCCCTGCTCCAGAAGCCCCCAGTCCCTCATCGGAGCCTGTCTCTGACTTTGGCAAAACACATGCAGAAGATTAGAAGCCCAGGAGGCCAGAGATTCTGCAGACAAGTAGGGGCCAGGGCATCCCCACCAAGAGACGCAGGACTTTTTAAATCCAAAATGAAATTTGAAGCAGAGAGCTGAGCAAAGTCAACCCAAGCCTGTTCTGCATAGCCAATTCCCGGACAGCCAATGGGAGAGGGGGCTTCAGCCCTCTGGGAACGGTTCCTCTGAAAGGGCCTCTCTCTTGAGTTTCTGGTGGCTTCAATGCATAGACAGGGATCTCAGGGGCATGGGCCCCTCTGTCCCCTGTGCAGGCTGAAGGTGGCACATTTGGCGGTTCTGTTATATCTCAGGTTTTGCAGCATCTCCAGGGAGCCTGACAGATGGCTGCAAATGATGAGGCCACAGGAACCAGCAGATGGGATGCCTGAGGAGCAGAGGGTGACTCGGGTCCCCTCAGCTGCCGCCTCCCTCCTGCACCACGCAGGCCTGACAGCTGTGAGCCAAGGGGCCTCCCAGCCAGGGCAGAGCACACAGAAAAGCAGACCAAAGAAATTCCTGGGCCTGAGCAGTGGAAGAGGAACCAGGAGGCACCAGTCAGGGTGAAAAGACCCATGAGGTGTGGCTGAAATAGCACGGGACTCACAGGATACAGCCACTTTGCTGTGTGACCTCAAGGCAAGTGGCTCAGCTTCTCTGAGTCAGCTGCCTGGCCACCCTAGTGTAAAGCAGAGATCACAGTATCTACCTCAAAGAGCTGTTGAAAGAATTAAATGAGGCCGGGGGCAGTGGCTCACGCCTGTTATCCCACCACTTTGGGAGGTCAAGGTGGGTAGATCACTTAAGGTTAGGTGATCGAGACCAGCCTGGCCAACATGGTGAAATCCCATCTCTACTAAAAATACAAAAATCAGCCAGGTGTGGTGGCAGGCGCCTGTAATCCCAGCTACTCGAGAGGCTGAGGCAGGAGAATCGCTTGAACTCAGGAGGCAGAGGTTGCAGTGAGCTGAGATTGCACCATTGCACTCTAGCCTGGGAGACAGAGCAAGACTCTGTCTCAAAAAAAAAAAAAAAAAAAAAAAAGGAAAGAAAGATTAAATGAAGCAATGGGTATGAGGGTATTCAGCTGTGAATGGAATTCTGTGCATTATTCTATAAAGCTTAGTTGAATGTTTTAGTTGAGTAGAAATAAGTGCAAATTGAGTTATTCCAAGTTAGCATTCCAGCTGGCTGGGCCACACTGAAGAAAGGGGAAATCCGACAGGATATTCAGGCTGGAGTTTGAGCCAGGCGTTGTGCTAACTCCTCACACAGATCATCCCACTTGATTCTCAGAAGAATCCCACAAAGTGGACGCTGTTATCCCCATTTTACAGATGAAGAAAAGGGGTCACTAAGAGGATCAGCAGCCTGGGGCCCCACTACTAGAAAGCCAGAGCTGGAATTGGAACCCAGGGTCTGGCTCTCAGAAGTTCCACGTCTAAATCCAAGCCCCGCTGCTGACCTGGAGCAAGGTTTGTTTTTGTTTTGTTTTGAGACAGGGTCTCGCTCTGTCACCCAGACTGGAATGCAGTGGTGCAATCACAGCTCACTGCAATCTCGACCTCCTGGGCTCAAGTGATCCTCCTGCCTCAGCCTCCCGAGTAGCTAGGACCACAGGTATGTACCACCACGCCTGACTCATGTTTCTTCACCTCTCTGAGCCACAGCTTCCTGATCTGAAAAAAGGAGAAGAAAAAAGAAGGGGTAGGATGAGAAGAAGAAAAGAAGAAGGAAAGGAGGAAGAGGAAGAAGAGGGAGGAGGAGAAGAAGAAAGAGAGAAAGAAGGAGAGAGAGAAAGAAAGAAAGAAAGGAAGGAAGGAAGAGAGGGAGGGAGGGAGGGAGGGAGGGAGAAATGAAGGAAGGAGGGAAAGAAGGAAGGAGAACGAAGGGAAGGAAGGAAGGGGAATGAAGGAGAGAAGAAAAAGAAAGAAAAAGAAAGAAAGTTCTCTGAGTGTTGTGTGATGACACGCATGAAAGTGATAGGTATGCAGTAGGTGCTCAGTGAGTGCTCACTGTATATGTCAGGGCCAGGCTAAGGAGGCTGCCCCAGAGAGACGACCCTATTTCTTAGGGACTGGTATGCAGGAGGCATACTTAACATGCTCAGTCCATGGCAGCCACAAAGAGTTTTATCTCCGGGCTCAGTTTCCTCCTCTGTTAAATGGAGCAGACGGGACCAGCTCTTGAAGCCCTTGACACCCTGACATCCCGTGCATGAGGGTCAGACTCCTTTCCTGGAACTGGAACACAACAAGAAGAAAGCAGGAGGAGGTTGCTGAGGCTGGAGGGCCTCAGAGAATCCCGTGTCACTTATGTGGTGTGATGGCCCTTTCTTCCTCCCCAGTCCTACCTGGCCGACACCTGCCTCGCCCTTTCCTTTCACTGGATTTCACTGCTGCCCCACGCGAGCCTTGCTGGGCGGGGGCGGGGGGGGGCTTTCTATTTTATTAGTTCAGCTGGGAGCAGGAAGTAGCATGGCAAAGCACAGGACTCTGCAGCCCCTACCCAGCTTTGAAGCCGCTGCCGCTTACAATGCAAATGATCTTGGCTGGACAAGATGACGTAAGCTTCCTGGACCTCAGTTTCCCCATCCGTAACCTAGTGTAATGACAGCACAACCTCTTCAAGTTGGAGAATCAAGGGGGACTGGCATGTTGCTAAAACAGAAATAACGTTTTGGTATTAGTATTAGTATTATTAGTATCACTATTGTTTTGAGACACGATCTCACTCTGCCGCCCAGGCTGGAGTGCAGTGGCGCAACCTTGGCTCACTTAAACCTCTGCCTCCCGAGTTCAAGCGATTCTCCTGCCTCAGTCTCCCAAGTGGCTGGGCCCACCACCACGCCCAGCTAATTTTGTATTTTGACATGGTTCCATCATATTGGCCAGGCTGGTCTCAAACTTCTGACCTCAGACGATTCACCCACCTTGACCTCCCAGAGTGCCGGGATTACAGGTGTGAGCCACTGCACTGGCCTATTACTATTACTATTATTATTATTATTTTAGAAAAGTTCTCACTCTATTACCCAGACTGGAATGTGGTAGCTCAATCATGGCTCACTACAGCCTCTACCTCTGGACTCAGGTGATCCTCCCACTTCAGCCTTCAGAGGGTCAGACTCCTTTTTTTAATTTTTTTGTAGAGACAGGGGTCTTGCTCTGCTGCCCAGACTGGTCTCTAACTCCTGGGCTCAAGCAATCCTCCTATTTTGGCCTTCCAAAGTGCTGGGCTTATGGGCTTGAGGCTCTGCCCCTAATCTATCATTATTATTATTATTAATTTAAAAAAAAATAAACAGGCATACAAAACTATGGGTTGACAGATATTACTGCTCAGAATGAGACCGAAACAATTAGACTTTTTCAGAGAATGAATGTGAACAGAAATAGTAAATGAACAGCAATATAGGGGCAGGTATGGCACACGGACGAGATCGGGAAAGCAGTGTGAAATGAAAACGCAGGGCCCGTCATTGAAAGATTATTAGAATTTCTTAAGACAGTAGCCACATGCAGTGGCACGAAGCCTATAGTCCCAGCTACTCAGGAGGCTGAGCCAGGAGGATCGCTTGAGCCCAGAAGTTGGAGGTTACAGTGAGCTACGATTGTACCACTGCACTCCAGCCTGGACGATATGAGATCCTGTCTCTAAAAAATAAAAAGGAAGCATGACCGCACAGGGTTACAGATTCCCAGCATAACACAGGCAGGGTGGTTTAGCAATGAGGTGCAAGTCTAGACGTGTACGGTGAAGTTGTCTCCTTTAACCGTACCTGTGACTCCGTGGCCGCCTCATACGGTTGTACAGGATGTTCACTGCCCAACCCTACGCCATTCATATAGACCAGTACAGATTGTGAGCCTGTGAGTTACATCATCATTTCTCACAGCAAAGCATGCTAAGACCACAGCCATTTCGAGATTTAAGTTACCACTGTTTACCCTTAACAGAGCCTACTCGCCATGGATAAACTGTTTCCAATTCCGAAACATGAAGGCTGGCCACTGTTTGGGGTTAACACGATGCCCCGTGGAAGAGCGAGCAGGTGAGACTGCCCAGATACCTAATTACCTGGAAAGATAATCTTGAATAACTGAAATTAGAGCAACTAAAGCAATTATTACATGTTGTGATCTCCAGGAGCAATCTTCCACCAGGCTTAAGGACTTAATCACCTTTAATAAGAGCACGTAATTAGAGGAACCCAGACATTCAGAAAAGAAAGTGGCAGACCCAGCACTTGAGAATTAAGGAGGTGGGAGGGCCAGGTGTATTTCTCGAGCAAATGGGTCTCAAGGGACGGCTGGGAAGGCAGGGAGGGTGGCGGGGCTGGCTTGAAAACCTCAGGAGCCTGGAGGGTGAGCCTAACTCTGACCTAAATCTGCTGTGTGACCTTGAGCAAAGCAGCTGACCTCTCTGGGCTCTCCCTTCCTTCCACCCTTCAGTCACTCAGCTATGTCCACTGACCACCTGCCAGGTTCTCAGCACTGAGACACTCAGTTCTGCCCTTTCCTCTGGCTGTTCGTTCTACCGTGACTTCCTCTGACACCCATCATGCACGAGAAGGAATTCTGCCCTACCTTCAAGACACGTCCAACATGGCGCTCCTCACTCAGGCTTCCTAGACTGGCATCATACGGCAGCCTTCTGTCTCCCCTCACAGATCGTGACTCTGGATCCCCTCATCTGCCTCCCCCACTGGAAGATGAGCTCTTCAAGAACACAGTGAGATTAGGGCTGGTTCTCCTCCCTGCCCTAGTTCCTGACACATACCCTTGCATCAAGGGATACTGACTACTGGCCCAAGGCAAGGTGGACGAAGGTCACTGCAGCCTACTCCTGAAAGCGAGGTTCCCTGCCTCCGAGAATTAACTGGCATCAGGTGAGCCGGTCTCTGTTGTAAGTTGATTGACTATGGCCAGGCAATCATAGGAAGAATCCAGAGCTCCGCAAAGGGGTAAGGCCATTCAGATGGTGGACAGTTCCCAGCCCGGATCGGAGGGCTGGCAGGATTATCTCCGTACTATCTGGGAATGGCAGGTGAGCAGGAGTAATGGAGTATGACCACTACCCTGTCTCGCTGTGTCTTGAAATGTCTGTCTCTTTGAAATGGAGAGAATTACAGCTTCCATGTTTCTGCACCTTGGACCACCAGGAGGTACCCAGTCCCTAGGGAGCACCGAGTGAGAGTAATTGATGCAGTCTGGGGATGAGGGAGGACCTTGTGGAGGCAGGACTGTTGAGTTGGCTCGTGAAGGTTGATGGAGGGCTCCCCAGAGAGCCAGGGGTGTAAAGTGCCTTTGGGATTAACTCTCAACCACAAAGATGCTCCAGCCACCTGGCAGGTTCCGGCTGCAGCCAGCAGGTTAACCTGTTTTTAGCTCAGATGTCAGTTTGGGCAGCTGTGGAGAAGGGCTCCCCTCCCTGCTCAGCACGCTCTGATCTATGCATGTTTCAGTTCTATGACATAAATCAATAAAATGCACTAAATAAATTAAGTGAGCAGCAGAATTGTAAATCGATTTCAGGCGGAGAACAGAGAGGTTGAGGGAACCAACAAGAGCCTATTATAGGAACTGAAGTGAGAAATGACTCATACAAGACTCAGGAGTGTGGCCGTGGAGCCAACCACATTGTTACACATCCCTGAAATATTAAACAAATGAAACCTACAAGCTTTGGAGATTATTTCACAAAAATTGCTGGCTGGTGGCTGCCAGAAATCCCAGCTCACCGGGAAACAGGGGCAGGGAGCAGGGACGACTTAAAACAGAGCTCAACCCAGGTGGATCAGAGGAGCTCACAGCTTCAGGAGTCAGATCCAGGTTTCTAAGCCCAAATGGGCTGCCCAGTATCTATAACATGGCTCATTCATTCATTCATTCATTCAATCATTCATTTATTTATTCAACAAACCTTTACTAAATTCTTGCTCTGTACTAACCCCCTCTGGGACACAGGAGCCAAAGAGAAAGACAAGATGCAGTGCTTGTCTTGAGGGAGTGCCCAGCCCGTTGGGGGAGGTCACCGCAACACAGCATGATCCGTGCTCATAGGACCAGTCACTGTAATTAGGTTCCCCTGGGGTTTAGGGATGGCTTTTCACAAGGGATCATTTCTAAGCTGGGTTTTGAAGGGAGACTGTAAGTTGCAAGGCAAACAAGAGGTTGTAAAGGCAAGTCAGGCAGAGGGAAGAGCATATGCAAGGGCACAGAGGCATGAGAGGTAATGGAGAGTTTGGGGGAAATGGATGTGTGCAGGGAATTAGGACTGAAACACAGGATTCATGTCAGAGATTGTAGGAGGCAGGGGTTAAAAAGGCAGACAAGAACTAGACAGTGACGGGTCATGAATGCCAGGTTTTGAGTGCCATGCAGAGGTTTTCAGCAGGAGCCTGATGTAACTTGATTTTCATTTTAGAAAAATAATTTGGAAATCGGCATAGGAAATATTTTTCTTGCCTTTTAACAACGTATATAACACACATACAGAAGAGTGCATATATCCTAAGTGTGCAGCTTGGTGAACTTCCATTAAACTGAACACATACACATAATTAGCCCTCAGATCATGAGACAGAACGCTGCCAGCTGCCAAGCCCTCTGTGAGTTCCCTTTCAGTGACACCGTCTCTGCAAGTGCCACCACTGCCGTGACTTCTAACAATACAGATGCAGCTTCTGTATTTTCCAGTTTTCCATGGACGGAATCATATGGAATGCATTCTTTTGAATGTGGCTTCTTTTACTTAACATCCACGTCATGAGCAGTCCTATTCGTTTTTCTTTCTTTCTTTCTTTTTCTTTGAGAGACAGGGTCTCACTCTGTCATCCAGTCTGGAGTACAGCATGACTATAGCTCACTGCAGCCTCCATCTCCTGGGCTCAAGTGATCCTCCTGCCTCAGCCTCCCAAGTAGCTGGGGGTAAAGGTATGTGCCACTACACTGGGCTAATTTTAAAATTTTTTTGTAGAAACAGGGTCTTTCTGTGTTGCCCAAGGTGGTCTCAAGTTCCTGGCCTCAAGCAATCTTCCCACTTTGGCCTCCCAAAGCACTAGGATAACAGGTGTGAGCCACCATGCCTGGCTGTACCTTGTTTATTTTTGCTGCTGTGTAGTATTCCATTATGTGTGTGGATGGGCATTGAGGAATGGATTTTAGGCAGCACAGACCAGAGTCTGGGAGGCCAACTGAGAGATTATCGTCATGGCAGGAGGGATGTGATGAGAAGCAGAAAGAGGCTGTGGCAGTAGAGATAGAGAAGAAGGACAGATGCAAAAGATATTTAGGAGACAGGCTGTGCATGATGGCTCAGGCTTGTAATCCCAGCACTTTGGGAGGCCGAAGCGGGCAGATCACTTGAGGCCAGAAGTTCAAGACCAGCCTGGCCAGTACGGTAAAATCCCGTCTCTACTAAAAATACAAAAATTAGCCAGTCATGGTGGTGTACACCTGTAGTCCCAACTCCTCGGGAGGCTGAGGCAGGAGAATGGCTGGAAGCCGGGAGACAGAGGCCACAGTGAGCCAAGATCGCACCACTGCACGCCAGCCTAGGCGACAGAGCAAGATCCCATCTCAAAAAACAAACGAACAGACAAAGATATTTCTGAGACAAAAGCAACTGAACTTGTCAAATAATTGAATTCGGAAAGAGTTGAGGATGACCTTCTGGTTCCTGGCTTGGGAATCAGAGCAGACAATGGTGAAGACAGGACAACGGATGAAGAAGGGTCAAGTGTTTTCTGTTGCAGACCAGCTGAGTTTGCAGTCTCCGGGGGCCCTCAGGAGGAGGTGTCCAAGGAGGCAGCTGGAGGTGGACTCTTGTGCTCAGGAGAGAGACTTGGATTTACAAAGTCAAACCTGGGTTTGAACTTATGGCTCAACCAAAGGCTAATCTCTGCTCTTTCAACAGCACCACTCACTACAGTTGAGGAGAAAGAAAGTCATAAGTAAGACTTTACAAGAGAGGAGATAACAGAAACAAAAGATGGCAGCAACATTTTAAAAGCTAGAAACTTCATGGCTAGGCAGTTAATGACCTAGCAGATCGGAGAAGGCCGGGAATTGACTCCTTGCATGGAGGAAGCCACAGAGGAAACTTCAGAAAATCTTTGGAATAGAGAGAGGCACCAGGCCCAGCTAAGCTTCATACTGAACACCAAGAATTAAGTGAAAGTCTACATATGTGCCACTGAGACACCCCCCAGGCCCCCACTCCCTATTTGATTCCCAGAATGCTGGTAGCCGAGTTTATTAAAGCACTGGAGACTCAAGCCTGTAATCCCAGCACTTTGGGAGGCCGAGGCGGGTGGATCACACGAGATCGAGACCATCCTGGTCAACACGGTGAAACCTCGTCTCTACTAAAAATACAAAAAAAAAAAATTAGCTGGGCGTGGTGGTGCATGCCTGTAATCCCAGCTACTCAGGAGGCTGAGGCAGGAGAATCACTTGAACCCGGGAGGCAGAGGTTGCAGTGAGCTGAGATCATGCCATCGCACTCCAGCCTGGACAACAAGAGTGAAACTCCATCTCAAAAAAAAAAAAAAAATGAACATCAGATGTTTCATAAAAACAATATAAAAGACAGGGGTCATAATTAAAATAAAATAGTCAAAGAAACTAGGAAGAAACAGAGACATTAAAGGGTACAGAAGCAAACTTAAAAAAAATTAATGTCCTCAGAGAAATAAGAGAAGATATTTTGTCCATAAAACAAAAGCAGGAGACTATAAAAAAGAACGTTCCTATAGCAAGAAAAAGCTCTTAAAATTAAAACTATGACTGTAGAAAGTTTAAAAGTAGACGGATTGAAAGATAAAAATTGAATAATATCTGAGGAATAAATAAAAATGCAAATGGAAAATAAAACATGAGAACAGAAAATAAGATATTAAAAGCTTCCAGACAGGGGAAAAAATCAAATCACACAAAAGAATCAGAATAACATTGAACTTCTCAACAACACTGGAGGCTGGAAGACAAGGGAGCAGCCAATACTTTCCAAATTTTGTGGGAAAATTCTTTCCAACCTAAAATTTTATGCCCAGCAAAACATCTAGTCAA
Organism: Saimiri boliviensis; assembly: GCF_048565385.1. Taxonomy (NCBI): domain Eukaryota; kingdom Metazoa; phylum Chordata; class Mammalia; order Primates; family Cebidae; genus Saimiri; species Saimiri boliviensis. The sequence goes on along the minus strand of NC_133460.1, from coordinate 12,527,841 downwards.
GGGTGACGGAGGAATAAAAACAACATGAGATATGAAGGGTCTCAACCATGCTCTCTTTCTCAGGAAGTTACTGGAAGACATTTTTTCCCCAAAATGAGGAATTAACCCGGAAAGACTACCTGGGATTCAGGGAGCAGTGGACTCATCATGAGAGAGGGGAGGCAACTTCAAAATAGTGGTAAAAGGGGCTTCCAGAATAACAGCCCTAGATAATCATTGAGTCAGAATGGGGTTGGGGGTCAAAAGACTCCATAGGAAAAGAAGGGAAGGAGAAGGGGAAGGAAAAAGGGAGGGAAGGGGAGGGGAGGGGAATGAAGGGGAGGAGAAGGGAGGGGAAGGGAGAGGAAGGAAGGGGAAGGGAAGGGGAGGGGGAGGGGAAGGGGAAAGGGAAAGGAAAAAGGAGGGAGGGTTATTATGATGAGCCAGTTGTCTTTGAAGACATCGAGAGAACGTTTACATGTTTGCCAATCACTTTCAAAAAGGATGAACAGCTTCCTTTTGAAACTAGAAAGTTTAATGCTAGTTGGCTACTCTGGAAGTTTTCATGACAATTAATAGTTAATTATTTTTAACCAGCAAGTTGGCCAAAGGCTGTGCACATAAAATAGTTCTTTGATCGCAGAGCAGAAAGAAGTACTAGACCATTTAGCAGTCTGATGCTAACCAGGTTATAAATAAATACTCTCCGAGTGGGCATTGGACATATAAAATTTTAAATAGAAAAGAAAAAATAAATAAATAAATACTCAAATATTTAGGTCGCTTTGGGAGAAATAAAGATACTGACAATGACCAGAGGAGACCTGGACAAGCAAATTAATGAGTCTCACACTCATGACCAGAAATCCAGCCAGGCTGATTCCAGCAGCCAGCCATCCTTGAGACCTGTGGTCAGGTCCATGTGTGGTCACTTAAATTACTGATCAGCAGACATTCACACCAAACATTCTACCCATACCTCCATGTGAGTTGTATACGTCTTGCCCCATTGATACTGGACTTGGCCATGGGACTGGCTGTGGCCAATGAATGGTATGTTTGCGGATATGATCCAAACAAAGGTTTAAAATATGCTTGTGCAATTGGCTCCCCATCTTGCATTTCTGTCATTACCATGAAAAAAGCTCCACCAAACTTGTTTAAGAACCTGCCACCTCCTCCCCTCTCTTTATCACTCTCTCTCTCTTGCCATGTGACATGCCTGCTCCCCCACATCTTTCACCATGAGTAAAGGCTTCCTGAAGCCTCACCAGAAGCCAAGCAGATGCTGGCGCCATGCTTGTACAGCCTGCAAGAACTGTGAGCCAAATAAACCTCTTTATTTATCACTTACCCAGCCTCAGGTACTTATAGCAATGCAACATGGACTATCATGTATTGACATGCATTTAAACCAGGCTCTTTAGTAGGCTATCCTCTCTACCTGAACAGACACAAGTGGGGCAGATTGAGCCCAGCCTATATCCTGGAACCAAGCCTTTCTACCCTAGCTAAACCCAAGAAAGACCACAGACACGTAAGCAAAAAAAAAAAAAAAAAAAAGAACTTCGTGAATGCTACTGAGTTGTGTGATGGTTCATTACATAACATTATTGTGGGTCTCACTGACCAATGAATGCACCAAGTTTTAAGATCATCCTGTGGGTCGCAATTATTTGATAGGAGACTCTTGCCCTAGTGAATAAATGACTGAGGTTTTAAGAGACAAAGGACACCTTAAAGAGAAAGACAAGGAAGTATGAGAAACTTAGTATCAAGCTCACAACATCAGCTGGGAGCAGTGGCTCACACCTGTAATCCCACCACTTTGGGAGGCCAAGGTGGTGATCACCTGAGGTCAGGAGTTCAAGACCAGCTTAACCATCATGGCAAAACCCATATTTTGTATTCTGTACTAAAAATACAAAACACCTGAGTGTGGTGGTGCACGCCTGCAGTCCCAGCTACTCAGGAGGCTGAGGCAGGAGAATCACTTGAATCTGGGAAGCAGAGGTTGCAGTGAGCCAAGATCATGCCACTGCATTCCAGCCTGGGCAACAGAGCGAGACTCCACCTCAAAGAAAAAAAAAAGTTCGCAACTTGGAGGCATTGCTGTTGATCTGCTTTCATACATTTTATCTTCGTAAGTTGCTCGGGCATCTTTGATCCATTTCTTCTTCTCTGCCTGGCACAATCTGCTGTACAGACCTTTTTTAGAGTGATAATTATACTGTCTTGCCAGTGGTACTCCAGTGCTGGGCTAGGACTTGGAGGCACAGAGGTAAATAAGAAACTTTGCTACCCACCAAGGGCCCAGAGCTTGTGAGGCAGAGAGAGACGTGCACACGTCACTGTTATTCAGCTACAATATGATACAGAACGCTCAAGTGCAGTTCTGATCCAAACAAAGGTTTAAATGCACAAGCACATTTTAAACGTTTGTCTGGATCATCTAGAGAGCCTGGTTTAAATGCGTGTCAATATGTGATAGTGCATGTTGCATTGCTAGAAGTACCTGAGGCTGGGTGATTTGTAGAAAGAGGTTTATTTGGCTCACAGTTCTTGCAGGCTGTACAAGCATGGTGCCAGCACCTGCTTGGCTTCTGGTGAGGCTTCAGGAAGCTTTTACTCATGGTGAAAGATGTGGGGGAGCAGGCATGTCACATGGAGAGAGAGAGAGTGTGAGAAAGAGAGGGGAGGAGGTGCCATACTCTTTTAAACAACCAGCTCCAGTGTGAACAAATGCAGTGAGAACTCATTACCTAGGGGACGGCACCAAGCCACCCGCATAACCCAAACGCTTCCCACTGGCCCCACCTCCAGCAGTGAAGGTCACATTTCAACAGGAGATTTGGAGGGAACACACATTCAAACTATTTCGGTCACAGGCCGGGTGCAGTGGCTCACTCTGGTAATCCCAGCACTTTGGGAGGCAGAGGTGGGCAGATCACCTCAGGTCAGGAGTTCGAGACCAGCCTGACCAATTTGGTAAAACCCCATCTCTACTAAATATACAAAAATTAGCAGGGTGTGGTGGTGGGTGCCTGTGATCCCAGCTACTCGGAAGGCTGAGGCAGGAGAATTGTTTGAACTTGGGAGGTGGAGGTTGCAGTGAGCCGAGATCTTGCCACTGCTCTCCAGTCTGGGCAACAAGAAACAAAAGTGAGACTCCATCTCAAAAAAACAAACAAACAAACCATATATATGTGGTCTCATGGTTCCTGGCAAACAGCTGCTAAAACCCTTGAAACCTCTGGATTAATGAGAGCGCCTTACGTGTGCTAATGAGATGGCTGGTGGTTGGGGTTTCCTAGGTAGCTTCAGGATGGGGTGTACTTACCCAGGCGCAGTGGCTCACGCCGGTAATCCCAACACTTTGGGAGGCTGAGGCCGGAGGACTGCTTGAGTCCAGGGGTTTGAGATCAGCCTGGGCAACATGGCAAAACCCTGTCTCTCCAAAAAATACAAAAAATTCACCAGGCATGGTAGCACACGCCTGTAGTCCCAGCTACTGCTGGGAGGCTGAGGTGGGAGAAACACCTGACTCTGGAAAGCCGAGGCTGCCATGCGCTGTGATGGCGCCGCTGCACTCCAGCCTTAGCCTGGGAGTGACGCCCTGTCTCAAAAAAAAAAAAAAAAAGAAAGAAAGAAAAACAGGGTGCACAGGCAGAATTAGGGGGTTGGGACTCTCAGGCCCACCCACAATCTCCAGGAAGAAGAGAGAGGCTAAAGGTTGAGTTGACATCAGTGGCCAGTGATGTAATCAATCATTTCTGTATAAGGAAGTCTCCATAAAACCCAAAGAGTGGGAATCAGGGGGCTGCTGGGTAGATGAACTCACGAAGGTGCCAGAGAAGGCATGGGAGCTCCACGCCCCTTCCACAACCCCACCTTGTCCACACATCTCTCCCATCTGGCTGTTCATCTGCTTCCTCCGTCACAAACCAGTAAACATAAGTAAACTGTTTCCCTGAGTTCTTTGAGCGCCCCCAGCAAATATACTGAACCAAGGAGTGGGGGTCGTGGAAACCCCAATTTATAGTCAATTGGCCAGTAGCACAGGTCACAACCTGCGATTTGCAATTGGCATTGGAAGTGGGGGTCAGTCCTGTGGGACTAAGCCCTTAACCCGCAGGAGTGGATGATACCTCCAGGTAGAATGTCAGAATTCAACTGAATTAGAAGATACCCAGCTGGTACCCACCAGAGACCAGCTTGGTGTATGGGAGGGAACCCCCAAGCATCTGGCGTTGGAAGTGTGTTGAATAGAGTGTGACATTAGGAAAAACACTTTGGTTTTTCCTGTCCTTCATAATAACATTTAGAATTGGCCGGGCACAGTGGCTCATGCCTGTAATCCCAGCACTTTGAGAGGCCAAGGTGGGGCAGATCACCTGAGGTCAGTTGTTCGAGACCAACCTGATCGACATGGAGAAACCCCGTCTCTACTAAAAATACAAAAAAGTAAACAAGCGTGGAGGTGCATGCCTGTAATCCCAGCTACTCAGGAGGCTGAGGCGGAAGCATCGCTTGAACCTGGGAGGTGGAGGCTGCAGTGAGCTGAGATCGCGCCATTCCACTTCAGCCTGGGCAACAAGAGTGAAAGTCCATCTCAAAAAATAACAATAATAATAACATTTAGAATCAAGATTCACTTTTCATTCATTCAACAAGCATTTTGGAGCACCTTCTCATGCCAGGCATTGCTCTAAGCACTGGGGATATGGTAAATCCTAAGCACAAGTCCCTGCCCTCATGGAGCTGACAGTCTATTAGGAGAAATGATCACTGGTCAAGTAGCCACTTGATAAATAATGTGATTGCACAGAGGAATAAGTGATGTGAAGGCAATTAAACAAGTGAAGGGAGGCCGGGTGCTGTGGCTCATGCCTGTAATCCCAGCACTTTGGGATGCCGAGGCAGGTGGATCATCTGAGGTCAGGAGTTCGAGACCAGCCAGGCCAACATGGTGAAACCGTGTCTCTATTAAAAATACAAAAATTAGCTGTGTGTGGTGGTGAGCGCCTGTAATCCCAGCTACTGGGGAGGCTGAGGCAGGAGAACTGCTTAACCCGGGAGGTGGAGGTTGCAGTGAGCCGAGATTGCACTACTGCGCTCCAGCCTGGGTGACAGAGTGAGACTCTGTCTCAAAAGAAGAAAGAAAACAAGCGAAGGGGATGGAGAGGGGCTTGGCGGGAGGAGCGGGAGGACCATAGAGGCTCTTCCGGGAAGGCCTCCCGGAAGAGGCCACGTTTCGACCAAACCCCGAACAATGAGAAGGGACCAGCCATGCAGAGAACTGACGGGACTGTGTTCAGGAGCTGGGAACAGATGGCGCAAAGGCCCTGAGGCACACGCCAGCGTGGCTGATTCAAGGAGCAGCACAGATTTTGGAGAGCTGAGGTGTGGGAGTCAGGGGCAAACATGGCAGGAGATGACATCCTAGGTACAAGGCGGGTCACACAGGACCTTGTAGGCCACAGTGAGGACACCGAGTGAGAGGGAAGGCACGGGAGTGTTTTAAACAAGGGAGCCACAGGATATGACATACGATTTAAAAAGATCATTTGGGGCTGGGCATGGTGGACCACAACTGTAATCTCAGAACTTTAGAAGGCCAAGGTGGGAGGGTCACTTGAGGTCAGGAGCTCGAGACCAGCCTGGCCAACATGACGAAACCCCATGTCTACTAATAATACAAAAAAAAAAAAAACAATTAGCCAGGCATGGTGGTGCACACCTGTAATCCCAGCTACTCAGGAGGCTGAGGCAGGAGAATCGCTTGAACCCGGGAGGTGGAGGTTGCAGTGAGCCAAGATCGCGCCACTGCACTCCAGCCTGGGCAACAGAGTGAAACTGTCTCAAAAGACAAAGAGGAAGAGAGGAAGGAAGGGAGGGAGGGAGAGAAAGATGGAGGGAAAGAGAGAGAGAGAAAGAAAAAGGAAGAAAGGAAAGAAAGAAAGAAAGAGAAAAGAAAGAAAGAAAGAAAAAAGGAAAGAAAAAGGGCGGGAGGGAGGGAAGGAAGGAAGGAAGGGAAAAAAGTGATCATTTGGGCATCAGGCATGGGGCGTGGTAGCTCACACCTTTAGTCCCAGCTACTCGGGAGCCTGAGGCAGAAGGATTGCTTGAGTCCAAGAGTTAGAGGCTGCAGTGAGCTACAGATTGGGCACTGCAGATTGGGCAACAGAGCAAGACCCCATCTCAAAATAAGACATAAAGATCTTTCGGGATACCAGGGAAACCATGGGGCAAGAATGAAAGGAGGCAACCACTTACAAGATCGTGGCAGGAATCCAGATAAGCAATGGCTGTAGCTTAGGCTAGCATAAAACAAAAAAGACATTTGCCACGTGAAAACACAAAACTAGAATAGTCAGGGAAACAAAAATGCGTGATGCTGTGTTAAGAAGCTGATGACGGACAAATATTTTGCCAGGAGGGAGAGGGCAGGTAAGCAGGGACAAGAGGGCATTGGAGAAAACGGGAATGAGGAAGTGCCATTTGAGAAGGGCCTTGAAATCTTGAAACGGGTGTGGGTGGTGTGCCAGGGGGGAGGAGCCACAGGCAGGAAGGAAGCACCCACTGGACCTCAGCCGACGAAGGGGGATGGGTATCCCCCAGGCCTCAGATGCCCTCAGCTTTTTAGCAGGAGAACAAGGCATTTCAGAGCCAGCCTGTTCAGGTTCAAACTCCAATTCCCCCACTTCCCAGCTGTATGATTGCCCCGTGCCTCAGTTTCCTCACCTGTAAAATGGGGATTTTACAGGTGAGGAAATGTGTGCAAAGTTCTCAGATGCACCTGCTACACAGTCAGTACTCTGTGAAGGCCAGTCAGTGACAGTGTCGTGATTATCATATGTGGAGGACCAGAAGGACACCAGGAGGGAGGTCCCAGAGGGAGCTGATGCAGGAGCCATAACATGGGGAAAGAGTATCCCTTGGGTGAGAACACAGCTGGGTGCAGACATCCAACCCTGCACTCCCAGTGTGGCTGGGAACAAGTCGGTCATCTCGCTGCCCTCGGGCTCCTCTGTGAAATAGAGAAGCTGTGTGTGCAGGGAGAAAACGGATGGGTCTGAGGGTGCCACGTTACTGTGGGTGTCTACTGGAAGGGCTGGACCCGGATATATGGGGAGAGGCCACACGGGCTGCCTTGGACCAAACCCTGCCGATCCCAAGCGAGAGCTACAGTGTTTGAGAGACAGCGAGTGCATGAGAATCGCTCAGCCCCTCAGTGGCAAACCCAGCCCATTCAGCCTCCTTGTAAACATTTTTATATGCACAAGCTAGAAGGTTCTCAGTGTGGCTGCCAAACCTTAAAAGTAAAACCACAAGGCCAGTAAAACACAACGATACAACCTCTCTGGGGCTCTTATAAAAGAAGCAAAATAAAGACCTGACGCTTTCTGGGAGGGTCACAGGCCACCCACCTGCCACCGTACACAGAGACGCACACACACACACGTGCTCACATCCACACATGCACTCATGCCAGGACACAACCCGTGTGTGCGCACCCTAGGCGCACATGGGCACACGAGGCACCTGCACTCTGTGTGCGCACGCGTACGCCTCATGCCCGCGTTCACACACGCTCACCCCGCTCATCCACAGGTACGCACGCACACTCAAAGGAGCAGCCGCTTGTGCACACGCACCCTCGCCCTCGCCCGTGACACACGCACACACACATGTGCACACACACAGGCCCTGCTTCCTGGAAGCCAGTTGTGGAGCAAATTTGACTCAGAGCTCCAAGGCCTTGGGAATGATGGGATGTACATCCCAGAGGGCTGCCGACAACGGAGAGGTGTCAAGCACGGGCCTGGATTTCACCTGGCTCTGCCCCTCATAAGGTGTGAGACTTCAGTGACTTAATCTCCCTAAGCTTCGGTTTCCTCATCTGTCAGGTGGGAGTGAGATGGGCAGCCCCTTCCTCACGGGGGTGTGGGGAGGTTTCTCAGTCGAGGCTTCTAATGTGCTTGCCCCCGTATCCGGCACACAGTAACTGCTCAACAACTCCTCAGCCACGCCTTGGCTGCCTCACCATGTTTCCCAGTGATTCCAACTTGGAAGCTGTGGCTTGAGCGGCCCAGCCAAATGCTTTGGAGATGGCCACATGTGGTCATTAAACAGGACACAGGAAACGGAGGAGGCAGTCCTGACTACCAAGAGCATGCTGGGTGGGGTTGAGGGAGTCCTTGTCACTGTCTGGGAACTGAGGGCCCTGTGGGTTCCCTGTCTCTTGCCCCTCAACCTCACCAGCTGCTACTTGACTAGAGCACTCCAGGGAGATGGTGTCTGCAAAACAACCTCCATGACACATGGTGCCCTTCTGCCTCAGTTTCCCCTCCCCTGACTTCTAAGCCCAGAGCCCCCTCCTAATCTCCAGGCTACCTGAGGAGCCATGCATCCATGTTTCTCTCTTGGCAGCCTTTCTCTTGGGTGGCAGGGGGTAGGCAGGTGGGGAGGCAGCCATGCTCCCCCATGTCCCTGTGGTCTCTCCACTGTCCATTTTCGTGTTCTTCCATCATAACAAAACCTCTCACTTCCAGCTAGACACAGCATTGCCCAGGATAAAGACCACACTTCCCAGCCTCCCTTCCAGCTGGGTGTGACCGTGTAACTAGTTCTGGTCAAGGAGATGTATGCAGGTGTTGTGGGGTAACTTCTGGGAACCTTAGGGTTTGCCCTTCCTACATCCTGCTGCCTGGAATGCAGATGCAACAGCTGGTGCTCTGGCAGCCATTTTAGACCATGAAGAGAAAGGCTGTGGAACAACAGGGAGGGCGGCAGGGGCCAGGATCCTGAGGACTTCATGGAGCAGAGCCACCTTGGATTGCCTACTTTCAAACTTGTGTAAAGGAGATAAATTTCTCCATTGAAATCAGATCTTTGGGGTCACTATTACTTGCAGCTAGACCTAATCCTGACCGCTAACCCTCCACTCAAGCCGTGGCCTGCTCTGGATCATCCAGTCACTGCCTTACACAGCTCTGAACATCTCTGTGGGCTCAGAGCCTCTGCTGTCGGGCCCTGAACACCAGTGAGCCCTCTCTGCATGGCATCATCCAGTCTGACTGGCTCTCCCCACACCTGTGCCATGACAGAGGCCAGGTGCCTGGCTTCCTTGCCCCAAGGTCAAATCCTACAGCTGGAGACAAACTCCAACACCGATCTTGCCTGAACCCAATGTCCACACTCCCATCATCCCTCCCACAGTCAGTCCCAGAGCGCACTGGAAGGAATGGAAGGGCGGAGGCACTGAGGACTCCTCCATCAGACAGGGAGGACACACAGTCCCCTCCACCAGCCTGTCCCACTCTACTGAGAGCCCAGGACACTCAGGGCTTTGCAACAGGGTGTCTGGCTTCCAGGGCCCTGTTGGCCAGAGGTGCTGAAGGAGGCGCTATCACAGGGCTTTGGGGAGCAGGAAAGATGTCCCCAGAGAGGGCGGAGCTGCCACAGCTGAGCTGGGGCCACACTCACCTTTCTCCGACGCCGGGGCCAGGTCAATGAAGCTGCGACATTTTTCACCTTTGAAAAGAAAAAAAAGGTTTTCAGAATGCGAGAGGGTACATGGGCTCCCGCGGTCTGCCTGCCCCTGTCCCATGAGCCCTGGAGCAAGCCAGTGGCTCTGACAGAAGCCCAGTGGCCTCTTTCTCCTGCCCTGATTCCTAGACGCCCAACACCCCAGAAATGTGGATGGCAGAACCACCAACTCTCGCCCCGCCTGACCCCATCCATCCAGGCCCACTTCTTCTACCTCCGCCATAGCAACTGGGTCCCTTTCCACAGCCTCCCCCTGGAATCCACACTCCTCCTCGCTGGCCTCCCCAGGCCTCCACTCTGGCCCCTCTCCAATTCATTCTCCAGGCTATGCCTGGAGGGATCTTTGCAAAACACAGCTCTGATCACGCTCAACACACACACACACACACACACACACACACACACACACACACACACACAGAGCTTACTCCTGTTGGAAACTCTTTGATGACTTCCCAAAGGGGAAAGTTCGAATTGCCTACGTGGACCCAGAACGTAGGCATGGGACCCAGAACGTAGACCCAGGCCATGACGGGTCTGCCCACCCGCTCCCCTCTCCCTCTGCTCCCGTTCCTGCTCCACCTCTGTGCAGCCTCCCGCCATGGCTTTGCACACGCTGTTCCCCGCCTGGAACATACTCCTGCTGTCGTAGCTCTCACAGCACCTGGGTTTTCTATGGGGCCCGCGGTCACCCTCTGAGCCTGCCTTTGCGTGTGTGAGTCTCGGGTACAAGTCAGTGGCACTGAGATGGTAACTCACTGAAGCAGAATGTGCTGAGGGCCAAGAACTGGAAGGGAGGATTTTAAAGAAAGAAAAGAAAGTCATGTGCTAGAGTGGATGGATTTTGAACAAATTGCTTTAAACTTTCTTGAATGTTACATTGCTTCCTCAAAGGCTAGAGGGAAATTTAATGTTCAGATCGGCATCCACAGCCACAGTGAGGCATTGGAAGGCCTTCGGCCATTTCGCCTTGATGAGCCCCTTCCTAAATAAAAATTGATTAATTAATTACAAATTATGATATTTATTGCAGCACTATCCACAAGAGCCAAGAGATTTGGAAGCATCCTAGCCGTCAACACCAGATGAATGGATAAAGAAAATGTGGGGCATAAACACAACGAAGTACCATTCAGCCATGAAAAAGAATGAGATGCTGTCATTGGCAACAGCATGGATGGAACTGGAGGTCATTATGTTAAGTGAAAGAAGCCAGGCACAGAAAGACAAACTTTGCATGTTCTCACTTATTTGTGGGATCTAAAAAACAAATCAATTGAATTCACAGACAGAGAGAGTAGAAGGATGGTTACCAGAGGCTGGGAAGGGTAGTAGAGGACGGAGGGGGGAGTGGGGATGCTTAATAGGTACAAAAAAAATAAACAGAAAGAATGAATAAGACCTACTATTCACTAGCACGACAGGGTATTGTAGTCAATAATAACTGTACATTTTTAAATAGCTAAAGGAGTCTAATTGGATTGTTTGCCGGTGTCAAAACATCTCATGTACCCCATAAATATATACACCTACTATGTATCCACAAAAATTAAATATTGTATTGTATCGTACTGTATTTGAGACAAAGTCTCACTCTGTCACCCAGGTTAGAGTGCAATCTTGGCTCACCACAACCTCCGCCTCCTGAGTTCAAGCAATTCTCCTGCCCCAGCCTCCTGAGTAGGTGGGATTACAGGAACCCACCACCATGCCCAGCTATTTTTTGTATTTTTAGTAGAGATGGGGTTTCTCCATGTGGGCCAGGCTGGTGTCGAACTCCCAACCTCAAGTGATCCGCCTCGGCCTCCCAAAGTGCTGGGATTACAGGCGTGGGCCACTGCGTCCTGCCAAAAAATTTAAATTTAAATAAAATTTAATTTAATTTAAAACTTATTTTAAAATTATGTTTTGGGCCGGGCGTGGTGACACATGCCTGTAGTCCCAGCTACTTGGGAGGCTGAGACAGGAGAATCATTTGAACCTGGGAGGCAGAGGTTGCAGTGAGTTGAGATCACGACACTGTACTCCAGCCTGGGCAACAGAGCGAGACTCCGTCTCAAATAAATAAAATAAAATAAACAGTGTTGTTTTGAGTGGATAGATTTTTGGATGAATTGTTTTAAACTTTCTGTAATGTTAAAATGCTGGAATGGAGGAGACATAATGGCCAAATTCAGACCAACACCCAAGGCCGCATTAAAATATTGGTTGGCCTCACACACTTTTACCTATTAGGAGCCCTTCTTAAACTTAAAAACACAATAAAAGGCCGGGCGCAGTGGCTCACGCCTGTAATCCCAGCATTTTGGGAGGCTGAGGCGGGCATATCACTAGGTCAGGAGTTCGAGATCAGCCTGATCAACATAATGAAACCCTGTCTCTACTAAAAATACAAAAATTAGCTGGGTGTGGTGGCAGGCACCTGTAGTCTCAGCTACTCAGGAAGCTGAGGCAGGAGAATCGCTTGAACCCGGGAGGCAGAGGTTGCAGTGAGCCGAGATCACGCCACTGCGCTCCAGCCTGGGTGACAGAGCAGAACTCCATCTCAAAAATAAAAATAAAAATAAAAATAAATAAGAAGAATTCTATTTTAAACACCACCACATTGGCATCAAGATGAATATGTTAAGTATTAAGCATTTTGTTCACCTAAAAGTTTATATTTTCATCTGATTTTAAAATAAATTAATTTTCTTTCTTTTTTGTTTATTTATTTATTTTTATTTTTAGAAAGAAGTCTTGCTCTGTTGCCCGGGCTGGAGTGCAGTGGCCCAATCATCGCTCACTGCAGCCTTGAACTCCTGGGTTCAAGTGATCCTCCTGCCTCAACCTCCTGAGTAGCTGAGACCACAGGCACACACCACCACATCTGGCTACTTAAAAAAAATTTTTTTTGTAGAGATGGGATCTCACTGTCGCCCAGGCTGTTCTCAGATTCCTGAGCTCAAGCAATTCTCCCGCCTCAGCTTCCCAAAGTGCTGAGATGACAGCATGATCCACCAGGCCTGGCCCTAAAACATTTTCATGGGCCCAAGATTTTTATTGAAGTATTCTGGGTCCTCTGCTCTGTGCCTCCTGAGCCTGAGGAAGATGCCGGCCTCCTGCAGCCGGATCCCAGCTCTCACCAACAACTGGGCACTCAATAATATTTAACACTTATGTGCTGGGGATTTTGACTTTTCTTTAACAATTTTATTGAGATACAATTCACATGCTATGCAATTCATATGTTTAAAGTATGCAATTTGGCTGGGCATGCTGGCTCATGCCTGTAATCCCAACACTTTGGGTGGCCAAGGCGGGTAGATCACCCGAGGTTAGGAGTTCAAGACCAACCAGCCTGGCCAATATGGAGAAACCCCATCTCCACTAAAAATACAAAAATTAGCTGGGCACAGTGGCACACACCTGTAATCCCAGCTACTCGGGAGGCTGAGACAGGAGGATCACTTGAACCCAGGAGGCAGAGGTTGCAGTGAGCCGAGATCACGCCACTGCGCTCCAGCCTGGGTGATAGGGTGCGACTCAGTCTCAAAATAAATAAATAATAAATAATAAATAAATAAAATATAGTGTACGATTCAGTGGTTTTTAGTATACTGTTAGTGTATTCACAGGGTTGTGTGACCATCACTACAATCAATTTTAAAACATTTTCATCACCCTGAAAAGAAACCCATACCTATTAGCAGCCACTCACTTTCCCCAACCCTTCCAGCCCTAGGGAAGAGCTCATCAATTTTCTGTCTCTATAGATTCACCTAGTCTGGGCATTTCATGTAAATGGAATCATACAAGATTACATGATTCATATAAACAGAATCAGAATACACACAATGGGATCATACAATATGTGAGATATCATTTCACATAAATGGAATCATAGGATCATCCAATACAATCATACAAGAATATTTGGTGACTGCCCTCTTTTATTCAGAATAACGTGTTCAAGGACCAACCACCTTTACAGCCTATGTTAGTAATGTATTTATTTATATCACAGAATAATATTATGTTATGTGGATATACCACCCTTTATTTATCAACTTATCAGATAATGGATGTTTCAATATGTTTCCACCTGTTGGTTATTTATGAACGTTCATGTACAAATTTTGTGGTGGACAAGTTTTTGTTTCTCTTGCATCTATACCCAGGAATAGAATTGCTGGGTCACATGGTAACTCTATGTTTAACATTCTGAGAAACTGCTACAATTTTTTCCAAAGCATGTGCACCATTCTACGGTCCCATCAGCAACATGTGAGGGTTCCAGTTCTCCACATCTTCACCAACACTTGCTATTGTTCATCTTTTTTTTTTTTTATGAGAAGCATCCTTGCCAGTGCCATGCGGAATCTCACTGTGGTTTTAATTTGCAATTTCTTGATGAATAATGACGTTTAGCATCTTTTCATGTGCTGATTGGCCATTTCTATATCTTCTCTGCAGAAATATCTTCTCAGACCCTTTGCCCATTTTTTAATTGTGTCATCTGTCCTTTTATTATAGGTGGTGAGTTCTTTATATATTCTGCATACAAGTCCCTTATCAGATATCTGACTTGTAAATATTTTCTCCCACTGTGTGACTTGACTTTTTACTTTCTTGATGGCATCCTTTGAAGCAGAAAAGTTTTTAGTTTTAATGATTCTCAATTTATCTATTTTTCTTTTGTTGCTTGTGCTTTTGTTGTCATATCTTTTTTCTTGTTGTTGTTAATTTAAAAATAGAGATGGGGTCTCACTATGTTGCCCAGGCTATCTCAAACTCTTGGGCTCAAGTGATCCTCCTGCCTCACCCTCCTAAAATGCTGAGATTACAGCTATGAACCACCACACCTGGACTAGTGTCATATCTAAGAAGGCTTTGCTTAGTCCAAGATCATGAAGATTCACTCTTATTCTCTTTCCTAAGACTTTGGTAATTTTAACTCTTCTATTTATGTCCCTTATCCGTTTAGAGTTGATTTATGTGTATGGTATATAAAAGGGGTCCAGCTTTATTCATTTGCGCATGGATATTCAGTTGTCTCAGAAGCATTTGTTGAAAAACTATTCTTTCTCCATTGAATTGTCCTGGAACTCTTGCCAAAAATTAATTGACTGTAAGTGCAAGGGTTTATTTTATACTCTTAGTTCTATTCCACTAAACTATATGTCTCTCCTTATACCAGCACTACACTATCTTGATTACTATAGCTTTGAAGTAAGTTTTGAAATCGAGAAGTGTGGGTTCTTCAACTTTGGCCTTTTTTTTAAAGATCACTTTGTCTATTCTTGGTCTCTTGCATTTCATATGACTTTTAGGATCACTGTGTGAATGTATTCAAAAAAGCAAGTTGGAATTTTGAAAGGGGAACAACTTGAATCTGTAAGGGGACCTATTTGGGAAGTATTGCTATCTTAAAATATTAAATCTTCAAATCCATGAACATGGGATGCCTTTCCATTTACTTAGATGGATTCAAATTTCTTTCAACAATGTTTTGTAGTTTTCAGAATATAGGTTTCACACTTATTTTGTTAAATTTCTTCCTATTTTATTATTTTTGATGCTATTATGAGTGGAATTGTTTTCTAAATTGCATTTTTAGATTGTTCATTGCCAGTATATGGGAATATAATTGAATACAGTATATTGATCTTGTAAACTGCAATCTTGCTGCGCTCATTTATTGATTCTAATAGTTTTAGTGGATTCTTAGAACTTGCTATATACAGAATCATGTCATCTGTGAATTGAGATCATTTTACTTCTTCCTTTCCAATCTTGATCTCTTCTATTTATTTTTCTTACCTAACTGCTTTGGCTAAAACCTCCAATATAATACTAAATAGAAGTGGTAAGATTGGACATTCTCATCTTGTCTCTGATCTTGGAGTGGATGCATTCATTTTTGAACCATAAAAATTGTGGTTAGCTGTGGGTTTTTTATATATGCCCTTTGTCAGGTTGAGGAAGTTTCCTTCCATTTCTAGTTTGTTGATTGGCTTTATCATGAAAGGGTATTTGCCTTCTCTTTGGTCCCACAACAAACTTCAATGAGAATCTCCATTTTCAAGACAAGCAAACTGAGGGTCTGAACATTCAGTGACTTGCCTAAGACCATACAGCCAGGGGGAAATGGAGCAAGACTCAACCCAGGTCTGTAGACTCCAAACTCCACACCCCAAAATCTTCCCAGCTCTCTGTCAGCTGCTATGTCAGGATAAAAATCTTCCCATTGCTATGTCAGGATTTCCTACTAGAACCGAATGCTCCCACCATGGACAGCTGGGTTGGGGGCGGGGTCCTGAAAGAAATCCCCTGAGAATATACCTCCGTGGAGACAGAGAAAATCCATGAGGGGCTAAAATAAATTGCTCTCACATTTCTATTTCTGCTACATGGACAAGGCTAACAAAGATGTTTAAGCAGCGATTATCAAACTCAGCCCACGCTGCCCAGGCAGGTCAAAGCTGAGGTTTAAGGAAAAGTCATAGAAATGACATGAGGAAGACAGGATACTTCCATGGCCAGAAGTCTAACAGCTGAAATTCACACACAGAAGAGATGTTTCCTCCAAATCCCTAGTCTCTGTGATAAAGATTATCTAAGGATTAATGAGGAAGGTATTAAATGGCACCATATTGGCTTGCCGCTTTTAGAAGGGACCCATAAAATATCAGAATCAGTGACGAGTAAGTTTATATGTTTAGTTAAGGGATTTATTCTGGGCGTAAAACCTAAGACAGGTGCACGTATCTCTCAATCACGCACGCTTCAGACTGAGGCTTGACAATTAGATGGTAGAGCTGTGGCATGCTACTGCCACCTGATGGCAGCATACCTTTCGTGAGCCACGGAACTTGAAAGCTGGGACAAATCCTATTAGGTCAACCAAATTAAATGGTTCTCAACCCTGGAAACGTGAAACCCAGGCCTCACTCACAGAGATTCTGATTTAATTGGTCAGGGTGGGGCCCATATGTCAGTAGAGGTTTAAAAGGTCCCAGGTGATTTTAATGTGCACTCAGGGTAAGACTCACACTCCAATCTGACTTATTAAAAATATCCTTTCAACATTAGGAAAACAACAGTGAGTCATTTTAGCGATGGCTCATACAACGGCACTCCTTCGGGGGACCGCGTTAATGGGGCAGAATAGCTCAGTGGTCAGGGGTCTGAGCTCTGGAATCAGCAGAGTTGGGTGCAAATGCTGGCTCTGTCACCTCCTGACATGTGAGTCCCATCTTTCTGTGCCTTTATTTCCTTCTTGGTGAAATGGGCACAGCATCTGTATGGGGTCTTGTGAAGACTCAACATGGGCAAAGAGCTTAGATGCAGTGCCTGGAAAAGAGTGGGTTCCTGGGGCTGGGTGTGGTGGCTCACACCTGTAATCCCAGCACTTTGGGAAGCCAAGGTGGGCGGATCACCTGAGGTCAGGAGTTCAAGACCAGCCTGGCCAACATGGTGAAACCCCGTCTCTACTAAAAAGACAAAACTTAGCCAGGCATGGTGGAGGCTATAATCCCAGCTACTCAGGAGGTTGAGGCAGGAGAATCACTGGAACCCTGGAGGCAGAGGTTGCAGTGAGCCAAGACTGTGCCACTGCACTCAGCCTGAGCGACAGAGGGAGACTCTGTCTCAAAAAGAAAAAAGAATGGGTGCTTAAGAGATGGCTTTCGTCATCATCACTCTCACCTACATGGGGGTCAGAGGAAACATAAGACATGGTCCTCTGCAGCCTAACTGTGGGAGACAGGAGTGACACGCAGGTACCATCAGAGACTAGCACATGGCTGGGGTCATGCACTGGTTCGGAGCTCCCCACTGGGAGCAGCCTGTCTCCATCACTTACTTCATGTGTAACATCAACACGAACCTTTGATGCCTCAGTTTCCCTACCTATAAAACATGAAGATCACCAATGCTGGTGTTCCTATAATGCATATTAAAGGGTAGTTGGTAGGGCTTGTTGTCAGCCACCAGGAGGTACGGCTGGGACAACTCAGGAGGTGGGAGTCCAGGATGCCTGTGGCAGCTGCAGGAATGCTCTGGACAACTTGGTGGGTCCCTGCTGGGTCATGGCCCTGTGCCTTCCATTGTCTCTTCCATGCCCATCGATGTTGCCTGAAAACAGCCTCATTTTTGCCTCTTGAAGATGCCCTTTCTCCCGTTAGGCCCTCCCCATCTGATTCCCTTTGAGCTGCTAAGATAGCCAAGGTGAATGGAGCTGGCATCTCCTGCCCCAGGAAGGAGACGCCTTAAATGCCCCTTGTATTCCCAGAAGAGAGTGATGTCTTCCTGCTTCAGGGAGGGGACAGCAGAGGGGATTCATGCAGAAGGAAAGGCGGACCAGCAGATTCCGAGGGGAGAAGATGTTTGGGGATCCACAGCACCCTAAAAGATGTTTTTCTTGAAGGCGAAATGTCAAGGGAAAGCTGGACGTTCCTTTCTTCAAGAAAAAAACGTCACGGGAAAGCTGGACTTTGGGGTCAGAGGTTATTAGTGCAGCCAAAATTTTGCACTCAGTGAGGGTCCCATGGCACCCACGGGGCCAGAAAACCTCCAGCTGTGGGGGGAGGGGAAGGTAGGCAAAGATCGGAGTGTTCTGTCAAATGATCTGAAAACCTCATACAACCCAGGGCTAACAGGAAATCTCAAAAACAGGAGATGAAATTTCTGGCTCTCCCTGGGAGTAGAAGCTCAGAGTTCTATCCTAGTGGGTCTAGAGGAATACATTAATAGGGGAGTCTTTGGCTAGAAGAAGTGACAGTGCATGGTTCATACCCACCACAGCCTAAAGAGAAGCCTCCTGCGTGATTGCCCTCACCATTGCACACCATAGGGCACACAGACAGAACTTAAATCCCAGCCTCAACTCAAGGTCACCAACTCAAGCCATCTCGATGACCAGCAATGACTGAGGCGCGCCTATGGGGGCTCAGTGACCGGGAGAGGGTGTACCCTGTCTAGATGGGGATGAACTGACATGGTAGCCATCTGGGCAGGCAGGGTCCCTATAGGAAACAGATGGCACCTCCAAGGGGCTCATTGAAGACCGAGGAGTGAAAAAATTATTTATGGCGGTGTGGACAGGCTGGAGGGGCTGGTAACCATGGGAAACCCAGGTCTGATAGGGCAGGGAGGGGAAGGAGCCTGGAAGAAGTGAAGCCGTAGAGGAGGAGATGCTGCCAGGAGCTGCAGTCGAACCTAACAAGCCTCAGCATCAGAGCTTAAGCACCTCTGGGCGGGGACTTCAGAATCGGTCTTTCTAACGAGTTCCCAGGGGATGCTGATGCTGCCGGTCTGGGAACCACACTTTGAGAGCCGCTCCTTAGAGAAATGTAGTCACTGTCAAGACCTCAACAGGGAGAGAACAAGATGAGAGAGAAGGGAATGCCCTAATCTTTCTCTCCTTCTGCCCTCTTGATTCCCTGTAGATTCCTCCTGTTGGCCAAAATCAATGGGCACAGAGTCCAGGTAGTTCCTAGGGCACAGAGAAGGGCAGGGAACGGACGTGGATGGGTGGACGGAGAAGAGCTGGCACGCCGCCCTACCTAAGGTGATCCTCACCCCCTCCTCACCCTATCACGCTCATGCCTGCACCTGTGGTGCTTTGCTTCCATCGTGAGACCACCATCATGCTCTGAAATTGTCCTGGGTATGTATTTGTTGACTTGTTTAGTTCCTGTGTCCTCTATAGGATGTGCAAGGAACCTTTCCTCTGCTGTGGGATCTATTTACAGTAGTTCTGTGAGCACTGTGGACTTAACCACAGTTTAGACCAAGTTGCATGCCCTAAATCTTTTTTTTTTTTTTTTTTTTTTTTTTTTTTTTGAGATGGAATTGTGCTCTGTCGCCCAGGCTGGAGTGCAGTGGTGCAATCTCGGCTCACTGCAACCTCCGCCTCCCAGGTTCAAGTGATCCTCCTGCCTCAGCCTCCTGAGTGGCTGGGACTGCAGGTACCTACCACCTCACCTGGCTGATTTTTGTATTTTTAGTAGAGACAGGGTTTCGACATATTGGCCAGGCTGGTCTCAAACTCCTGACCTTGTGATCTGCCTGCCTTGGCCTCCCAAAGTGCTAGAATTACAGGTGTGAGCCACCATGCCCAGCTAAGAATTCATATTCTATCTCTCCATCTTAGGAATCAAAATCACAATGTCAAGCAGTGATATCTGAAGGTGTCTGAATTAATCTCCATCTCTAAAAGTACACTTTTCTTAAGTTACCAATGTCAATGTTTTATATTCACATTTATTAAGCACCTACTATGTGCCAGTCCTGGTTTTAGGTGCTGGAGATACAGCAGCAAACCACACAGACAAAATCCCTGCCCTCACAGAGCTTCCATTCTCATGTTAAAGTGTATATATCAGTAATTCTCTTGCCAAAAAAATGATGTTCCCTGACTCTTCTAAATAATGCCCAGTCAGGCTGGGCACAGTGGCTCATGCCTATAATCTCAGCACTTTGGGAGGCTGAGGTGGACAGATCACCTGAGGTCAGGAGTTCGAGACCAGCCTGGCCAACATGGTGAAACCCTGTCTCTACTAAAAATACAAAAATTAGCCAGGCACGATGGCACACAACTGTAATCCCGTCTACTCAGGAGGCTGAGGCAGGAGAATCACTTGAACCCTGGAGGCAGAGGCTGCAGTAAGCCGAGATCATGCCATCCCACTCCAGCCTGGGTGATAAGAATGAAACTCCATCTCAAAAGTAATAGCAATAATAATGTCCAGACAATATCTCTGCAACACAGAGGCCACATATTTTTAGCAACAACTAGAAGTTTTGTGACCATGTATGTCTGGTTTGCTATTGCAACCTCAAAGCCTGGAGCAGTGATCGGTGCTGCTGATATGATCGTGGAATGAGGCAATGAAAAGCACTTCATAAATCGTCTTTCTCAAGCATCCCATCAAAGTGGGGTGCTACCCTACAGAATCCAGAAGATGTGGCCACAGTGAGACAGAAATTGAATCTTAGGAGCCATCTAAGACAGAAGAGACAGAAACGGATGTCTACACCAGCAGAGAAAGAGCTGGGGGCTTCAACAGCAGCCATGGGGCAGCCACATGGAGCCTCACACCTGCCACGAGGCAGCAGACTTGGAAATCAGGAGGTCACCTCAGCCATCACATCTACACTTGGCCTTTTCCCACCACTAGGTCTCTGTTCTTGCTTCTCTCTCTGGGTTTTTTTTGTTTTGTTTTGTTTTGTTTTGTTTGAGACAGAGTTTCGCTCTTGTTACCCAGGCTGGAGTGCAATGGCGCGATCTCAGCTCACCACAACCTCCGCCTCCTGGGTTCAAGCAATTCTCCTGCCTCAGCCTCCTGAGTAGCTGGGATTACAGGCACGCGCCACCATGCCCAGCTAATTTTTAGTAATTTTAGTAGAGACGGGGTTTCACCACGTTGACCAGGATGGTCTCGATCTCTTGACCTCGTGATCCACCCGCCTCGGCCTCCCAAAGTGCTGGGATTACAGGCTTGAGCCACCGCGCCCGGCCTCTTGCTTCTCTCTTAATCTCAACATCTTCTCTCTCTCCATTTCTCTAAGTCTCAACTACTTCCCCACCTTCAAGATCCAGCTTGAAATGTCCACCCCGTCCTCCCACCACGAAGCCTGCCTTGGTCACCAACCACTTGCTCCATGCGGAAGAAACGTTTGCCCCACTGTAAATTTCGCAAGTGTTTGATTGCAATATCGCTCATTATATTGTCCCGTGCCACCGTGAGCACTGCTTGGCCCCTCTGCTAAGCCAACCTTGGGAGGCAGATCCCACCCCAGGCTCGAGTTTGTCATGTCGCCTTAGAACCAGGATCCTACAACCTGAAAGAAAATTCGGGACAAGCCCCATGCAAAGGACTTGGCATCGATCACAGCAATGGCATGAGATCTGAATCCATTCCCATTTTACAGATGAGAAAACTAAGGCTCACAGAGGCGGAGTGACTTACCCAAGGCTATACAGCCACTATGGGGCAGAATCAGGATCTGGCCTCAGATCTTTGTCTTTCCAAGGCTGTTATCATGCAAGGCACTGACTTGGTCAGAAATGGAACAAGGACAGGACAAGTGCGGTGGCTCATGCCTGAAATCCCAGCACTTTGGGAGGCCAAGGTGGGCAGATCACTTGAGGTCAGGAGTTCAAGATCAACATGGTCAAATCCCATCTCTACTAAAAATACAAAAACATAGCTTGGCATGGCAGCGTGCACCTGCAGTCCCAGCTACTCAGAAGGCTGAGGCATGAGAATCGCTGGAATCTGGGAGGTAGCAGTTGCAGTGAGCCGAGATCGCGCCACTGCACTCCAGCCTGGGCAACAGAGTGAGACCCTGCCTCAAAAAAAAAGGGTGGGGGGGACAAGGACACATTACAGAAGGCATTCCATGGCCTGAACAGGTTATTTCCAAAATATCTTTTTCTAAACATTTTATTTATTATGGGAAATTTCCATCTTTTACAAAAGTAGAGAGACGAGGACATAAAGCCCCATGTCACCATCCCGGCTTCAATACCTGTCAACTCAAGTCCAGTCTTGTCACCTCTACACCCCACTGTCCCTACTGCCATGAGGTTATTTTGAAACAAATCCCAGAATTGGACCTAAAATATGTTTTCAGGGGTGTGTTCACCTGTTCAGAAAAGACAAATGGAAGGTCATTTCTTCCCAGAACCTGTGGCCTCACCTTATGAGGCAGCTGGCTTTTTGCAGCATGAGAAGCAAACAGAAAATCCAGGAGGCCCTGACTTCCCCTCACTGCTAACCCCTCTGAGTCACTGTCTCCAGGGGCTCTGGCTGAGCTGAGGTTGGAGGGGGGCGTCACTCAGACATTGCCCTCAGTCCAGCAGCTTGAGCTTGTCAGCAGGCACATCGAGACTGTCATGAAACAGAGCCTGGCACAGGCGCTCAGCAGAAATGAGGCTTCCAGGAATCCACCACGGAGAGAACTGGTCAGGTCACAGCTGCCTCACTCTGGCTCACCACTCAGGCCTGATTCCAGGAATTCCACCCCAAGTCTCCTCCTCTGGGTCCGCTCTAATTGAGAAAGAAGCTCCCGTGTGAAGGCAAAGGAGAGGCGCGGGGTGCACCAGAGTCACCAGGAAGCCGGGCAGGGGGTGCTCCCCGGCAAAAAGCGGGGCTCTGGCTTCACACAGATCCAAATTCAAATCCTCATTGTGCCACCTGGGCACGATGGCTCATGCCTGTAATCCCAGCACCGTGGGAGGCCAAGGCGGGTGGATCATGAGGTCAGGACTTCGAGACCAGCCTGGTCAACATAGCGAAACCCTGTCTCTACTAAAAATACAAAAATTAGCCGGCGTGGTGGCACGCACCTGTAATCCCAGCTACTTGGGAGGCTGAGGCAGGAGAATTGCTTGAACCCAGGAGGCAGAGGCAGAGGCTGCAGTGAGCCAAGATGGTGCCACTGCACTCCAGACTGGGTGACAGAGCGAGACTCTGTCGCAAAAAAAAAAAAAAAAAAAAAAAAAAAAAAAAAAAAAAATCAAATCCCCACTGTGCCACCTGCTAGCTGTGGGACTGGGAGTAAATTTTTTTTTTTTAATTTATTTGATTGGGTTCTTTTTTCATGTTGTTTGCTATTGAGATTGACCATTCCAGCCTTCTGGGGTTGCCAGGAAGGCTAAATAAGGTCATTGGTATAAAACAAGACGTCTTCAGTTAGGATTTAATTCAGGCAACATCTGCTCTATGTTTTGACACTCACACCCTCAACATCATTCATCACAGGTCTGGAGGCTCCAGCACAGGGAGGTGTCTAGGCTCAGAAGCCACGGGACATGAGTTCAAATCCATCCTCTGCCCCCTCATAGCCACACTTGGCTATGAGGTGAGTGGCTTCACCTCTCTAAGCCTTTTCTTTGCTTGCCAGATGGAAATCAGAGCACCTTCCTTTCAAGCTTGCAAAAAAGATTCAAACAAGCCAGGCATGGTGGCTCATGCTGGTAGTTTCAGCTACTGGAGAGGCTGAGGCAGGAGACTCATTTGAGTCCAGACTAGACAACATAGCAAGACTCCATTTTTTAAAAAGAAAAGCCAGATGCGGTGGCTCACGCCTGTAATCCCAGCACTTTGAGAGGTTGAGATGGGTGGATCATCTGAGGTCAGGAGTTCGAGACCAGCCTGGCCAACATGGTGAAACCCCGTCTCTACTAAAAACACAAAAATTAGCCAGGCGTGGTGGCAAGTGCCTATAATCACAGCTATTCAAGAGGCTGAGGCAAGAGAATCACTTGAACCTGGGAGGTGGAGGTTGCAGTGAGCCACCAAGATCATCCCATTGCACTCCAGCCTGGGCGGCAGAGTGAGATTCTGTCTCAAAAAAAAGAGAGAGAGAGAGAGAGAGAGAGAGAATTAAGATGGAAGAGAGTGTGTGAAAATGCCTGCCCTGTGCTTGGCTCCATACATAAGTGCTTTAAAAAAATTCCTTCCCTGTATCCTAAGTTAGAGACACATGCCACTCCTCCCAAGGAGAGCCCAGGCGTCTTCCCAAGCCAGAAGCAGGAGGCTGTAATTCTGCAACTTCAGCCTGAGCAGGTGGGGGGGACCTGGCAGGGCCACAGGCAAAATCAAGGGGGGTGGCCAGAGGCAGATGCCCAATGCTGGCAGAAGGTGTGCAGAGCATTGAGAATCTGCCAAGTTACCCTTGGCATGGACACTGGACGCCCAGGTCTTGTTTGGCAGCAGAGATGTGGGCAGCGAGATGGGAGGAGGGGGTCACCGAGGAGCCCAGCATCCTTGGCTGAATCTCCGGATGCTGGGTCTGAGGATCGTGACTTAATTCCATAACCTGCCAGATGGTGCTGCTGAGGCTTCCACGGAGTCAGGAGGTGGGGAGAGGTGAGGAAGGCAGGATCAACAGAGAGAGGCAGTAGCACCAGTTTCACAAAGTCAGCCAACCACTAACACGTGCTGACATGCATCACGCACACACCAACGTGTGTTCTAAGTGCTGCACGTGCATCAGTTGCTAATTTGCATGACAGCCTATGAGGCAGCTCCTATGACAGTGCCCATTTTACAGATGAAGAAACTGAGGCTGGCTGGGCACGATGGCTCACACCTATAATCCCAGCACTTTGGGAGGCTGAGGCAAGTGGATCACTTGAGTTCAGGAGTTCAAGACCAGCCTGGCCAACATGGTGAAACACTATCTCTACTAAAAATACAAAATTAGCCAGGCACGATGGCACGTACCTGTAATTCCAGTTACTTGGGAGGCTGAGGCAGAAGAACCGCTTGAACCTGGGAGTCGGATGTAGCAGTGAGCTGAGATCAGGCCACTGCACTCTAGCATAGGCAATAGAGTGAGACTCTATCTCAAAAAAAAAAAAAAAAGAAGGAAAAATAAAAAAGAAACTGAGGCAGAGAGAGATTGAGTGAATCGCTTGTCTAACACCACACAGTTAGTGGTGGAGCCAGGATTCCAATCAAGACAGCTTGGCACAGAGCCTTCGGTCTGGCTACTCCTCTGTAGCACATCTTAACAGAGTAGGCAGGTCCTAGTAAAATTCATTCCTTCTAAGGGAAGTCCCACACGCCCTCCAGAGACCCCACACGTGGCAGGAGAACCCAGCAGCCTTCCAGACACGTCCAGCGAAGCAGACTCCAATCTGGCTGGTTCAAAGTTTGATTCTGGTTCTGAGACCCAGATTCCACAAGCAGCGAAGCTTTTTGGCAGGTGCACAGTCAATTTTCTTTATAGCTGGTGATTTCAGCTTGCTGGGTGGGCAGAGGAGAATCAGTCCTGGTCCCCCAACAAATTCAGCCAATGGGAAATGATTTTCACTGTTAGGCAAGGGCAAGAGTTCATACACCTTTGCTGGGCTAGATTCAAGGAATTCAGCTAGGGGAAAAAATGCCAACAGATCTTGTGTGAAGCTTCTCCCCTGGCTATCCGTGCTGGCGGCAGAGCCTTGGCAAGCACTTCCTTGGATTCTCTGGAGGCCTCTGCCAGTTCAACTGACGGGGCAGCAGATGGCACACACTTCTCTGCTGATGATATTTTGATTTATTTATCTCTTACAGATGGTACCATGCCTTGATTTCTGGCAGGAGCCCAAAATGCAGGTCAACTTTCTGGGGATAATCGTTTCTACAAGTGGATGAAATACTGAAGACTAAAGCCCCGCCTGGCATCGTGAATGCAACACCGTGGCTTCCAGAGATATGTTGCTTGGGCATCAGGGCATCTTGGATAAATCAAGAGAAGAATTTTGTTCTCAAGAATGCTAAAGCTAAGAAGCCAAACGCTTATCTAAAATTAGAATTATAGTAAATAAATGTAAGAGATTTAAACTCACGGAGTCCTGAGTTCAAGTCCCAGCTCTGCCACGTAGCAGCTCCGTGACCCAGGGGTCAGACTCTCTAGGTCTTAGTTTCCACATCTGTAATATGGGTATAATTGTCACCTCTACCACATAAGGTAGTATCCACCAAAAGAAGTTTGGTGGATACTTCTGCTTTGGTAGTGTGGAGTTATGGCTAAGAAGTAGCTGCCCTGAATTAAAAATGGGCCAAGTGCAATGGCTCACACCTGTAATCCCAGCACTTTGGGAGACTGAGGCAGGCAGATCACGAGGTTCAAAGATCGAGATCACCCTGGCTAACATGGTGAAACCCCGTCTCTACTAAAAAAAATAAAATAAAATACAAAAATTAGCTGAGCATGGTGACTCATGCCTGTAGTCCCAGCTACTTGGGAGGCTGAGGCAGGAGAGTTGCTTGAAGCTGAGGGGCGGAGGTTGCAGTGAGCCGAGATCATGCCACTGCACTCCAGCCTGGTGACAGAGCGAGACTGTCTCAAAAAAAAAAAAAAAAAAAAAAAAAAATTAAAAATGAGCTAATGTGGTGATACGTACCTGTATCCCTAGCAACTCAAAAGGCTGTGGTGGGAGGACTGCTTGAGCCCAGGAGTTAAAGACTGCAGTGAGCTATGACTGTGCCATTGCACTCAGCCCAGCCAGGTACAAGATTTCCCAGCATCCCTTGCATCCCAGTGGGATCCTGTAACCTGTGGGTCACGTGACTAGTTCCCACCAATAGGGGGTGTGTGTGTGTGAAGTGGGGCACTTCCTGGGGTGGGCTCTTATGACATGGGTGTACCGTCTCTTTCTTCTTCCACCTACATGCAAAGGGCTCTAAGACTCCACGAAATGGTAGAACTACAGTTTGGAAGTTGCTAGTCCCCTGGGTTCGTCCATTTTGTATTGCTGTAAAGGAATACCTGAAACGGGGTAATCTATAGAGAACGAGGTTTATTTGGCTCATGGCTCTGCACACTGTCCAAGCATGGTATCAGCATCTGCTCTGCTTCTGGTGAGGCCTCAGGAAGCTTTTATTCATGTTGGAAGGTGAAGGGGGAGTAGGCGTATCACATGGTGAGAGTGAGAGCGAGAGGAGAGGGAGGAGTTCCCAGTTTCTTTAACAACCGGATCTTGCATGAACTCATTGCTGTGGGCAGGGCACCAAGTCATTCATAAGGGATTCACTCCCATGACCCAAACACCTCCTACCTGCCCCCACCTCCAACATGGGGACCACATTTCAACATGAGATTTGGAGAGGACAAATTACAAAACCGTATCATCCCAAAACCCTATGTAGAGTAGAACTGCCATCCTCCAGGACCACCTGTACTGACATGTTACATGAGCAGGAAACAAACTCCTATTGCTAGCTGAACACAGTGGTTCACACCTGTAATCCCAGCACTTTGAGAGGATGAGGCAGGAGGATCACTTGAGTACGGGAGTTTGAGACCAGCCTGGACAACATGGTGAAACCCTGTTTCTACTGAAAATACAAAAATTAGCTGGGCATGGTGGTGCATGCCTGTAGTCCCAGCTACTCAGGAGGCTAAGGCAGGAGGATCACTTGAGCCCTGGAGTTTGAGGCTGCAGTGAGCCGTGATCATGTCACTTCATTCCAGCCTGGGGGACAGAGCAAGACCCTGTCTCAAAAAAAAAAAAAAAGAAAAATAATAAAAGAAAATGTACTTCTTCTGTTAACTCCATTGACATTTCAGGGTTCACTTGTTACAGCAGCTAGTGCTGCCCTTTGCATAGGGCAGCTGGAGATAAATGAGGTAATACATGTGAAGCATGTGGTGCAGGACAATGACTCAGCTTCAGGGAAGCTTGATAAATAAAAGAATTGGGATGGTTTTTAATGTCATCCCATATGATTGGTTTGGTTTAAAGCAAGGCAAATAATTTTCCCCATACCTTAGTCTTATTTCTGCCCCCCGACCTTAAAAAACAAAACAAAACAAAACACTCTGTCTCACTCTGTTGCCCAGGCTGGAGTACAGTAGTGTGATCTTGGCTCACTACAACTTCCGTTTCCCAGGTTCAAGCAATTCTCCTGCCTCAGCCCCCTGAGTAGCTGGGATTACAGGTGCATGCCACCATGCCCAGCTAATTTTTGTATTTTCAGTAGAAACAGGGTTTCACCACATTGGTCAGGCTAGTCTTGAACTCCTGATGTCGTGATCCACCCACCTCGGACTCCCGAAGTGCTGGGATTACAGGCGTGAGCCACCGCGCCCGGCGTTTTTCTAAATATAGAGATGAGGTCTCACTATGTTACCCAGGCTGGTCTCAAACTCCTAGGCTCAAGCGATCCTCCCTCCTCAGTTGTCCTATCTCATTCTTCAAGAGCATTCTTCGAAAGAGAATCAAAATGGCAGGGGGCAGAGATATTAGGGAGTTTTTTGG
Organism: Saimiri boliviensis; assembly: GCF_048565385.1. Classification (NCBI taxonomy): domain Eukaryota; kingdom Metazoa; phylum Chordata; class Mammalia; order Primates; family Cebidae; genus Saimiri; species Saimiri boliviensis. The sequence goes on along the minus strand of NC_133460.1, from coordinate 12,499,568 downwards.
AGGCATACTATGACACTGTGAGACCGTGGCCCACAATTATCTGCATCTCAGCTTGCAAGAAAACAGCTGTAGCATGGCAAGAGTGACGCCATCTTGAAGTAAAGTTGCCATGATGACCAATGTTTCTCTCCTGCAGTAAGATCTTTAAACAACATCTGTGGCATAAATAACCCCTCACAGAGAAACAATGCCCATAGCATAGATAACCTTCATCAAGAAGCTTACTAGCATCCTCAGTGGTCATGAGTTTTGCAAGAAAGTCTGAGGTGTGACCAGCTATGCATGTTTTATCCTAAAAGTTTGCTAGCAAAATGATAGTTTTTGGAGGTCAGTGCGGAAATCCACTGTTGCATGGCCTCAAGACACCACTTCTGTTCGTAAGTCCCTATGAATGTTTCTCTCTGAGAAACAGGCTTTGTCAGCCTTTCTATAACCATATAGCCTGTAGAAGCATGAGCCAAATAAACCTTTCTTCTTTGTAAATTATCCAGCTTCCTCTGCCCTTGGAGGTGGGTTTGCATGGACTGCTCACTGTAGAACATGTAGCAATACAGCCAGGAGCTGAGAGACCAAGAAACGGACAGAGGAAATGAAGCCTCCATGGGGGACATCCCAGGGTACCCAGCCACTTCTACGTGGAGCAGTGCAGTCACCTTTTGGACACCTTTGGATCACGACATGAGTATGAGGATGCCCCAAAAATGCCAGTATCAGCGCTTCTGTGGGCTGCCCGTTGGATGACAGAAGTCCAGCTAGCAACGGATGCAAAAGTAAAATGGCTTGAGGCAGAATTATAATTGGAAAGAACGTTTTTTTTTTTTTTTTTAGAGCTCTACAATCAGAAGTCAGCTTAATTAAAAGCTAATATTCAGGCCATAATTTTTTTCAGGATGGGGAAGGGCCTTTATTCTGTTTCTGGCATTTTTTTCAGTTAACTGAAACACCTTTTTAAAAATTATGTTTGATCCCTCTGTTTGGTGTCTTACTTGTTGGTATAATTTTGATTTTTTTTCCTTTTTTTTTTTTTTTTTTTTTTTTGAGACAGCATCTCGCTCTGTCACTTAGGCTTGTGTGCAGTGGCACGATCATGGCTCACTGCAGCAAAGTACCTCCCAGGAGCAAAGTACCCTCCTGCCTTGGTCTGCGGAGCAGCCGGGACTACAGGCACATGCCACCACACCCAGCTAATTTTTGTATTTCTTGTAGAGATGGGGTTTTGCCATGTTGGCCAAGATGGTCTCAAACTCCTGGCCTCAAGCGATCTTCCCACCCCAGCCTCCCTGAATACTGGGATTACAGGCATGAGCCCCTGTGCCTGGGTTTTGTTAGTGTGATTTTTGCTCTTGCTCTTTCATTTCCTTCCTCCTTCCTTTTGCCATCTTTGATGCTACGTGAATGAATCTAGAGGAGACTTCCTGTGCCCCTGAGACCCTGATAGAGTCTAGGTATTTGTCTCCTCCAAATCTCAGGTTGAAATGTGACCTCCACTGATGAAGGTGGGGACTGATGGCAGGTGTCTGGGTCATGGAGCTAGATTCCTCACGAATGGCTTGGTGCCATCCTCGTGGTAATGAGGGACTTCTTGCCATTAGTTCACTCAAGAGCTGGTTGTTTAAAATAAGCCCGTACCTCCTCCCCTCTTTCTCTTGCTCCCTCTCTTACCATGGGCCACGCTGGCTTCCCCTGCACCATCCGCCATGATTGGAAGCTGCCTGTGTTCTCACCAGAAGCAGAAGCTAACACAATGCTTTCCGTATAGCCTGTAGAAGCATGAGCCAAATAAACCTTTGTCTTTGTAAATTACCCAGTCTTGGCTGGGCACGGTGGCTCACGCCTATAATCCCAGCACTTTGGGAGGCCAAGATGGGCAGATCACCTGAGGTCAGTCAGGCGTTTGAGATTGGCCTGACCAACACGGTGAAATCCCGTCTACTAAAAATACAAAGTTAGCCGGACGTGGTGGCACATGCCTGCAATCCCAGCTACTAGGGAGGCTGAGGCAGGAGAATCACTTGGACCCAGGAGGCAGAGGTTGTGGTGAGCCGAGATCATGCCATTGCACTCCAGCCTGGACAACAGAGCAAAATTGCATCTCAAAAAAAAAAAAAAAAAAAAAAACAGTCTCAGCTATTTAATTATAGCAACATAAACTAACACAACTCCTTGAGGAACACAGGAAAAGGTGCCACTCACCCCCTTTTGGGGGGCTTCTGCCTTCCTGGTGGAGTTCCAAGAGTCATTGGAAGGTTTCTCTGGGGTCTAAACCTCTACTTTTTTGCACTGATTTCCCTGATCGCTTAGGCTTTTGGGAGTACCAGGGATTACTTAGTACTGTGACAGAATACGACTTTGCGTGTGCCGTGGCTGACAAGTAACTGATGAGGGCTGCCATTTTGGGGGGTGGTTGACAGTGTTTACAATGAGTGTTATTGCTGCAGGGAGGCGACTTATTTCTTTGCATGTTTAGCTAAGAAAAGTGTGATTTGGCCAGGCACGATGGCTCATGCCTGTAGTCCCAGCACTTTGGGAGGCTGAGGCAGGTAGATCTCTTAAGGCCAGGAGCTCAAGACCAGCCTGGAAAATATGGTGAAACCCCATCTCTACTGAAAATACAAAAATTAGCCAGACGTAGTGGTACGTGCATGTAATTCCAGCTACTTGGGAGGCTGAGGCAGGAGAATGAGAGTCACTTGAACTCGGAAGGTGGAGGTTGCAGTGAGCTGAGACCGCACCACTGCACTCCAGCCTGGGTGACAGAACGAGACTCCGCCTCAAAAAAAGAAAGAAAGAAAAGTATGATTTAGATATCTAGAGGCTGGAAACACTTGAGACCGAGGGATAAGACTCCCGTGGGGAATGGGCTGATCACAAAATGAGTTAGTGGCATGGGGTTGCCCACCAGCCTTGGGGGGATGTCCTTGCAGTGGGGTACACCGTCCTTTGCACTGTTCGTCATGCTTCTTTCTTTGGGGGGACCAAGGATCCAGTATAAAAATGGGACCTTGATTTGGGGAGACCTAAGTGTGCTGCCTTCCAGCTGCACCTGCTTTCCACATTTCTAAGTATGAGACCCTGGAAGCTGCAAATCCTTCTCTGGTCCTATTTGCTAAGGGGCTCCACTCTGAGCTCAGTGATTCAGTTGGAAGATGGAGACTAACTTAGAAGCTAACCATCTACATGAAATTGGTCTCAGGCTGTGCGCAGCGGCTCACACCTGTAATCCCAGCACTTTGAGAGGCCAACGCGGGTGGATCACCTGAAGTGAGGGGTTCAAGACCAACCTGGCCAACACGGTGAAACCCTGTCTCTACTAAAAATACAAAAATTAGCTGGGCGTGGTGGCAGGTGCCAGTAATTCTAGCTACTCGGGAGGCTGAGGCAGGAGAATCATTTGAACCCAGGAGGCAGAGGTTGTGGTGAGCCGAGATTGCACCAGTGCACTCCAGCCTGAGTGACAAGCATGAACTCCATCAAAAAAAGAAACTGTTCGTAAAATAAAATAGAAATGCCTTCAGAATTATCAGTATTAAAAATAATGCAGACACTTTTGCCTGGGTCTATGGTCAGATGGGTTTAGGCTATCTCTGCTGGATGTTTTAAGGTTATAAAACTGTTACTCCTGTCTGTGAATTTATGTCTCAGAGCCGCTTGATTCTAGACTATAACTCAACAACCATGGTGAGGCCTGGGGACGAGTGTGGAGGTCTCCCTGCCCCTGCTGTGTCCTCTGGCTGTGCTGGGAAGGGTCATTATCTTCACAGCTCTGTCTTCTGTCCTGAGCTTAACAGTTGGTGTGTAAATTCTGGACACAGATAAGCCCTTCCTTTCACTGCCGTCCCTGGGTACCATGTGGGGACTTGGGACCCAGAGTAATGGGGCAAAACATTAGAAAGCATACCTGTGTCATAGTTTCAAATTCCTTTCAGTAATTTCATACCTTAAAGTCATGTCACCTTAAATGAAGTAACAGATCATCGGAAAGTGTCTGAGTCATTTCTAGGTAAAATAGTGGAACGTTAACTTTTAAATGCAAGCTTAAATTTATATACTTTGGCATCTTATTTTAGATGGTATAGAAAAGCTAAATATAGATATATCTGTTAATAAATGAAAAAATTAAGGCAGCATCTTTCTAAAAAATAATGAAATGGTTTTCATCTATAAGTACGGATACAAGACAGTTCAAAATTACTTACTTCCTGGGTTTTTCACTGGAAATTAAGGTTACTAAGAGTTAAAATTATATAATTTTAAGAGATAGATATAAGAGAAACAATTTTATATACAGGGTATATAAAGAAAGCAGAATGTATTTTAGGTGAAGAAATGTTATTAACATTTGTGAAGATGTGGTTTTTGCTGAAGGAAACGTAATTTTTTCTAGTTTAGAGGTTATTTAAAGGTTGTTTCAAAACGAGGGAGAAATGGTACAGATAAAACTAAATGAATCTAGAAGTTGAGGTAAGGAAAAAGTAGAAAAAAATCTTTTAAGCAGTTATAAAGGATTTGTGGGAATCTTATCTGTGTAGTCCAAAGCTGACTGAAATTGGATGGATTTGTTTATAAGGTTTTATTAAAATTAGCTTTTGCATTGATAATACCCTAATATAAAAGTAAATTTCCATTTTCTTTTTTAAACAATAATTTATGTCGTATTAATAAGAGATAAAAATTTTTGTTTACCTTTTGAATCAACTGCAATTTAAGACAAAAGAAGGAGAGACAGTTTCATGCTGTCTTTATTAGGTCTCTCTATCAAGGAGTAAAGGTTTTTGCTTTTTGCAATTTTCGAGTTATCACTTTGGCTAAATGATTATTATTTTGCAGTTACCCAGGATCCTATTTTGATAAAGTGTTTTAAAACTCCCTTACTTTGGTATCAAGGTTTTAAATCTTTGATATTTGACATACTTCCTGAAAGCAAATTTCAAATCCTAACCTTAAGCTCTTCTTGACCCAAACTAACTTGGACATAACAAATAGAGTCCCTGAAAAACCAAGAGAGAAATTTTTGTCTTATTTGTTATGTTAGAATTCTATGAGCTAAGCATAAAGGCTTACACGTGTAATCCCAGCACTTTGGGAGGCCAAGGCCGGCAGATCACCTGAAGTCAGGAGTTCGAGACCAGCCTGGCTGGTATGTTGAAACCCCATCTCTACTATAACTATAAAAATTAACCAGGCATGGTGGCACACGCCTGTAGTCCCAGCTACTTGAGAGGCTGAGGCACAAGAATTGCTTGAACCCAGGAGATGGAGGTTGCAGTGAGCCAAGATCACACCACTGCACTCCAGCCTGGGCAACAGGGTGAGACTCAGTCTAATATATACATAGATATATATAGATATATAATATGGGAAACATTGTGAAATGAGAAATGGTGTTTAACTTTCTTTGAGTTGTATTTATATAAATGTATTATTAATATGTGTTCCAAAATTATAGGTAATTTCTAAGGTCTGATATGTCTTGGTATATGCAGTTAATTGCTTTATTCGGATTCTTTTCCTAAAGCTTTCTGCAGACCCTAAAGGACTGTGTCTTTGAGGAAATTCATAGAAAGGACCCTGACAAGTCATCCTGAATAACAGGTTTCTGATCACTTTGGAGATGATACCGTTAGGCTACTAGGAACCTCCAGAGCTCTTAATTAGCCGATGTGTTTATGAAGATTGCTAACACAACATCAAACAGAAAAAGAATTAATCACATGTGCCTGACCTAGTAAAGGGCTGAAATCACTTTTATGACTTTTGTTTGAACCACTGCTGTTTATTTTTATGTTTTCTTTTTGAGAGTCAAAAAAAATTTTTTTTTCTTTTGAGCTATTTATAGCGACAGTAATTGGGCAAAGTATACACTGGTGAGTAAAACTGAGACATTTATTTTTCTCTCTATCTAATTTCTCCGTAATTGGAAACTGTTCATGAATATGCTTATTTTATTGCCATGTGGTTATTAACATACATTCACTAAGAATGTGTATTCTTTCGCCACAGGACACATTGGAGATACTGGTTATTATGCCAAGGTTTTGACTAGGATGGCATATTTTTAGATATGACCATTCTGCTTTAAGGAATTGAGGTTGACTTGATGGAGACAATAAAAGGTCCCCTGGAAAGACTGGCCCTAGTTCCTTGTCTTATGGTGCCCTCCAAGATTCCAGACCTGTGAGAAATAAAGAATGTCACTTTCTAGCAGGTCCAGGAACCTCAAGATATTTGGGGAACCTCAAGAACAGAAGAATTCACCCAATTCATATAGGCATTTCAGGTACATTTTGGTGCCAAATCCGTGACTTGGCTTCCTAAATCCAGACCTTTACAAGTCTCGTCCAAAATTCCTTATGCACATTCTAGTAAATCCAACTTACAAAGAGTCTACGTGGTCAATCGCTAGTCTTGCTCCACTTGATGCAAATAATAGGGCCAAGTATAGTCAGGCTAAAACTTATTTTGCAGATAAACTGGGTTTCATTATGATTTTTCTTTGGTAGAAAAGGGAAATTAGAGACAGAAATACCTTTCAGAAGAAAACTATGACACATGTGTTATTAGATACCAGCCTTGACCATTGTTTCTGAGCTTTTATTATTTGCCTACAATTTGGACTGAATCCTGAATCATTTCCTGGCTGCAAGAAGTCTCTAAAGAACGGAGTACTGAGTTTTAATTTTCTTTGTGATGGTTGTAGTTTGCTCCCTGATGGAATAGGTTCTCTTTTTTCTTTTCATTCTGGCATACAAATTCTCTTTTTGATTGTAGTATTTGTGTGCATTATATTTCTTTTTTCTTTTCCTTTCTTTCTTTTTCTTTTTTTTTTTTTTTTTTTGAGACAGAGTCTCATTCTGTTGCCCTGGCTGGAGTGCAATGCAAGATCTTGGCTCACTGCAACCTCTGCCCCCTAGTTCAAGCGATTCTCCTGCCTCAGCCTCCTGAGTAACTGGGATTACAGGCATGCACCACCACACCCAGCTAACTTTTGTATTTTTAGTAGGGACGTGGTTTTGCCATGTTGGTCAGGCTGGTCTCCAACTCCTGACCTCAGGTTATCCACACACCTCAGCCTCCCAAAGTGCTGAGATTAACGGCATGAGCCACTGTGCCTGGCCTATATTTCTACTATTTAAATTATGAATGCCATGTATCTCTCACTGTTTTACTTCTGAGAAAACCAAAATCATGGTATTCTGAAGACTAGGGATTATTCAACAAAGGTTGTGAATCTTCTTCATTTGGAATCCTACTGGGCCCAATCTATTTCTTATTGCCAACACACTGCTGATGAAGCTATACCACATCAAGCGTCCTCCCTCTAGACCCAGGGACTGTCCCAGGAGAGGTGGGTAAGTGAGATTGCAAGGGCGAGTTTCCAGGGGTGGAGTGTAGGAAAACAGCCTGTTGCATGGCAAGAGTGACGCCATCCTGAAGCGACACCCCATGATGATGGATGTTTGACTCCTGCAGCAATGTTTTTAAGCAATGCCTGTGGCATAGAGAACCCCTCATCAAGATGTTTATCTAACCTCCCTAGGGGTCATGAGTTTCACAAGAAAGCCTGAAGTGTGACCAGCTATGCATGCTTTACCCTAAAGGCTTGCTAGATAAAGGATATTTCAGATTGGGCACGGTGATTCATGCCTGTAATCCTAGCACTTTGGAAGGTCAAGGCAATCGATCACCTGAAGTCAGTTCGAGACCAGCTTGGCCAACACGGTGAAACCCTACTAAAAAAAAAAAAAAATAGTCAGGTATGGTAGTATGTGTCTGTAATCCCATTTACTCGGGAGGCTGAGGCAGGCAGATCACTTGAACCCGTGAGGCTGAAGTTGCAGTGAGCTGAGATCACACCACTGCAATCCAGCCTGGGCAACAAGAGTGAAACTCCATCTCAAAAAAAAAAAAAAGATATTTTCTGGAGGTTGGGTGCAGGGATCCCCTGTCTCTCGGCCACCAGATACAGCATTTCGGTTAGTAAGTTCCTACTGATTTTTTTTTTTTCCAAGAAGCTGGATTCGTGAGCCTTATTCTCTGGCATCTCAGCTCCCTCAGCCTTTGAGGATCGGTTTGCATAGGCCTGCTCACTGCAAAACACAGTTCTTCTGTCCTCCCTTGACATACAATTATCCAGCTCTGCTAGAGACGGAAGCAGGAATTTAGGGATCACGGAGTCCACCACCCTCAGTTTCCAGATAGAGAAACCAAGGCCCAGGGAGGGCCTTGGGTGACTTGAGATCTCATCATGAATCAGATATTAAGCTGAAGTTGGGACCCACATCCTCCACCTTATAATCTACAAGAAGGTATGAGAGGATGAGGTCCCTACAGTCCCTGCCTACAGAAAATAATAACAGCTAATGTTTCTTGAGAACTTATTATGTGCCAGGAGCTATTGAAATGTCCATGTGTCTAATTCTCATAATAACTATATGAAAGAGGTACTATTGTTATGCCCATTTTTGAATGAAGAAACAGAAGTACAGTGAGGTTTTATACCTGAGTCAGGATATTCCAACCCAAGCACTCTAACTCCAGAGTTTACACTTTCTTTTCTTTTCTTTTCTTTTTTTTTTTTTTTTTTTGTTAAGACCGAGTCTCTCTCTGTCATCTAGGCCAGAGTGCAATGGTGAGATCTCGGCTCACTGCAACCTCCGCCTCCCAGGCTCAAGTGATTCTCCTGCCTCAGCCTCCCAAGTAGCTGGGACTATAGGCACACACCACCATGCCCAGCCAATTTTTTGTATTTTTAGTAAAGACAGGATTTCACCATGTTGCCGAAGCTGGTCTCAAACTCCTGAACTCAGGTACTCTGCCAGCCTCAGCCTCCCAAAGTGCTGGGATTACAGGTGAGAGTCACCGTGCCTGGCCCAGAGTCCCCACTTTCAATCACATTTGGAGGAATGCAACTTGTAGGATGGATTTTATCTATTCTGCTGCACTCCAGAGAGCAGAAACAGGCTCAACAGCTCCAAGGAGTAGGACTCCGCCCAATACAAAGAACGACCCAGCCTCAAAAAAAAAAGCCCCTTTGCAATGGCATTAAACTTTGCAATGGTGTAAATGAGAGAGGAGAAAGGGAAGAGGCTGGTCAGGCAGGCAGTTAGGATGGGCCCTTCATTTAATTATTTCAAACAAAAGAACAGCCGGCAGGTACAGATAAGGAAACTTGCACATGGGAGCTTGCCTGAGACATGCCCACAGCTGCACAGATAAGAAAGACTACACAGGTAACTTGCCCGAACAGGCCCACAAGGGGAAAATCTGTCCCCTGACACATGCACAGTAAGGGAGACAAAGCAATATGGAGTAACTCAAGCTAAGGACCCGCATGCGCACTAGGGGGATGGGGTGGAGTACCAGAAATTCACACCTTATGCAAATGAGACACCCGGCCCTCATCCATCTCTTCGAAAAGCCTTTGCATTCAACTGTAAAAACGGCAACCCTCTTTCAGGCCCCTTCTACAGAGGAGAGCTTTCTTCTTTTGTTTGTTAAACGTTCACTCCAACCTCACGCTTTGTGTCCCCGCTCCTTAATTCTCTTGGTTGTGAGACAAAGAACTCCAGGCGATACCTCACAACGAGAGACTGCTACATTGTGGTACATTGGCGAAACTATAACATAAGGATAGGAGAAAGACTTGAACCACCATGTGGAGATGTTGCCAAGATATTCAAGCAGCTGATGGAGGATGGGGCTGGGCCAGTGTTTTCTCAAGTCCCTAGGGGGTTCAGAACGGTGGAGGGACATGGCATTAAACTACACCAAATCGTGTCATAGAGAACAATTCTCCCTCTAATTCCCTTCCAAGCCTTCAGATGACTTCCAACAGGAAACGACAGTTTTGTGCTAGCCTGTCTTTAACATTGCTCTAACTCTTGCTGATATTACTTCCTAATACTTCCTGTTTCACAAAGAGAAAAAAAGACCACAGCATCTAGCTCGAGTTCGATGGCATTGCTTTTCTTTTATGCTCATATGTGCACACACGTGCCCGCACAGACACACACACACACGCACACATACATATATATTTCTTCTATTTTGGTGAGTTGTACTGTTTTTCCACTCCTAATTTTGATCTAAAGTTCCCCTTTTACCTTCATTTTTGTAAGAAGATGGTGAGACAATATAGAGCAAAAAAATTGTAATAGAAGACGAATACGTAACTAGAAATAAATTAGCAAAGGTGATGAGGAAGGAGACCCTTAATCCTCTTAAGCTTCTAAAAGCCCTTCCCCCTAGACTTCTACATTGCATTTAAATAGAAAGACCCGGGCACCACCCTTAATCACACCCCTATAGGTAGCAGGCATGGTATGGAGGAATCTTTCCAGAAGGCACTGTTTTTGCTTAAACATGATCAAACCCCCACCTAGTCATGTACCTCACGCCTACTTCATGGATCAAGACCGCTTCACACGTAATTTCTAGAACTGTAAGACTTTTAAAGCACAAGGATTTTCTTTTTCTCGGTAGTTAAGGCATTTTCACCTGTCGCAGCTCCCGGCCAAATAAATCACTACTTCCTTCCCTGTTCGGTGTTCAAGAGGTTTGTTTGTGGTGGCTTCTGCCTCAGTGATATGAAAATAAGCAACGTCTGGAAACACTCAGATAAAAGAATTCTCTGCTTCTAGGCCCACTCCAGGCTGAGAGGTCACAGGGCCACCACCTTGCACACAACAGAGCACCATTCACATTGTGGTTTATAGGAACAACGTTCCCTGGAATCGTGCAGTGCACAGCCTGTGCAGCTGTACACAGCAGCCATGGATATTTTTAGAGTTAGAAATATCCCAAACACACAAGGAAGAGAGATAATCTTCTGGCCGGCTGCCCTGAAATTGGCTGCCAAAGTTTCTCACTCAGAATTATGTTATTTTCTATTCATGATCCGCATACAGCATCCCCAAGCTCAGGGGATCACCAGGCAGCCCAAGCAGCACTGAGTCTCAACCCAACCTCGAGAAGAATCAGAGAAACAGGCCTAGAGCTCTCCTCAGGGGAGACTCACTAACATAATCCCAGCAAGGCTGCAAAGATATGAACTGCACATTCAAGTGTAAAGGCAGCAGGCTGACAGTCTCAGACATCAACACCCTTGGAGAATATAGTATCCATTGTTTTTTTAGATGGAGTATCACTCTGTTGCCAGGAGGGAGTGCAGTGGTGCAATCTCAGCTCACTACAACCTCCGCCTTCCGGGTTCAAGCGATTCTCCTCCCTCAGCCTCCTGAGTAGCTGGAACTACAGGCGCCCGCCACCATACCCAGCTAATTTTTGTATTTTTGGTAGAGATGGGATTTCACATTGTTGGCCAGGATGGTCTCGATCCCTTGACCTTGTGATCCACCCACCTTGGCCTCCCAAAGTGCTGGGATTACAGGCGTGAGCCACCACACCTGGTACCATGAACCATTCTTTAAAAAGCTAGCTGACTTGAAATCCAGCTCACCAAGGAAGAATCAAAATAAACCCAAGAATGGAGAAGTCATAATAAAATTCCATGGTGGGTAAAGAATCTATTTAAACAAATAACCAAAATAAAAAAATTGCAGGTAGTGTAATTGTAACACACTGATGCTGTAAGAATCCTGTAAGCACCAAAAATCAGGAAGTCAGAGGCAGTAAGACCTGTAGTCACCACATATTTCTGAGAAGCAATCTAATACCAGAAAAATCTTGTTTAAAGACCATAGGGATATACTTCTAACCCCCTCCCCTGCAAAACCACAAAGTTAATTATCTCCCGGGAGGTGAAAAGGGCCAGGCAAAAGGGAATGGAGAGTGGAATTCAGGCCTGACACGTGAACACCAGGGGAGCCTCACTTTTCGTGAGGGACACCAGTCCCAGTGGCTCTTGAACTCCTGGCCTCAAGCAGTTCTCCCACCTCAGCCTCCCGAATAGCTGGGATTACAGGCATGTACCGCACCTGCCCCCAGCAGGCTCTCAAACCCAGGGCCACTGAAGAAAGACTTCTCATGGTCTTAGGAAGTTCCTGTACTGATTCACACACACACACACACACACACACACACACACACACACAGCCAGGCACAGTGGCTCACGCCTGTAATCCTAGCACTGTGGGAGGCCAAGGCAGGAGGATCATTTGAGCCCAGGAGTTTGAGACCAGCCTTGGCAACATAGTGAGTCCCCATATCTAAAAAAAATTTAAAAAATAAAAAGTTTTTTTAAGTAAAAGCACACACCAGAAACTCAACTTTTTTAAGTAAAAACGCACACTAGAAACTCACCCATACCAAGCCGGTCCTAAACAGTGCCCTCTCTCTCTCTGTCACTCACACGCATTTCTCTCCAGGTCCACTGCCTCAGCCTCTCCTCTGGTCTCCCTCTACACCATCAGCCACAGGAATACTTGTAGAACCCGTATCTGAATTCTGCTCAGGAACCCCCGATTGCCTTTAGCTTTCACCAGAATCATGCCCTCGAGCGTTTATGAAAAATGAAGGCTTCTTAAGATGCATATTCTCTGTGACCCAACAATTCCATTTCTTGGAACTCATCTTACCCGTGTGAAAAATTACACAAGGTCAAAATCATTCATTGCAACCTTATTTTAATAGCAAAGGACTGGAAATAACCTAAATTTTCATTAATTAAATAAGAAACATGTATTCAATTTATGGAAAGATCACACCCATTAAAATGAACAAGGCTGTTCGCTCTCTCTCAGAATGTAATTATTAATTAATATTAGTAGTACATGGAAAAGTGGGGACCTTACTGAAGTTGGACACCCACTGCTCATCCAGAATAAGTCTACACAACTCTGGCCCTTTGGTCTAGTGTGGTCTCTTGACATTATCCATCTGACGTTCTATTCATTCTCCATTGCTGCTGTACCAAATTTACACAAACATTTGTACATTTGTATTGGCTAAAACAATACAAAATCTTTATTATTATTATTTTTTTTTTTTGAGACAGAGTCTCACTCTGTCATCCAGGCTGGAGTGCAGTGGCTCAATCTCAGCTCACTGCGGCTTCTGCCTCCCAGGCTCAATCGAGTCTCGTGCCTCAGCCTCCTGAGTAACTGAGATTACAGGCATGCACCACCACACCCAGCCAATTTTTGTATTTTTTAGTAGAGACGGGGTTTCACCATGTTGGCCAAGCTGATCCTGAATTCCTGACGTCAGGTAATCTGCCCACCTCAGCCTCCCAAAGTGCTTGGATCACAGGCTTGAGCCACCGCACCCAGCCACTCTCCACTTCTGAGTTTCCCGTGTCCACTGGACCACTCTATGTGCCTCTGCATACCCACAGCTTGGCTCCCATTCATAAGTGAGAACATACGGAGTCCGGTTCTCCATTCCAGGGTGACTTCACTTAGAATAATGGAAAAAATATAGAACGCTTCATGAATTCGTATGTTATCCTAGCACAGAGGCCATGCTCACCCGCTCTGTATCGTTCCAATCTTAGTGTATGTGCTGCCAGAGCAAGCACTGATGTGGACATCTTTGGAGTGGGCGGCATTATTCTACTGACCACAGGTACCCTATATCCCCAGCTACCAAAGCACCTGTCACATCTCATCAAACACAAGACCTTGCCAGGTGCGGTAGCTCCTGCCTGTAATCTCAGCATTTTGGGAGGCTGAGGCAGGAGGATTGCTTGAGGCCGGGAGCTTGAGGTCAGCCTAGGCAACATAGTAAGACCCCATCTCTACAAAAATTTAAAAATTAGCTGAGGGTGGTGGCATGAGCCTGTAGTCCCAGCTACTCGGGAGGCTGAGGCAGGAGGATCGTTTAAGCCCAGTTCAAGGTTGCAGTGAGCTGTAATCGCACCACTGCCCTCCAGACTGAACAATAGCATGAGACCTTGTCCCTAAAATATAAATCAATAAATAATTTTTTAAACAAAAACACAAGGCTTCATGACTATGGACCAGTCCCTCCACCTGAAATGCTTTCTCATCTGCCCAAATTCTACTCAGACCTTCAAAGCTGAACTCAAAAGCCCTTCCTCCATGAAGCCCTCTCTGATTTCCCCAAACAGAGTTAGTGACACTGCCAGCACTTTGAAAAAGTCTATCTATATAACACATGTCACTTGGCATTTGAATTGTATGTTTACTTGTATATCTCTCAGCAGCCAGCAAGCAATTTAAAGAGTGAAAATGAGTATATTCAACCACAGGTCCCCACCTTTTATCACAATGCCTGGAGCGTAATAGGGTTTAATATTTAATAATCAATGATTGGGCAAGAGACGGTGGATCACACCTGTAATCCCAGCACTTTGGGAGGCTGAGATGGGCAAATCCCTTGAAGGCAGGAATTTAAGATCAGCCTGACCAACGTGGTGAAACCCCATCTCTACTAAAAATACAAAAATCAGTGGTGTGTGGTGGTGCGTGCCTGTAATCCCAGCTACTCAGGAGACTGAGGCATGAGAATCACTTGAACCCGGGAGGTTTCAAGGGTTGCAGTGAGCTGAGATCACACCACTGCACTCCAGCCTGGGCGACAGAGCGAGACTCTGTCTCAAAACAAAAATCATCATCGTCATCATCATCACTGATGGAATGAATTACCAAGTTCTTTTTATTTTACCATGGAGCACAATATTTAATACATAATCCAGAGTATGATTTTATGCATCTGTTGTTAGTTCACATGTCTGGCCCATGATGGGAAGGCTATAAATATTTGCAGCATAAATAAATTAATACTTATACCTAATATTTATTGAACATTTTCTATATGCCAAAATATAGAACATTTTCTATATTTTCTATATTGAACATTTTCTATATTGAACACTTAGCTAAGCTCTTATAAGCTCTGCCTCCCTCACTTAATTCTTCACAATACCTCTCAAGGGAACACGACTGTATTCATTTGGGTAGTTAATACTAGCTGCTATTACAAACATCTCAAAATCTTAAAGATTCTTTCTTAGCTGCCTCTCCTGAATGATTCATATCCATGAAGTAACTCAGGGATCCAGGCTCCTTCTATGGTGTAGCTGCACCACAAATGAGGGAGAGAAAATAGAGGGAGGGCACACAGTATATTTGTCCACTGCAGCCCAGAAGTGACATCCATCACTTCCACTCTTATCCCATTGGCCAGGCTAGTCACATGGCCATTCCAAGTGCAAAGGACTCTGGGAAATGCAGAGGAACTCAAGGCTACTGATAAGCATAGAGTCACAGCTGGAATCACCATCTTCCTCGTCGTACAGTGGAAGGAACAGAGGTTCAGAGGAATGGAGACACTGCCCATGTCCTTTTAGCTACAGTGTGTAGGAGACAAGTTCAAACTCAGATCCGTCTGCCTGCATAGACCCAGCCCTTAACCATTACTCACATCTAACATTCTGTGCGCTCAAAAGTTAGGCCACAGAGGGGTGCAATGGCAAGGAGGACTTCACCCTGCATGGGACATTCCATCTGGATCATCCCCCAGCAGATAATCCACCAAGAGCTAATCAGGAGTTGGCTGGGTCTTGCATTTTACTATTTGCTTAGTCTTGCCAGAATCCTTTTATTCACAAGCATCTAAACGATGACATGAGGCAGATGTTACGTGCTGATTTTCCCCTCCAGATTGGTGCAAGAGAGGAAAAGGAATCTGTTTTTTTTAAGCGAGCATCAGCTGAAGCTTGAACAAAACCAATATCTCTTGCAGGACAAGCAGCTCTCTAAGCTTCCCACAGACGCTCTCAGAGTGTCATTCCTGGGGGTTATTTGGTGGTTGTTTACAGTCTGGAAAGAAATACTCTCCTTCCTGGATATGTCTCTCCTCTCCGCCTCCCGCAACCTCGCAACCTTCCCCCAGCAGCATCAGCCCTTTGCCCTTGGAGTTTAAAATTGTAATTAAAAATATCCCCTCGACCCCCCATTGCTTTGCCTGGAATCAGTCCAGAGTCCACACCCTCTTTCCAAACCCCACCATTCTTCTCGCCTGTTCTTCGTCTTCCAGCGTCAGCATCTCCACACTGAGACAATTGCAATTGCAAGTCAATTCTCAATTATTCAGGGCTGATTATTCAGGGAGTGGATCGCTCAGGCTTTCTGCTTCCCCCACCCTCTGTGGGTTTCGTTCTACTCATTAGTACCTCCACCAGCAGATAAGAAAGGAAAAGAAAAGTTTGCTGAACTCCCATCCCTCAAAACCAGTGGCTGGTTAGCCGTTTCTGTTTGCAGGGAAGCAACTGGGATCCTGGACTTTATCTGTCCAGGCTGCCTCTTTCCTGATTCACACAGACAATGCAGACTTGCCATCATTTTTCAAGGAAGGGGAGGAGAGGTATAGCCAACGCCAGCCTGGGTCTTTCATCCCAAGGCTGCTCCCACCAGCCTGTGACGTCTGTGTGCTTGACAACAGCGTGTGCCCACGTGGAAGTGTGTGCGTGAGTGTGCACGAAAGACCCGGTGTTGTCAGCTACAGCGTACAGCTTGATGGCAGAGCTGTCTCTTTACAGCATGAAATATGTCAAGGGACCATTGTGTGATGGCATATCTAATAAATACAATGAATTTTCAAAAACAAATCAGAGAGAGGCAGACGAAAGGCAATTTACCCTCACATGAAATCATCTCCTCTGCCAGCTTACCCAAAACAGGGCTTGTTTTTAGACCAGAGGCCCTCTCCCAGGTCAAAGCCTCCAATCTTGGGGCATGTGAATCATAGCCCCTTACTGAAAAGCTATAGGACAAGCGGGCCTCCTCCTTGAGAGGTCATCTTGGAGTCCTCGAGAGAAAGAACAGACACTGGTCCAGTGGATAGAGTGTGTATCTGCCCGCAAGGGGGCCCAAGGTTGGCCCAGGCAGAACTGAGTCACCTCGGCGACAATCACCACTTCCTGCAGCCTGGCAGCCTGGTTTCCACTCGCCACTTAGTAACCTACAGAACTGTCTTCTACCAAGGGAGAGCAGCCTATGTATAGGCAAGAGTAGGGCTCCCGTGTGGGGAGAATGAGATGGGTCCTTTAACTCTCTTCCAGCAAACCCCACCAGACTCCTGGCAGTCTAACTCTGGGTCATCTTGCCTCATTTTTGCATTCAATCAACAAATACTCATTAAGCACCTACTACGTGCCAGGCTGTGTTGGAAGCACTGAGGATTCAGTGGTGCGCAAGACGTGATGTTCTCATTCCAGCAGGGGAAGCAGATGTAAACAAGTCAACAAATAAATAAACAACAGATGGTGATATGCGCCCTGAATAAAACAAAACAGGATGCTGTGTGATGGAATGACAGAGCGAGCCAGGCTTCTCTGATAGGCTGATCAGGGCCTTTTCTCCAAGAGAGGACATTCCAGCTGAAACCTGATGAGGACAAGCTGGCCATGTAAAGATCCAGGGAGTGGCCAGGTGTTGTGGCTCAAGCTTGTAATCCTAGCACTGTGGGAGTCCAACATGGAAAGATCGCTTGAGCCCAGGAGTTCAAGACCACCATGGGCAACATGACAAGATCCCATCTCTACAAAAATTTTAAAAATTAGCCAAGCATGGTGACATATGCCCATAGTCCCAGCTACTCAGGAGGCTAAGGCAGGCGGATGGCCTGAGCCTAGGAGGTGGAGGCTGGAGTGAGCTGTATTTGTACCCCTGCACTCTAGTCTGGGTGACAGAGCAAGACCACGTCTCAAAAAAAAAAAAAAAAATTAAAAAGAAAAGATTCTGGGGAAAGCATCCCAGGCAAAAGACACAGCAAGTACAAAGGCCCTGGGGCAGGAATGAACTTGGAGTGCTGGAGGAACAGCAGTGAGGCTGTTGTGAAGGCGTTCTGGGGCAATGGGAGGAGCCAGGGCCAGGTTGCTTAGCCTCGTGCTGGGGCAGCCTTAAGGAGCAATGCTGCAGCTCTGGGAAGCCACTGAAGGCACCAGGAAGATGAGCACTGTGATCTGATTTGCATTCTTAAAAGCTCTATCTGGAGGCTGGGTGACTGCAAAAGACAGAACCCACTCGCAGGAGCTTGAGCATAGACTCTTGTTAGCACAGAAGGATACAAGGGCATCTCATTGAACCCAGGAGCAGGGGCTGCAGGAGAGGGGAGCCGTGGGAGCTGGACAACCTCTCTCTGGCTGTCTCAGCCCCTCTCTGCTCCTCTGAACACAGGCTTGCCTCCCTCAAACACTCCACCCCTTGTCCCTGTGTCCAGCCCTACAGAGGCCAATCCACCTCCCAGAGTCCTCCAAACTCCCAGGACAGAGAAGCCAATTGGTCCAGCCCAGGTCACATGTCCAGCTCAAGTGTCCAATCAGCATGGCTGGGTAGGTCATGGCCTTGCAGGAAAACATGGCTGCCAGCATGGCCATGACTGATGGTAGGGAAGCCGCCAGAGGAGGAGGACTGGGCTGGGCAGGTCTCTCCAAAGTGTCTTCTTCCCAGTGTTCCCCAGAATTCCCTCTGGCAGCCTTCCCTGACTTCCTCCATTCCTGTCTCCATCTCAGTCCCCACCCACAACTCAACCAGGGGGGCCAGGGCTGGCCAGACCACAGAGTTGCTCAGAGCTTAGGGTGTAGGGCGTTTCCCACTCAGGGCAACAGGACCCCAGAAGCAGGGGCAACAAAGGGAAAAGGCCAAACCCAGAAAGATGGAGGCTGGGATCTGCAGGGCAGGAAGACTGCTCGAAAAGCTTGAAGCCAGGAACCAGGAGCAGAAAAACACAAGTCAGCGGGGCAGGGAGACACGGGCGACACAGCTGCTGGGGCCCACGGCGAGTATCACGTGCTCACCAGGCCTCACGGGGCCGCTGGGCTGATGGCCACTCAGCCTGAGGCGTCTGTGTGCAAGAGCAGGGTGGAGGGGGCAGGAGAGAGCCAACGGGGTGGTTGGTAGGGGCTGCGCTTGGCCCCTCCTGCAGCTCAGAGGCCTCCGCTCTCAGAGAGGATAGCTCTCTGCCCACTCTCCTCGGTGCTGGCTGCTCGCTTGCTGCCAAGGCCCCAAGAACAGCCGGTGTGGGCATCCAGGGATGCTGGCATCTGGGCCTCGGTCTATCGGCAGTTTAAAATTGCAAAGGGGAGTCCTGGGGGGAACAGTGGCTGGAGGGAGATGAGAGAACTGAGAGGGAGGAGATGGTGGCGGGGGTGGGTGGGTTCCTGTTTCAGCAGGAGCCGAGGGCCAGGAGGAGGGAAGGACGGAAACCCAGAGAGCCAAAAGCAGGAGAAGAGAGAAGAGGAGAGTGGGCAGAGAGCTATCCTCGGGCGGGGGGCGGTTGTGGGGGGGTGGGGTGGCGGGAACAAAGGAGGCTGGGCATGGTGGCTTGCACCTATAATCCTAAGGCTTTGGGAGGCCGAGGCAGGAGGACTGCCTGAGGTCATGAGTTTGAGACCAGCCAGGGAACCATAAAAAGACCATCTCCACAAAAAAAAAAAAAAAAAAAAAAAAAAAAAAAAAAAAAAAAAAAAACCTCAAAAATTAACCAAGCGTGGTGGCGTGTGCCTGTAATCCCAACTACTTGGGAGGCTGAGGCAGGAGGATCGCTTGAGCCCAGGAGGTAGAGGCTGCAGTTAGTATGACCGCACCACTGTACTCCAGCCTGGGCAACAAAGCAAGACCCTGCCTCAAAAAATAAATAAAAATAAAAGATAAGGAAAAAAATCAAAGCACAGTATATCAGAGACAAAGAGACCAAAATGGAGAGAGATGGAGACAGATGTGACAGAAACAGCCAGAGAGCAAAAGAATGAGGACTGCCTGGACTCAAACCCAGCTGCTGCAACTAATGGCAAGTTACATTTACTAGTCTGCCAGGACTGCCGTAAAAAGCACCACAGGCCGGGCGCGGTGGCTCAAGCCTGTAATCCCAGCACTTTGGGAGGCCGAGGCGGGTGGATCATAAAGTCAAGAGATCGAGACCATCCTGGTCAACATGGTGAAACCCCGTCTCTACTAAAAATACAAAAAATTAGCTGGGCATGGTGGCACGTGCCTGTAATTCCAGCTACTCAGGAGGCTGAGGCAGGAGAATTGCCTGATCCCAGGAGGCGGAGGTTGCGGTGAGCCGAGATCGCGCCATTGCACTCCAGCCTGGGTAACAAGAGCGAAACTCCGTCTCAAAAAAAAAAAAAAAAAAAAAAAAAAAAAAAAAAAAAAAGCACCACAAACAGGTGGCCCGAACACCAGACAGTTACTGGAAGCTGGAGTTCCAAAATCAACATTAGTAGAGCTGCCTCCTTCTGAGGGCTATGCAGGAAGGATCTGTTCCCGGCCTCTCTCCTTTGTTTTTGTTTTTTTGAGACAGTTTCATGCTTGTTACCCAGGCTGGAGTAGAATGGTGCAATCTCAGCTCACTGCAAACTCCACCTCCTGGGTTCAAGCGATTCTCCCACCTCAGCCTCCCAAGTAGCTGGGATTACGGGCATACACCATCAACCCTGGCTAATTTTATAATTTTTAGTAGAGACGGGGTTTCACCATGTTGGTCAGGCTGGTCTTGAACTCCTGACCTAAAGTGATCTGCCCACCTCGACCTCTCGCAGTGCAGGGATTATAGCCCGGCCTCTCTCCCTGACTTGTAGAAGCCGTCTTCCCATCCACATGGCATTCTCCCTGTACATGTTTGCATTTCTGCATTTCCCCATTTTAGGAGGACATCCACCGTTTTGGATTAGGGCCCACCCAAAATACTTTATTTTAACTTGATTACATCTATAAAAAATGCACTTCGGCTGGGAGCGGTGGCTCACACCTGTAATCCCAGCACTTTGGGAGGCTGAGGCGAGAGGAACTCGAGGTCAAGAGATCGAGACCATCCTGGCCAACATAGTGAAAATCCCTCTCTACTAAAAATAAAAAAATAAATAGCCAGGCGTGGTGGCGGACGCCTGTAGTCCCACCTATTTAGGAAGCTGAGGCAGGAGAATCATTTGAACCCACAAGGCAGGGGTTGCAGTGAGCCGAGATCGTACCACTGTCCAACCTGGGGACAGAGCGAGACTTTGTCTCAACAAAAAACAAACAAAAAAAAACTTTCCTCCAAATAAGGTCGCATTCTGAGGCACTGGGGGTTATGAATGGGGGGACATAATTCAACCTGTCACATCTCTTAACCTCTCTGTGCCTTTGGTTTCCCATTCCTAAAATAGGCATAATAATAGTACCTTCCTCAGAGGTCTTTCCAAGGAGTCAGGGAGCTACCAGGCATGGAGCTGGGCAGGCAGTAAAGACTTAGTGAGTGTTAATCACATTGTCAGTGTTACCGTTACTATTTGGTACATTTAGGCAGAATCATGACCCCCTAAAATGTCCGTGCTTTAATCTTTGGAAGCTGTAAATATGTTATTTTACAAAACAGAAGGGACTTTGAAGGTATAATTAAGGTTGCATCCCTTGAAATGGGGAGATTATCCGTTACCCAAGTGGACCCAATGTCATCATGAGCCCATAATAGCAGAGAACATTCCCGAACTGCAGGAAGAGAGGGAGACGCCAGGTGAGAAAAACTCAACCCGCTGTTGCTGGCTCTGAAGATGGAGAAGCCGGGTAGGGGGGTCCCCAGCCAAGGAACAGGGTGACCTCCAGAAGATAAGAACAGCCCTTCATTTACAGCCAGCAAGAAAGCAGGGACCTCCGTCCTACCATCTGGAGGAACTGAATTCTGCCAACAATCAGAATGAGCAAAAAATAGATTCACCCCTAGAGGCTCTGGAACAAAGCACAGCCTGCCAACACCTTGATCTTACTTTATTTTATTTATTTGAGACAGAGTCTCACTCTGTCGCCCAGGCTGGAGTGCAGAGGCACAATCTCAGCTCTGCAACCTCTGCCTCCCGGGTTCAAGCGATTCTCATGCCTCAGCCTCCCAAGTGGCTGGGATTACAGGCACGCAACACCACACCTGGCTAGTTTTTGTATTTTTAGCAGAGACAGGGTCTCACCATGTTGGCCAGGCTAGTCTCGAACTCCTCACCTCAAATGATCTGCCCACCTCAACCTCCCAAAGTGCTGGGATTACAGGCGTGGGTCACTGTGCCTGGCTCATGACACCTTGATTTTAGGTGGGTGAGACTGTCCTGGATTCTGGCTTGCAGAACTGTAAGATAATAAATCTATGCTGTTTTAAACCACTACGTTTGTGAGGTCATGTGTTACAGCAGCCACAGAAAACGAATACACTCTGAAAATGCCAGGCAAATGGGAGCGGGCGATCTGGTCGACCAAGCCCTCTGTTGGGAGACCAGGTGGACACCAGTGCCTCCTAGGGGCAGTGAGCTGCCCTAGCCACCACGGAGAGGCCGGCCCAACTGGAGGACCACCTCAGGAACAGGAGAGGGACCCTCACACTGGTCTTTGCCATTGGCACAACATCTAAAAGCAGACAGAAAAGCAAGAGGCTATCTGCGCCCAGTCAGGGAGACACCGAGGGCCCCCAGGGAGATAAGGGAGTCGCAGGCCCCTCCACCACTCCAGAGGGCACCCCGACTGTCAGACAGTGAGTAATGCCCCTGCCACCAGGTTCGCGTCCTAATCCTCAGAATCTGTGATATCTTACTTTACATGGTAAAAGGGACTCGGCTGAGTGATGAAGATAAGGATCAAGAGCTGGGGAGATTAGCCAGGATTATCCAGGTGAGTCCAACGTAATCACCAGGGTCCTTATAAGTGAGAAGCCGCAGAATCAAAAAAAGATGATGTGATATGAAACCAGAGGTGGGAGCTACAGGCTTTGAGGATGGAGAGGATACAAGGGAAGGAGTATACCTGGCATCTAGAGAGTGGAAAAGGCAAGGACACCTCCCCCGTGAAGTCCCCAGGAGTGCACTCCTGTGGATGCCTTCATTTTAGACTGCTGACCTCCAGGACTGTGGGAGAATATACGTGCATGTGTGTGTGGTTAGTTTGTTCTGAGACAGGGTCTTGCCCTGTCACCGAGGCTGGAGTGCAGTGGTGCCATCGCAGTTCACTGCCACCTCAATTCCTGGACTCAGGCGATCCTCCCACCTCAGCCTCCTAAGTATCTGGGACCACAGGTGTGCACCCCCACACCCGGCTAATTTTTTTAAACTACGTGTAGAGATGGAGGTCTCTCTGTGTTGTCCAAGCTGATCTCAAACTCTTGGGCTCAAGGGATCCACCCGCCTCAGCCTTCCAAAGTACTGGGACGACAGGCTTGAGCCACTGCACCCCAGCCTAAATGTGTGGTGTCTTAAACCACCGAGTTTGTGGTAATCTGAGGACCCTGGTGTATGACAGATGCAACTGACAGCAGTAACAGCTTAGGCATACCCTGTATGACAGACACACCTGACTTAAGCTCCCCGCTCACACCAAACACTGTTTACACTCACACATTGCAGCTGCTTGCTCTGTTACCCCAGATACCTTTGAAGCTTGCTCCCTCAAAGCGGCCTTCCTGACCTCCCCCCATGATAAAACAGCAGCCCTGCCCCGGCATGCCCTTACCCCAGACCCTGATGCATTTGTCTCAGTGACACTCACGCCTGCCCGTGGGAACAGATGCACGTGTGTGCGTGCTCATCTGATTCCTCACTGGACCATCAGCTCCATGAGGGCAGGGTCCCTGTCTCACTCACCACTGATTCCCTGGTATCCGGTGCCTAGCACAGGGCGTGGGCTCATTACCTGTTTGGTGAATGAGTAAATACATGCTTTGTCATTACCCCCAGTCTCTGGCCCTGCCAGGCAAGGCTCACCATGGAAGCAAACTCGGGACCAAACTCCAGCAAAGAGGCTTCCATGAGGCAGGGATGCAGTGGAAAGGGCACTGGCCGTGGGTCGGCAAGCCTAGAATGGAATCCCACGGTGGGCAACCCTGAGGGAGTCACTGCGCCTCTCTGAGTCTCAGTTTCCTCATCTGTAAAATGGGGATGGTGACTTAACTGCTACAGCCCACTTCAGAGCTGTTAGCCACGTAACAAGTGAAGAAACTGTCTCATCCTAGCTGCTGGCACCAGAATTCCTCTTGAGGACAGAAATGACTTTGTGGAGAAAAATGTTTTGACAAGAGCTTTAGTGCAGAAGGCGAATGCCCCAATGTGCTCATGCACACACACAAACACACACACACACGCTTGCAAGGTTGAATATCAGCTGCCAACAGGAAAGGCTTCTGGGGAGAGGGAAGCGGCTTTGCATGCATGAGGAAGAGACATCGGGCACTCCTTGGGACACCCAGGTAGAAGGAAGAGGGGCCAGGCAGATGCCAGATGCACCATGTCACCTGCACTCTGCGATGGAGCCTCCCACGGATCTTCAGTAAAGTCAGCTAAATCCTCAGACGCTCTTTGAGAGGGATTTGTCACTATGGAAACCCGAGAAGGGGCAGCATCTTATCTTGACACTAACCCTATTCAGGAGGGAGTCAACCACTAGAAACCCAGATCCCAAATGCAGAGGCAGGTTAGGGTTAGGGAAGGCTTGAGTCCCGGAGACAGTCCTCTGGGGGGGATTTTGCTAAAACGCACCTAGTCCCTAAGGGAGGCATAGAGGCTCCCTGCTGATGGGTGCAGGTCCGAAATAAAAAATTAGATTGGACTCCTACTGGAGAGCTATTTGCAGACCATAAAGTTCTGTTCAATCTGGAGGTGCCACCATGCCAAGGCCATTTCCAGCCCACAGGGACTTTCCATCTCCATGAGACCTGCACCCACTGGAAGCAAACTCCTTTGCTCCCCAGGGCCAGTAAACTCATTCACATATGTCCCCGACAGGAGAAATCATCCCTTCCTCCTCCTGCCTGGCAGTCTCCGTGATGGAGGCCAGGGGTCAGGAATAATGGATAAAGATGCTACCAAACATCCCTCCACCGGAAATCATTCCTTGGCAACTGCTGGGGAGCAGGAGAGGGGAGCATGTCATCTAGAACTCCCACAGAAAGGTGACTGCAAAATTTCAATGCCGCCGCCCGCAACTGCCCCTGACAGGAAGTCTGATCAGCATCCCGGGTCACACGATGTCTCCCCTGTGCCAGCCTCGGCTTTTCTGGGGTAGTCAAGCGGGCCTGGGAGCCTGAGGGTAAGGCTGAGGGGGACTCTGCCGGGTCATCGGGGCTGTGCCAGGTCGCCGGGGCTGTGCCAGGTCACCAGGGCTCTGCCGGGCAGGCTGCACGCTGTGGATGACCCAAGAGCTCCCAGGAGAATGAAAGGCAGCGCTATACACATGCCCAGATGACTGTCTGGAAAAGAACTCCACCCTGATTTCCAACAAGGTTTTTCCCTGGAGAGTCTACAAGTTTTAGAGACAGAGGCAGTTCTTGGAACTGCGCTCAGCAGGATGAAGGAAGGAAGGGTTGTTCTCAAACGGAGCCTGGGCCGGGCCTGGCCCTTGCCAGTCCTGCCTCGTGCCAGCTCCCCTGCCCAAGCGCGCCTCCCAGCTGAGCCGCCTGCGTGACATCCTGCGCGCTGGGCTGGGGGCTGTGACATCACATGCTTTGTGGATCATGGGGTGATGAAACTGAGCAAAGAAGCTGCTGTAAGAGAATGGGCAATGCACACACTGCCTCAGCGGTCAGGGAGGAAAGGGAGCGGCGAAGACTGCGGAGAACGGGAGAACATGGGCGTGTCCGAAAGAGACAGACGCCGTCCAGCTCGAGTCCGTCGTGGCCATGTGTGCTCCAGTCCTGCCAGAGCCTTCCTGTCATCCAGGAGAAGCCAGACCCTGGCTTTTGGATGGAATCTCCTGGTTGTTCAAGTTTGAAGTGGGAGAGACTGCTCTTTGGCCCCAGTGCCCGTCTGCCTTCTCCTGCTGTGCCCTCACGGCCACCAAGGACCATGGGGATGAGGGCAGCACCTTGGGGATGGCAGAGCGACTGTCTAGAGAGATCCCGGGCCCCTGAAGTGAGGCTGAGATTCCTGGTTCGTTCAGACTTTTATGGGAGAGAGCACAGAAAGCTTCTATTTCGCTTAAGCAGCTGTAATTTTGGGTATTTGGCTCAGCAGTTGGACTTAACTTCTAACTAATGCAGTTGGCCACAGATTCCATTTTCGGATTCCCAGCGAGCACAGCCAACTCTGCCAGCCAGCAGCCGTCAGCTTGCAACCCTGACCTAGGGTGATGTTCTCAACAGAACCCACCAGATCGTTTCACTCCCCTGCTTACAAACTCTGAGAGTTTCCCTCAGCTTAACTAAGTCCAGACTCCCTGACAACACCAAGCCGAGGCTTCACAACCAGTTCTGCTCTGGTCTCAGATTTCATACTCCCACTCAGTTGCTACAGCTGCTCCAAACGCCCCACAGTTTCTGAGCCCCTAAGGTCACCGCTTCCTCCAGGCAGCCAGGCTGAGTCAGTCACGCCCCCCTCTGCCCTCCTACCACCCCTTAAACACATCCTATTAATACCCTGTTATGGCACATATCATGTGGTGTTCTGATTGCATTAGCCTGGGAAACAGCAGCTCTGGAGGCAGCCCCAAAGCCCCAGTGCTGAAACTCACTTGCTGTGTGATCTTAGGCTAGTTACTCAACTTCTCTGAGCCTCCATTTTCTCATCCGGGGTGAACTGGTTACAATATCGATTATATATTTAACACATGTAGACAGAATGCCTACTGGGCCAGGCATTCTGCTAGGCACTGAGCGCACAAAGCCGTACCTGTCATCATGGAGCTTACACACTTAGAGTGCAGATCGACCTGAAATGAAATTTTACACACAAAAAAAGATACTTCTGGCTGGGCGTGGTGGCTTATGCCTGTAATTCTAGTGCTTTGGGAGGCCAAGATGGGAGGATCGCTCAAGGCCAAGAGTTCTAGGTCAGATCAGCCTCACCTACACAGCAAGACCCTGTCTCTATGAAAAAAAAATTTTTAATAAATTGAAATTAGCCAGGGTGGCTGCATGCACCTGTAGTCCCAGCTAGTCAGGAGGCTGAGGTGGGAGGATCACTTAAGCCCAAGAGTTCAGGCTGCAGTGAGTCATGATCATGCCACTGCACTCCATCCAGCCTGGGCAACAGAGCAAGACCTCTCAAAAAAAAAATGTCACTTCAATGCAATTGATAAAATTTACAAGTGGCCGGGCCCAGTGAGTCATGCCTGTAATCCAGCATTTTGGGAGGCTGAGGTGGGTGGATCACCTGAGGTCAGAAGTTAAAGGCAAGCCTGACCAACATGGTGAAACCCCATCTCCACTAAATACAAAAAAATTAGCCGGGCTTGATAGCGCATGCCTGTAATCTCAGCTACTTGGGAGGCTGAAGCAGGAGAATCACTTGAACCCAGGAGGCAGAGGTTGCAGTGAGCCAAGATTGCACCATTGCACTCCAGCCTGGGCAACAGGAGTTTGAGACCAGCCTGGCTAACATAGTGAAACCCTATCTCTACTAAAGATACAAAAAATTAGCCAGGCATGGTGGCATGTGCCTGTAATCCCAGCTACTTGGGAGGCTGAGGCAGGAGAATTGCTTGAACCCAGGAAGCACAAGTTGCAGTGAGCCAAGATCGCGCCACTGCACTCCAACCTGGGCAACAGGGTGAGACTCCATCTCAAAAAAAAAAAAAAAAAAAAAAACTGATAAGGGAGAAATATAATACACGTATGGATAATTAATTAATGGAGAGATCCCACCTAGTCTGGGACAGGGGGCAGAGGAAGTTCTTTTGAGGTGACCTTTATGGAGAGTCATACAGTAGAAGCCAGCCGGGCAAGTGAGGAGCCCTGGCGGGCAGAGGGAGGTGGGTGTCAGGAGGAAGAGGTGGCATGTGCAAAGGCCCTGCCACGGGAAGAGAATCTCCTTTTCCAGAAATGCCAAAGAATCATGAAGACGATGTTTGGGGGGGCACAGAGCAACTATGCTTTGGATCTTCAAAGCCTGGAACAGTACTCAGCACATAGGAAATGTTACTAGACCCTGTTGCCCACCACCCTCTGATTTGGTGACTGTATTTCCACACATGGGCTTGGCATTCCCCAGGCACAGACCACGTGCCAGGTGCTGCAAAGGACATAGAAAGAAGATCTGAAGATGGACCAGCCCTGTGTCCTGCTCTCTCAGCATTTCCAATCCCAAAGCATGAGGATCACAAGCACCACGTTAAGGTATCAAGGTTTGTATAATAGCAAACACTAGGGATTGTCCAGCAAAGCTGGTTTCTCTTCTTCCATGGTATTGCAGACACCCAGATGTCCCAGGCAGGGGGAACAGCCATGCAAAGCTCTTACAAATGGCTTGTGAATGCACAGTCTATGTCAAGGTGAAGATATCAGTCATCTCCTGGCTTCCTGCATGGCTCACTTCAGCCACACAATGATTGGGGTAATCCCAGTGCTTTGGGAGGCCAAGATGGGAGGATTGCTTGAGGCCAAGAGTTCCTAGGACATACAGAGCAATGACTTGGAAGCAGCCTGGCTCCTGGAATGACTGGCAGGGGCATAGCTGCCCCACTAACCAGGACTATGACCTAAGAGAGAAACAGCCTCTCTGTTCTTCAAGCCTCCATATTGCGGGACCTCTTTGTTACAGCAGCATAGCCTTACCCTGACTCATCTAAGCCCTGAGAAAGGGACAGGGACCTAGGAGTTTGGAGCAGGAAGTGAACATTTTGTGCTAAAAGAATCAAGGAAGATTTCCTGGAGGAAGATAGCATTTGCACTAAGCTGAAAGGAAGTATGTGTTCCGAATAAATAAAGGTGTATCCATGGGAGGACATGCTAACAAACAGTTATTAAAGAGCACAGGCAGATCCACATGTGCAGAAATGAGAAAACGCCTCAGTTCTGTTGTCATGGGGAGAAAGCAGAGGGTAGAATTGTACCTCTCTGCTTCCATCTCTACATAGGTACGTGGTTGATAATGGAGAAAACAGCTGGAAAAATACAGACTAAACTGAAGAGTGGGGATAAGCATATGGAAAGGGGAGTCATTTTCTTAGTTTTCACTTTTTTTATTTTCTTTTTTTTTAAAGAGACGGGATCTCGCTCTGTCACCCAGGCTGGAGTGCACTGGGACAATCAAAGCTCACTGTAACCTCCAACTCCTGGCCTCAAGCAATACTCCCACCTCAGCCTCCCAAGTAGCTGGGACTACAGCCATGCTTTTTTTTTTTTTTTTTTTTTTGGTAGGGATGGGGGGTCTCACTATATTGTCCAGGCTGGTCTTGAACTTGTAGGCTCAGACAATCCTCCCACCTCGGTCTTCCAAAGTGCTGGAATTACAGATGTGAGCCACCATGCCCAGCCTCGTTTGCCCCACGGGGCTGCTGTATCTTTTGGCAATGAATGCTTATGTGGTATAATAAAACATTCTTGCATTTCTAAAGCAAGTGAGAAATATGCTTGTCTTGCCCTCTCGGGAAAGGAGCTGCTCTGAGTACTAACCCAGACCCTGCTCTACCCCAGCCAGGTCATGAGCTTTGAGAGGAGGCACTGGTGTAACTACTAGTCCTTGGAGTCCCATATGGCTGGGACAGAGTCCACTGTTGAAGTTTTTGAAATCAATTTCCAGTTAGTTTCATCTGAGCTCAGTGGTTTCCCAGAGACCAAAGCCTTAGAGGCAGAGAGTGTGCCTTCTTTGCCTGGGCAAGGAACCAGGAAATTTGACCTCCTTGGGCCAAAACATAGCTAAACCATGAAGGCCTGGGTGACACCATATCTAATGTGGGATGAGGCTGGGCACAGCAGCTCACACCTGTCATCCCAGCACTCTGGGAGGCTGAGACAGAGGATTGCTTGATGCCAGGAGTTTGGGGCCAGACTGGGCAACATAGCAAGACCCCTCTATAAAAAAAAATTTAATTAGCCAGTCATGTTGGTATATATCTGTAGTCCCAGTTACTCAGAAGGCTGAGGTGGAAAGATCACTTCGGCCCAGGAATTCAGGGCTGTAGTGAGCAGTGATCACACCACTGAACTCTAGCCTGGGCGACAGAGCAAGACCCTGTCTCAAAAAATAAAGGACCATGGATTTGTCTGCAATTTGCCAACCCTCATTGTCAAACATCAGTGCTGAAAGACTCTTAGAGGGCACAGTCTATCCTGCTATAAGGCAGGTTCCTTTGACCCAGGTTACCTCATTCATGATTAGTATGTAGAGGAAGGATGTTGAAATAATGAGGAAAGTGTGTCCATACATGATTTTCTCCAGCACATTAATATTTTCAAGCAGTCAGGAACAAGCACCATTAAAGAAATATCCTTAACAAGACTTGAAGAACTGAAAAGTCCACAGCATTGCCACTGGTACCACCTTGGTAGCAGTGGTAGCTGGATTCCTGGCTTCAAGAACCTCTCTGCTGCCACTGGGCTGTATAATCTGGGGACATGGCAAATTTAGATGGAGAAGCTACAAAGTCCTTCCCACCTCTGCTGAAACAATAGACTAATGGCAAAGGCTACACCTTCAATCACAGTTTTTTGTTTTTGTTTTTGTTTGTTTGAGAAAGCGTCTCATTCTGTCACCCAGGCTGGGGTGTAGTGGCGCAATCTCGGCTCACTGGAGCCGCCACCTTCCCGGTTCAAGTGATTCTTATGTCTCAGCCTCCCGAGTAGCTGGGATTATAGGCACATGCCACCATGCCTGGCTAATTTTTTTTTTTTTTTTTTTTTTTTTTTTTTTGTGAGACAGAGTTTCGCTCTTGTTACCCAGGCTGGAGTACAATGGCGCGATCTCGGCTCACCGCAACCTCCGCCTCCTGGGTTCAGGCAATTCTCCTGCCTCAGCCTCCTGAGTAGCTGGGATTACAGGCATGCGCCACCATGCCCAGCTAATTTTTTGTATTTTTAGTAGAGACGGGGTTTCACCATGTTGACCAGGATGGTCTCGATCTCTTGACCTTGTGATCCGCCCGCCTCGGCCTCCCAAAGTGCTGGGATTACAGGCTTGAGCCACCGCGCCCGGCTGTAATTTTTGTATTTTTAGCAGAGATGGGTTTCAGCATGTTGACCAGGTTGGTCTTGAATTCCTGACCTCAGGTGATCCACCCACCTCAGCCTCCCAAGGTGCTGGGATTACAGGCATGAGTCATCACATCTGGCCCCAAACATAGTTTTCCTGTCAATAAAAATGATTCCAATTAGAAGCAAATGCCCTCCTGAAACTACGTCTCTGAGGAGGAAGCAAATGCTGAGGGCTGAAGACTGAAACATTTGATTGCGTGGCTGGGTGCAAATACCCTCAAGGATTTGCCTGTGCTCAGATTTTTAAAGATTCTTACTGATTTTGTTGGCGCTGTGGTTTGGAACTTGTTGCAAGCTCCCCTAGGTTTGGGGTCATCTACCCCAACTCTATTTTTCTCATAAGCCTCTTTCTTATTAGCACACGACTTTACAGATCATGAGGTTATATAGGAATGCACGTATGGGATGTTGGCAGTAATGCCTGGAACCTTTCTCAACCCCACCAAAACACTATGCAGATGAGAACTGCTACTAAAAGTAGCTGCTGACATTTATTGAGAACTTACTGCATGTCGGCAGTGTGCTAAATGATTATTCACCCCCTCTCTGCACAATTAGCTGCTAGTGTCATCCGCATTTTAATAGAAGGGGAGTTTGACTCTCGGAGAGTTTGAGGGATCTGTCCAAGGTCCACCATTGGAGCCCCAAGAGTCCTCTCACCTCCTTCCAAATCCGTTTGCCTGCATCATAAATGTCCACAGCGTGCACATCTCCCCACAATGTGCAAGTCTGAGAATCTCAGATCTTGCCTCCGCCTTTAGAGTTGATTATTCAAAATGCACAGGCAGAGAGAACGGAGGGAGAAAGATTGGATGCTGACCTTCAGGAAAAGTTCCCATGGTCTTGTGAATCAAATCAGGTGCAGTTCTGATGTCTGAGAATAACAAGTTGGTTTCTTTCTCCTTAGTGGAAACTCCAGAATCCGTTGAACCCAAAGATAAAGACCAGGACTGAGAAATGGCCTTATTTCAGGACCCCAGCGTCATTCCAGGGTAAGCATTTGAAGAAGTATGGAGGCTGATATGTAATGACACATGGGGAAAGCATCTTCAAAGGTCAGAGGTCCACTTGGCAGGGACAGAGGGACATTCAGAACAGAACACACCCAGGACCAAATGTCAGCAAGGATGTGGGCAACATGGACATTCAGCCACTACTGTGAGAATAAATAGGTGCAATCACTTGGGAAAACTTCTTGGCATTACCTAACGCTTGCATCCCTGGGATCCAGCAACTCCATTTAAAGGTATCCTAGGGGAGCTCTTTCCCATGAAACCCTGAGCCATGGACAAGAATGTTTACAGCAGACGGGTTGGTGATGGCAAAAGAATTGGAGACATCTCAACTGTCTGTCAACTGCAGAAGAAATACACAGCCTGCAAGCGAGCCTTATAACAAAAAACTACACAGCTGTGGAAATAACGGATCCACTCCTGCACACATCAACGTGCATAAGCTCAAAAACATGCCATGCAACACTGCAAAAGAAGCAACTTACAAAACAATGTGTAGAGTCTGCATGTGTTTAGATGAAATTGAAGGACAGGCAAAGTCAAACATCATAATGTTTAGGAATATGTGGGCGTGAAAACTATAAGGAATGGCAGAAAGTGATTCGTGCAAAATTAAGGATACTGGTTAACTTTGGGGAGAGACAGGTGTGAGGAGAGAGGCACACAAGGAGTGTCTAAGATTTGGTAATGTTCTGATCTTTAGATGGTGAGTGCATGGGTATTTTATTATTCTTTACACTATACAGATAGGTTTTAAACATTCTTTTGTATAAGGGATATATTTCACTTTTTTGTGTTTCATTTATTTATTTTTATTTATGTATTTCTTTTTGAGACGGAGTCTTGCTCTGTTGCCAGGCTGGAGTGCAGTGGGGCGATCTCAGCTCGCTGCAACCTCTACCTCCCAGGTTCAAGCGATTTTCCTGCCTCAGCCTCCCGAGTAGCTGGAACTACAGGTGTGAGCCACCATGCCCAGCTGATTTTTGTATTTTTAGTAGAGACAGGGCTTCACCACGTTGGCCAGGATGGTCTCGCTCTCTTGACCTCGAGATCCTCTCGCCTCGGCCTCCCAAAGTGCTGGGATTACAGGCATGAGCCACCGCGCCTGGCCTTACTTTTTGTAAATTTAGAGATTTAAAAAATAGAAAATGGCCCCAGAAATAGGATAGAGCCAGCATAACAAAATTCGAGCCCTTATCGGTATTTAAGGGGCACCCAATTTCCTACCCCATATCCTCAGAGAACATGCTGTTCAAACACTTCCTGTCACATTAGCAATGCAAGTTTTGGCTGCAATAAAAACCTAACAGTGGCTTAAATAATAAAGGCATTCAATTCTGTCTCATAACAAGAAGGCTGGAAGTAGGTAGCTAAAGGTTGATTCAGTTTCTCAGCAACATTGGGAATCTAAGCCTGCAATTCTCTGAGACTTCTCCTAGAGTCACAAGACGGCTGCTATAGCTTCAGACATCACATCCTTATCCAACCACTTCCAAATGCAGGAAATAGGAAGCATTCAGGACGGTGAGAAAGACTTCACTCATATGCCCCCACATCCTTCAATCAGGAGGAAAAATATGTCTCCCAACCCCCCAGCGGAGTCCTGCTTACATTGCATTGGTCAGAACTGGGTCACTAAACCACTGCTTAGCTTCAAGGGAAGGTAGGAAAGTAGCTTCCCTTTTCAGTCTCCTTGTCAGGTAGCCAAGGAAGAATAACAAGAAAGAAGAGGGAATGGCCATTGTGCAGGAAACCATGATGCCACCTCACCTGCCCCCAGCTAAGTTAGACACATCTGTCCCACTGTTGATGTCCTCAGATCTGTCAAATAACCCAGATCCCACTTTGCCTAGAAACGAAAGCCCATACCATGCTGCCCCCAAACGAAGTGTTGAGAAAATGTCTGTTTCCTCTATAGAGGCTTGAGGGATTCTCTGAACTGCCTTTGATCCCCAAAACCAGCTGTGACCTGTACAGAGTGAAGCAGTTTGTGGTGCCGATCAGTGGACAATTCTCTGATGAAGGAAATCAGCAAATGCTCCCCACTGCTGTGATCCGTCCTGGTGGAACTCTGGTGTGAGATGAGCCCTCCAGGCTAAAGGTTTATAGGAAAGGGAGAAGCTGGGCGAGGTGGCCATGAGCCACTGTACACCCTGTCTCAGAGACCTTTGAACCGCAGCAACTCCATCTTGAATAAGAGCTGGGGAAAATGAGGCTGAGACCTACTGGGCTGCATTCCCGGGAAGTCAGGCATTCTAAGTCACAGGATGAGATGGGAGGTCAGCACAAGTGAAGAAGTTAAATCATTTGCCCAAGGTCACACTACTGGTAAGCAGTGGAGCCAGGATTTGAACACAGACTATCCAATCCGGATCAGCTGATCACTCTACTATAGTGCTCCTATGGCCACTTCCAAAGAAGTAGGTTTGTGTTCACCTGTATTCATCTCTCTCTAACAGTGCCTACTCTGGACTCCAGGTTTTACCTACATTAATGCATTCCATCCTCCCAAATTAGGCAGTAAAGCACTACCCAGAAGAATGCATGAAGGGGATACGGCTGGCAGCATTTCTGAAATAATAATAATAACGTGCTTGTCTGAAGTTTGCCATGCACCAACCATTGTTCTAAGTACCTGTACATGGATTGATTTACTTAATCCTCACAAGAACCCTTTGAAGTGGGTACTCCTGTCCCTGTTTCAGAGGGGGTGTTGCAGCCAGCCCCTAGACCCCTTGGTGAGCCTCATCTTCTGGTCGGCCCGCCCTTTTGCAGTCCTCTGTCACGCTGAATTGGGGATGACTTGTGTGACCAACAGAACTGCCCAAAGACCCTGCTGATAAAACAGCTTGCAGTAAAGAAGTCAGCCAAATCCCACCAAAACCAAGATGGCCATGAAAGTGACCTCTGGTCATCCTGACTGCTCATAATATGCTAATTATAATGCATTAGCATGCTAAGAGACACTCCCATCAGCGCCGTGACAGTTCGAAGATGCCATGGCAAGGCCCAGAAGTGACCCTAAATGGTCTAAAAGGGGGAGGAACCCTCAGTTCCAGGAATTGCCCACCCCTTTCCCAGAAAACTCACGAATAAGTGTTCATGAATACCCACTGGAGTACTCATTCTTTGACTCCTATGGAGTAGCCATTCTTTTATTCTTTTACTTTCTTAACAAACTTGCTTTCACGTTCTATGGCTTCACCTCAAATTCTTTCTTGCACGAGATCCAAGAACCCTCTCTTGGGGTCTGGATTGGGACCCCTTTCTGATAACACCTGGTTGCAAGTTACAGGACAGCTCCAGCATCAAGCATCCAAAGGGTCACCGTAATGGTGGACCACAGCAGCAAAGCAGAGAAGGGAGTGGAAATTTAGGCCACGCTGGACCACAGTCTTGCAAACAATGACTCACTGGCACTTAGAAGACAGTGGCCCCAGAGACAGGGCACGTGCGCTCCTGTTTGCCACAGTCCCTACCACTCCCTCTCGTTTCTCCATCACCAAGGCTGAGGGTCAGCTGCTGCTCTATCAACATGCTCACCTGGGTCTTCATACCCTTGGCCACTTCCCAAATTTGGGTCACCTGTCTGGCCTTGTAGGCACTTGAGTTTCGGATCCTTGGACTAAAGCACTGAAGATGGTCAAGTTTCCTTTCTGTGGTTGAAAGTAACAAGTCTACTCTCGCATCAATGCCTTCGTTCGCACGGAGGCATTGATGTGGCGAGCGATTGAAGTCAAAGACTCAATGCCTATTCCCAAAGAGATCAAAATCGGCCCTACTGTCTTGCTGGGCATCGGCGACTCAGTCCACGCAGTGAAGCAGACATGCAAAATGGCTATGCAGGGTGCCGTCTTTGTGCGGTGGCTCAAACAGTTCTGGCGCTTACTCCAAAGCGCTGCTATTCATGATCATTGTTATAAGGGGTGTCGTTCCAGGGAACCTGAGAACCAATCTACATTTGCAAAATTAGGCAGTAAAGTAATACCCAGAAGAATGCATGAAGGGGATGTGACTGGCAGCATTTCTGAAATAATAATGATAACTAGTGCTCGTCTGAAGTTTGCCATGTGCCAACCATTGTTCTGAGTACCTTTACACAGATTGATTTACTTAATCCTCACAAAAACCCTGTGAAGTGGGTACTCTTGTCCCTATTTCAGAGGGGATGTTGCAGCCAGCCAATATGACCCCTGGTAAGCCTCATCTCCTGGTCTGCCTGCCCTTTTGCACCTCCGTCACATTGAATCAGGGATGACTTGTGTGACCAACAGAACTGCCAAAGTATCATTGTGTAACTTCCAAGGCTAGGTCACAAAAGGCACTGCAACTTCTTGCTAGGACTTTTGCATTGCTGGCTCTGGGGGAAGCCAACCGCCATGTTGTAAGGACGCTCAAGCAGATCCGTGTGAGGCTCATGCGGAAAGGAGCTAACTAGCCAGGCAGCCATGTGAGTGAGACCCCTCGGAGGATTCCCCAGCACCAAAGTCTCAGATGACTACAGCTTCAACTCACACCTGCTGTGGCCTCCTGAGAGACCCCAACCCAGAACTTCCAACCAAACTACTCCCAAATTCCTGACCTATAGAAACAGTGAAAGATAATCAGCAATCATTGCTGTTTTAAGCCACCAAGTTTGCAGATGATTTGTTAGGTGCTGAATTAGTCCATTCTCACATTGCTGTAAAGAGATACCTGAGACTGGGTAATTTATAAAGGAAACAAGTTTAATTGGTTCATGGTTCTGCAGGCTGTGCAGGAAGCATGATGGAAGCAGCTGCTTGGCTTCTGGGGAGGCCTGAGGAAACTTACAATCATGGTGGACGGCAAAGGGGATGCAAGTACATCACATGGTCAGAGGAAGAGAAAGAGGGAGGAGAAGCGTGCCACACACACTTTTAAACAACCAAATCTCACCAGAACTCACTCAGTATCTTGAAGACAGTGCCAAGGGGGAATGGAGCTAAACCATTCATGAGAAATCCACCCCCATGATCCAGTCACTTCCCACCAGGCCCCAACTCTAATGCTGGGATTACATTTCAATATGAGATTTGAGTGGGGATACACATTGAGACTTCTCAGGTGGCAAGTGATAACTAATCTGGTTGGTAAAACTCAGGGAGGGAGACAGAAGTTAAATCATTTGCCTAACTAAGGTCACACCACTGGTAAGCAGTGGAGCCCAGATTTGAACACAGATTGTCCAATCCAGAGCAGCTGACCACTCCACTATAGTGTTCCTGTAGCTACTTCCAAAAGACATTTGGTTTGTGTTCACCTGTATTCATCTCCCTCTAACAGTGCCTACTCTGGGCTCCAGGTTTTACCTACATTCACGCATTCTGTCCTTCCAACAACTCCAGCAGATAGGTCTTAGTTTCTCCATTTTATTCTTTCTCTTAAAATTTAATCAGCCAAATAATGCATCAATGCATTTCTACTTCAGAAAAATTCAGATAATAGATAAGACCCCTAAATCTCCTTAGAACTCTTCCACCCCTACCTCTGGGCTCCTCTCCCAAACTGACCTCATCACTTCAGTGGATACCTTTCTAGACCTTTTTTTTCTAGTCATTTACATTCACATTTATGTCCCCAAAAACACTACACAACAGCAATGACAGGCATAAGTCTCACAAAGCTATGTTAAGCAAGACACCAGGATATAGCCCAGTTGGGGTTGGGACCTCTCCCCATAAGCCTCAACATGGGGCTGCTTGAGCATCCTCACAGCATGGTGGCTGACTTCCCTATAGCTAGCAATCCAAAAGACTCAGCCAGAAGTTGCAATGCCTTTTGTGACCTAGCCTTGGAAGTCACAGCAACAGAATGCATTGTGATTCAGTTAATTCGAATACAAAACCAAACAGGAAAAAATATGCTATATAATGTGTTTAGGGTTTTAGGCTTTGGTGGCAAAATTAGAAAACAAGTCAAGGAATTGACCATTATAATAATGCCAGGATAGTGGATACAACTCAGGGTACAGGTGGGAGTAGGGGGCATTGGTAGGACTATGAGAGGAGTTGCTGTGGTAGTGGCAATGTCCTATTTTTGACCTTAGAGATTATTACATGAGGTTCAAGGGATAAATCATCAACTTGTAAATCATCTTTTTAAATGCACCTTTCTGCATACATGTTTTTGTTTTTAGGAGACAGGGTCACATTCTGTCACCCAGGCTGGAGTGCAGTGGCGTGATCACAGCTCACCGCAGCCTCGACCTCCTAGGTCGACCCCATCTCTACAAAAAGAAAAAGTTTTAAATACTAGCCAGGTGCGGGGGTGCATGTCTGTAGTCCCAGCTACTCAGGAGGCTGAGGTGGGAGGAACATTTGAGCCCAGGAGTTGGAGGGTGCAGTGAGCTGTGATCGCACCACCACACTCTAGCCTGAGTGGCAGAATGAGACCCTGTAAAAAGAAAGGAAGGAAGGGAGAAAGGGAAGAACAGAGGAAGGGAGGGAGGGAGGAAAGCAGGAAGGGAAGAAAGTAGGAAGAAGGAAGGGAGGGGGGGAGGGAGGGAGGGAAAGAGAGAGGGAGGGAGGGAGGGACAGCAATAGGACTTGAATTACAAACTTTTGCCTCCAAACCCAAGATCTTGCCAAGATATGAGGTTTTGCTCCTTTACCACCACGTGCTCCTGAGAAATGCCATAAATAACCCCTTCCATGGGGCTGAGAGCAATCTGATGTCCCCAGGGTTCACAACCAGGTGAGACACATGGAGCCCAGCTCTGGGGCTGGCAGAGATCCTGGGAGGTAAGTAGCCCACCACCTCCATGGAAATCATCGCGGAGGAAATTAGCTCGAAATGGAATCGACAAGGTGCTGCCGCCAACTCCGATCATAAATTAGATAAACTTGCATCTGACACGACGCATTTAGAGCGGGGCCACTGCCGGGTTCTCAGCTGCTCCCAAGCAACGAGCCACTGGGAGCAAAATATAAAACAATCTAGGAAGCTACAAAATGCAATAATGAAAGATAACAGGCCCCGGAACAGCAGGGGAGAATTGCTGGGAAATTAGCTAAAGAGCCCATCAGAAAGGTGGCCCTCGCTGCTGAGGGCAGGAGAGGGTGAAATACGGCAACAAGGGCAGAAGTTACCCTCAGAGATGTCTGGGATGAAGTGCTCCCACACTTGCCAGCCAGGTGACCTTAAACAAGTGTCTGAAGCACGCAGAGATTCTGTTTTCTTGACTGTAAAGGAGAAGTAAAAACAGAACACGCCTGCCTACCTCAGAGTGCTGTTGTGAGGATTAAATGAGATATTGACTAGAAAGGCCCGGGGCTGCCAATGACAGCTCTTCAGGTTGTGCGTGAACGAGGGCGCTTAGCTGAGGCGGAGCAGGGCTGCATCAAGCCCATCCTCCATGCTCAGAGCGGGAGGCGTGCTTACATTTACCAAAGTTCCCTGTGTGCTGCGGCAGCCCTAAAAGTGCCCAGCATATAACCGGCGCTCAAGAAATGGGAGTGTTATGATCACAGCCATCTGATTTATTTCCCACCTGGGGGCTCAGGCCATGCTGACCACTGCTGTGGTAAGAGCTCCTATGCAGAACCAGGAGAAAGCCCCAGTCCGCGGTTCTAAAAGCCAGCCTTGCCAGATGGCGAGGGATGCCTCGTGGCTCAGCAGTAGCCTGCACCAGAAAGGCTGAGGCTCTGGGAAGAGCGGATGAACCAAGGGTTGCGATGTCCTGCACCTGCCCGGGAGATGTGCATAGCAAGCCATGTCACCAGGAGTGTGTGTGTAGGAAAGGGAGATGAGGGAGCCACTTGGCCTGGCCAGCAGCTAGGGCCAGGAGTTTTGGGGAGCCTGAAGTCTCCAAACAGCAACCCTGGACTGGGGCCCTGCCATCTTGTCTAAGGAGGAGCAGACATAAGGGGACATGCACCCCCACCTCCAAAAGGCCGCGTTCAAATCCTGCTTTCAGCCTTCAGGCCTTTCCTTGTGCTGTTCTTTCTGCCTAAGATGCTCACTGCTGGATCAATTTCACCATCCTCCCAAGCCCTGCTCAACCCTCCCTAGCTCCGCAGGCCCCCACACTGCCCAGCCCAGGCTAGAAGGGCTGACTGTATCTTAATCATCTATGGTCACCCCTGCCCGCCCCATCTGCAAGACATAATTGGCTTTCAATGTATGTCACATAAATTCACGAATAAATGAGCAAGAAAGAGAGAGAGATGGGCTTTTGCCTGGGACCCTATGAAGGAGCGGGGACCCCATCCCCTCCCTGTTCTTTTATAATTGGGACTGGCAAGGTCTGAAGTCAGAATAGTGTGTTGGGACAGAAGAGGGCTGACAGTTGGGCCTGATGCGCCTGTCATCCTGATGGCCCTAGGGACTGGAACAGAAGTGAAATGTGACCCGGAGTCCAGGCAGAGAAATGCCACAGCAAGCACTGGGTGGAAGATAATGAGCTTGGGGAAGACAGCTCCTTGCTACCAGGAGAATCTCCAGAATCCTCTGGCCTTGCCAGATGACCTGCGTGGCTGGGATTGCGCTTCTAGCCCAGGGTCATTTTTAAAGAAACTCATCATGGCTCTGGGTCCAAAGCCAATATTCAGGAAGCCAAACTCCCAGCTAGTCCTGGGCCTGGGTTTGCCAGATCCCTGGACCTGCCGTGCCTTCACTACCTGCTCACCCGTGTCTCTCCCCACAGGCCGGGGGCACCTTGAAGGCAGGGGCTGGGTTTTGCAAGATCTCACAGTTTCAGCGCCCGGCATATCACAGGAGTTCAGTCACTGTGCATGACTGAATGAACAGCGGTGAGCTTAAGAGGAATCAGGAGAGGAGCGCCTTGAGAAATGTCATGAGCTCTTCTACTCCAGCCCGAGTCTGCTCTTCACTGGAGTCTGATTCTGCTGCGGACCTACCACACACTAGCGAGGGACCTCAGCTGAAGACCAAGGTGGACTAGAGCAGGAAGCAGGACAGGACTCAGGGAAGAGGATCAGGGTGTGCGTGGGTTGGCTTCTGCTGCCACAACAGAGTGCTAACCTCTCAGTGGCTCTCAATACCAAGCATTTACTTGTTCTTATCACGTGAGAGCAGCAGGCTGGACGCAGCTTGCGGGGGCTCTGCTGGGCTTGGCTGGTCTAGGTTACACCGGGCCCATCCCTTCCCGTTCTGGGACCAGGCAGAAGGAACACCCACTGTCGGAGGCATCCCATCATCATGACAGGGCAGAGCCTCACTGTGCTCAGATACCGTGTGCGTCCCATCTGCTCACAGTCAATAATCAAAGCAAGGCACACGACTAAATTCAAAGACATCAAGAGTGAGGCCGGGCATGGTGGTTCACACCTGTAATCCCAGCACTTTGGGAGGCTGAGGCAGGCAGATCACTTGAGGCTGGGAGATCGAGACTGGCCTGGCCCACATGGTGAAACCCCGTCTCTACTAAAAATACGACAATTAGCCAGGTATGGTGGTGCCCGCCTGCAATCCCAGCTACTCGGAGGCTGAGGCAGAAGAATGATTTGAACCCAGGAGGCGGAGGTTATAGTAAGTCAAGATTGCACCACTGCACCCCATGCTGGGTGACAGAATGAGACAATGTCTCAAAAATAATAATAATAGTAAGTCATCAGGAGTGGACAATACACGCCCCTTCAGGTACACACAGCAATGGTGGAGGGGGAAATTAATAATAACCATCCATCACATTATGTTATCTTTCACTCTTCATCCTCTTCTCTCCCCTATTCTGGAAACATATGCCATGTGCTCTGGGCGGGCCTAACCATCCCACCAATGAGGCAGGCACATGATCTAAGCCAGCCAATCAGAGTACTCCATTCACACGCTGCAGGCCATGGTGATTGGTTCAGGAATAGACACGTGATATAAATCAGGCCAATGAGAGCCTCCCCTGAGCCTTTTCTCCGGAAGTATGGGAAAGCAGCTCGCTTCCCTCTAGGGTTGCAAGGTCGGTGGGGTTTCAGTGCAGGGCTTATGAGGGGCCTAGTGAATTTCCATAGCCAGCAGCACGGTGCAATCTGGTAGAAATGTTCTGCACTGTCCAATGCGGTGGGCACTAGTCACGTGTGAAATGGGACTGGTACAAATGAAGAACTGAATTTTAAATTTTAAATGGAATAGAGTCTAAGGAATCAAAAAGCATTTGGTGATATTTTGGGGCATCTGTGTTCAGGTGAACCTGACACCACCTAGACTTCATAGTTCGCAGTAGATGATTTTCTTAACCTTGCTTAAACTAGCAGGGTTTCCATCGTTAGTAGAAGTCTTGGCCAGGCACCATGGCTCAAGTCCAAATCCCAGCACTTTGGGAGGACAAGGTGGGAGGAACACTTGAGCTCAGAAGTTCAAGACCAGCCTGAGCATCATACTGAGACCCTGTCTCTACAAAAGTAACAAAAATAAGCCAGGCATGGTCCCAACTACTTGGGGGGCTAAGGTGGGAGGATTGCTTGAGTCTGGAGGTCAAGGCTGCAATGAGCCGTGATTGTACCACTGCACTCCAGCCTCAGCCACAGAGCTGAGACCTAAGGCCTCAGCAGCAGCATCACCTCTATTTATTTTACCAAGCTATGTGCCAGGCATTTGGCTGGTTACATACATGTGTCATTTTGTGAGTCTTTCCTAATCCTATCACAAGCCCAGGAGTCAGATTGCCCTGGGCTCAAATCCCACCTTCATCTGTGATTGGCTGTGGGGCTTTGGGCAAGCTACTGAACTTCAAGCTGCCTCAGTTTCCTTAACTATCCAATGCAGTTGATGGACTGTGAAGGCCAAGGGAGTTATTACATGAGAAGTACCTAGACCAGTGCCAGGTATGTATAAAATAATCGCTAGTGTTGACTATTTTTATTATTTTCATCCCAATCTTCAAGATGAATAAATCAGGCTTTGCAGAGATCAAGTCACTCGCAATTGACAAAAGTAAGAGGTGACAAAGCCAGGATTGGAACCCAGGCCTTTGATTCCCGAGTGTAAACTCTTTACCCCTGCCTCATTCTGCTTGTGA
Source organism: Saimiri boliviensis (assembly GCF_048565385.1). Classification (NCBI taxonomy): domain Eukaryota; kingdom Metazoa; phylum Chordata; class Mammalia; order Primates; family Cebidae; genus Saimiri; species Saimiri boliviensis. The sequence continues at coordinate 12,456,722 of NC_133460.1, read as the reverse complement.
CTTTTCAACTCTGTCCACAGTAACAATACAAGTAATACTAATAAGACTTAGCACTCATGGTATGGCCAAGAATTTAAATCCTGGACAGTGTTGCTTCAGAGTCCCGGCTTTTAACTATCAGAGAAAAGAAATTATTCCCTTTTTAATGTTCCTCCTGTCCTTCCATTAATACCAAGGAGAACGTCTCAGCTTGGTGCTGATATGTTGTTAACGCCTCTATAGCACTTGCTAATCTCTCTTTTGAACAAAGAGAGAGCCAGCCTCAGGCTCAGGGCAGATCATATTATCTGGAGGGGACCTAATATGCCCTTTCCTCAAGCTCTGTGCTACGCACCCAGGCTTAGGTAGGAACTGCCTCTCTCCACAGTGCTGTGGTCCCCTGCAGCCACAAAGGCAGTGGCTAGACAAGGGGAGGCCTGGGCTTCAAGGGGCTCTCAGAGGCTGCAGCGGTGACCAGTAGCCAGCCAGCCTCTCCCAGCCCAGGTTCATTTTGGAGGGTGATGGATGGCAGAGCACCAAGGGATCCACGTCAGCTGATGAACAGATCCTTGACCTACGGAATGCACCTTGCCTGACACAGTTCAGGAGCTGTGTCTGAGACCCATATCTGAGTACCTTCTCCACTGTGGTCAAGGTAAGGGCCCTTGAACTGTTCCCTGCCTTCTCTGGGCCTCAGTTTCATCATCTGAGAAACAGAGATAATAACACCTACCCCCAAAGAAGGGTCCTAAGAAACAAATGAGAAAGTGCTGGGTAAAGAACTGAACAAATGTGAACTGTTGCCGTTTTCATTATGTGAGTGTAAGTGCATTATTTATAAGTGGGATCAGCAGCATGGAGTAAACTGCTGATGCCAGACTGAGATGGGATCGCTTGTATCGTTCTGAATTACCTTTGTTTTTGCGTCTGTCTCTCTCATTATGTTCTGCTCTCCAGGGCAGGGATCTTCTAATCCATCTGGCATAGCAGAGGCATCAGCAAATATTTGTTAGATGGATGGATGATGGATAAATGGATGGCTGGATGTGTAGATACACAGGTGTATGGAGGGATGGAGGGATGGAGGGATGGAGGGATGGAGGGATGGTTGGATGCATGGGTGAATGATGGGTGAATGGACGGGTGGGTGGATGATGGGTAGATGGATGGATAAATGGATGAGTGGTCATGGACAGATGGAAGAATGATGGATTCATGGGTGATGGACATACAATGGGTGAATGAAAGATGGATGGATAATGGATGGGCAATGAAATCTAAATGCACCTTAGGATGCAACACTTGCTGAGTCAGGATTTTACTCTGGTACTGGATACCAACTACACAGCACTTTCAAACCACAAGGATAATGTGTGTGTGTGTGTGTGTGTGTGTGTGTGTGTGTGTATGCACACATGCACACAGCATGCACAGACATGGCAGACATGCTGGCTCATGGGATGAAATATTGCAGATGGAGGGAACTCCAGCAACCCTGAAGGAAGAGAAAGAAGGAATTTTCCAGGAGGACCAGACAAGGGCCACTTCAGAAGGGAAATGCCTGTAAAAGGCACAGAGGTAGGAAGAAGCTTTTTGACGGAAGATAGAGAGGATGCTCTTCTGTGGTTCTGCCTACCAGCAACCCCCTCCCCTTGTCTGGTAACCGCACTTTGATTCTCCTTTGGGGAACCAGCAGCTCAGTCTGTGAATATCTGTTGAGGCTGACCCCATCCCCAGCTCCAGAAGTAAGCAGCTGACCCAAGCTTAGCCTATCAGAGCACCACATTCCTCATGCCTCAGTGGCAGGCATAAGGATAGCAATGGATCCAGCTAATGAGAGCCCTCTGGGGACTTTTACTGGTGCCAAACTCGGTGGATATAAACCTGGAGCGGCTGGGGCCACTACATGAAGAAGACCTCCAGAGAGTGAAACCAACAAAGGACACAGACCTCTGAGAAAGTGAGGGAAAGGAGGGGGAAAGAGGAGACAGAAATGACAATTGGAAGTCGAGAGAGATACTGAACCTGCTGATGTCATATGAGCGCTGGGATCCAGCTGGGTCTGAAGTCCTGCTACCTTTTTCTTCACATGAGCCAGTAGAAATGTGCCTTTTTGCTTGTGCTGGTTTGAGCTGGATTCTGTTACTTGCAGCCAAATAAATTTCTCAATTCATTTTTATATCCCAATGCCCAGACCAGGAACTCAGGACCATAGGGATAGGATGGAAGGGGGTGGGCTGGGATAGGATGGGGTAGGATGGGATGGGATGGGATAGGATGGGATGGGATGGGATGGGATGGGTTGAGATGGGTTGAGATGGGATGGGTTGGGATGGGATGGGAGGGATGGGTTGGGATGGGTTCAGATGGGTTGGGATTGGTTGAGATGAGATGGATTGGGATAGGTTGGGATAAGGTGGGATGGAATGAGATAGGATGGGTTGAGATGGAATGGGATGGGATGGTTTGGGATGAGATGATGGGGTGGGATGAGATGAGATGGGATGGATGGATGGGATGGGATAGAATAGGATAAGATAAGATAAGATGGGATGGGATGGGATGGGGTGGGGTGGGGTGAAACGAGGATAAGATGAGTTGGGTGGGGTGGGGTGGGATAAGATGAGATGGAATGGATGGATGGGATGGAATAGAATAGGATAAGATGGGATGGGGCGGGGTGGGGTGGGGCAAGATGGGATGGGATAAGATGAGATGGGATGGATGGGATGGGATGGGATGGGATCGGATAGGCTAGGATAGGATGGAACGGGATTGGATGGGCTGAGTTGGGATGGGCATGAGATGGGATATGTTGGGATGGGAATGGGATGGGATGCTGAGACTAGGAACGTTATTATTTGCCCTCACCTGTTTACTTTCCCAAAGCAGGCTGTCCAAGAGCTTGAGGTGCCCTGAGGTTATAAATGAATGTGCCCATTTGTCCATTAATGAGAGGCTTGAACACAGAGGAGACCTAGAATTTTCAAATACTTTAAGTTCCCAGATTCTCTGTGGCAAGCTGAGAGACAGGCTCAGTTCTGACCCCAGCACATGGATAGCACTCCATAAATATCTGTTAGCTAAATTAGTTAATGCTCCCTTATATAAACGTTAACTTAAATACAAGATTCGCTTTCTGAATGAGCATAGAGCTGTTTCTGACAGACGAACTCCATGCCAGGGGCCTGAAAGCAGCCACTCCGTGGAGATCATGCGTTTCCTAATTCCTTGCCTTGATGGCAGAGGGGAAAAATACATACCCTGGGGCTCCAACAAGGAATTATAACCCCACTGAAAGGAAAATAATCTAGAAGTGGAGAAAATTAGGACTTATCTTGAAAAAGCAACCAGAATTCTTTATAGCAAGATCACAGGGGAACCACATCTCTTGGGTATTCAGAAGACATGGAAGAGAAAAGACAGCTCCGTCTTTTTTACTGGAAGGTTCCTCTCCAGTGAGCACCTCTGACTTTCGGGGCAGAAATAGCTGGAGAGGCAAGAACGTGATGAGAAACCCAGAAAGCTCTTTTTCTTAATTTTGGTATCCGTCAGACTTGGATTCTCACCTCAGATTAAGTAAAGCCACTAAGATAAGTAAGAAAGTCTCTAGGATCCGAATACAAGCAGCTGCACAATTTCTTTCCATTCACTATGGCCATGTTTGCTTTTGAAAATTAGAAAATTACAAAATAAATAACAAACACGAATGACAACACACAAGCTGGTGTCGTTAGAGTGGTATAAATAGATTCATAGGCTGATGTATGCACGACGTGCTCTTCCAAGCGTCTCAGCCCGTCCCGGGCTGGCGGCTTCTCCCTCGATGTCTCCAGCCTGATCACACTTCGGGGCTGTGGGAGATATGTTGCTGTCTCCCTGTCTACTTGACATTGCCTCTGGCTGCCACACAGGCAGAACAAACATAACCCACTGGGCCTGAGTTTAAAATCTCTTTCCTTCCACAAAATAAAGAAAGAAAAATCTCTTCCCACCTCAGTCTTCTCCATCTCAGTAATGGGTACAACCATCTCTTCAGGCCAAAAATCTAAGAGTTGTCCAAAATGCCTTTTCCTCCCTCATTCCATGTTCAATTTGTCAGCAGATCCTATTGGCTCTTCCTTCAAACGACATCCTGAGTCCATCTAGTTCTATCTCCCCACAAGGCCAAGGCACCGGCATCTCACCTGGTCCCTGACCTGTTAACCCTTCAATTTCTGCCTGCCTCCATCCACAACTCCCCACTCCTCAATCAGAATGCTGTCTTGTTAAATGCAAGCCACGTCCTGTCACCTCCCTGCTTAAAAGTCCTCAAAAGGCATCCCAGTGTATTTAGAATAAAGTCCAAATTTTATACCACAGCCAATGAGGTTCTGCACAGCAGGGTCTCTCCCTAGCAATCTGACCTCTCTTCTACAGTGGCCCAATCTGCCCCCATGGAGTTCTTCAAACCTGCATCCTACCCCAGGGCCTTTGCACCTGCCACTCCTTCTTCCTGGACCACTTCTTCCCTCTCTTACCATCCTCTAGATAACTCAAGGGTCACCTCCTCAGAGAAGCCTTCTCTGTCATCCCCATCTGAAGGAGCTCAGCTGCCCTTCCACACTCCCCGGAGTAAAACAGTAGATAGAGTGTGATGCCATTTATTTTTTTAAAATGAATACTTTAACAGGTGAATTCTTGAAAATGCCACCAGTGGTTGCCCCTGGGAGGGGAAGTGGGTGACTCAGAATGAGATTTTTTTTTACTGCCTTTGACTTTTAAACCAGGTTCCTATATTATTATTCCAAAAAATTAATTAAATCAAATGAAAAAGAAAGAAGAAAGGTAGGAAGGGGTGGAGGAAAGATGGGAAAGGGAGTAAAAGCAAAAGGGAAAGAGAGAAAAATCCTCCTGGGGAATTCTCCCAAAGAGTTCATGCAACAAACAAAAACACTCTATTCAAGAAAATTATCATTGTGTATTAAACTATAAGGAAACAAAGAGATAAAATCAATGTCCAGCAAACCAAGAATTATTCGGGAAATAGTGCTTTGTGGTTAGGATGCAGTAGTATGAAGCCATTAATATTGATCTTTATTATGATCATGGAAATGGAGAGAAATGTTTATGAGGATAATTAATGAAAACAGACTACAACAGAGTATATTAAGAAGAGAAAACAGCACAGTGGAAAGTGGAAAACTGTTGAAGAGAGAAGTTCCCTGGCTCCCCTCCACTCTTTAAGGGCGTCCACAACACACACACACACACACGCACACACAGACACACACACACAGACACACACACACACACAGACATATACACACACACACACGCACACACACACACACACACACAGACACACACACACACACACACACAGACATACACACACAGACACACACACACGCACACACAGACACACACACACACGCACACACAGACACACACACAGACACACACACACACACGCACACACACACAGACATACACAGACACACACACACGCACACACACACAGACACACACACAGACACACACACACAGACACACACACAGACACACACACAGACACACACAGACACACGCACACACAGACACACACGGACACACACAGACACACACACACACGCACACACAGACACACACAGACACACACAGACACACGCACACACAGACATACACACACAGACATACACACACACAGACACAGACACACACACACACAGACACACACAGACACACACACACAGACACACGCACACACAGACATACACACACAGACATACACACACACAGACACAGACACACACACACACAGACACACACAGACACACACACACAGACACACGCACACACAGACATACACACACAGACATACACACACACAGACACAGACACACACACACACAGACACACACAGACACACACACACAGACACACGCACACACAGACATACACACACAGACATACACACACACAGACACAGACACACACACACACAGACACACACACGCACACACAGACACACACACAGACACACACAGACATACACACACACAGACACAGACACACACACACACAGACACACACACACACACAAATGTTGGCAGTATCTCAGCCTATCTTAGAGATTGGAGACCAAGGCTCACAGGGCGCCCACACTGGACTTGAGGTGGCGACACAGGCAGGGGAGAGAGGCCAAGGTTAGGACTCAGGGAGCACAGAGCTGATCTGGCTCCTCAGCCTCCACACCACGGACATTCAGGGCTGGATCATTTCCGAGTTATAGGAGAGCCATCCTGTGCACCGTCGGAGGACTGGCAGCATCGGGGCCTCTGCCCACTGGCTGCCTGTAATGCCCCCACTCCAGTCATGACAAACAAAAACGTCTCCAGATATTGACAAATGTCCCTTGGGTGACGGTGCAGGGGAGTCGCCCCCAGTTGAGAACCACTATACTAGCAAATTACTTAACTTCTCTGACTGGCAGCTTGTCCATTGGTACAACAGAGAGCGGAGTGCCTGGCATATAAACAGCATCTCTACCCACCCCATGTACTCACTAATTGCAGCCGTATTTTATTATTATTATTATTATTATTATTATTATTTAGAGACAGGTTCTTGCTCTGTCTCCCAGGCTGGAATGCAGTGGTGTGATCATGTAACCTCAAATTCCTGGGCTCAAGCAATCCTCCCACCTCAGTGCTGGGATTCCAGGTGTGAACCACCACACTCATCCTCAGCTATATATTTTTTAAAGTATTTGCACATTAAATGGGCTTTACAGTGCTTTTTAAATTAAAATAAAATAGGTGAGGATCTTTCTCTCATGGGAATCCTGACTGCTAGCTTTTCGTAGCATGACTTAGTGACACTCATCCCTCGCATAGACTCATCTGATTTTATAGCACATGTGTGTGCCGTCACAAGAGCAGGCAGTGGGGGCTTTGCTGGGACCATGCTTAATTAATAAAATATCGGGAAGCACTTTGCTGCCTTAAGTACTCCATCATGATAACAGCCCCGATTTCCACACAGGGGTCTTTGCAGCTTAACAGCAGCTCAAGTCATAAATTGCTTTCAAGTCTTACTCAAAGTTTTCCGGAGGCTGCAAATGACAGCTTAAGAACCAGAGATTTCCTCATCCAACCCCTCATTGCACAGATGGGAAGTCTGTGCTGCTACCACCCCGGGGAAAGTGACCCGTCTGACATTCCACAGCTCGTAAAGGACAAAGCCGGGATGACAGCAGTTCTCCTGGCTTACGGGGCCACTTCCCTGCTTCCAGACCCCAGTCCCTCAGGAAAACACCGTTAATCCATGTGGGATTCATTGGATCAGCAAACTGGGTACTTCTGACCAAAAGCTGAGCCTCTGAGTGGGCCCCTCTATTTAGAATTAGCCCGAGTGAGGCTAGAGTGGGTGATTTAGGAGGGGAAAAAACAGCTTGAAAAAAGTTATTCTTCCCCCACATCCACCCACACGCAAACTCCCCAAATCATCCGTGGGATGACAAGGCCGGGGATTACATCATCTCTCAAGTGGGCAACACGTACAAAATGGTTTAAAGATTCTCTGCCACCCAGAGTAGACTCGCCTGGCTCCCCACCACACGGTCATGCAGGCAGGCCACTTACATAACCCTGTATCGGGAAACTCACTGCCACCTCCTGAAGCCACCTGAGGCCCCTGGTACCTGCCAGTCCCCTAAAGGCCACAGGCTCCTCGCTGCAAGCTCCTACGACTCCCTCTGCGAGAGCTTTCTCGGCCCCCGGCATGTGCCCACCCAGTACCCAAGGCAGGCTGGAAGTGAATGACGCCCTCAACCAGTGGTGGATGGGAGTTGGTGGAGAAAGACTCCAGTTCCCTCCCTGGTCGGGGGGACAGCTCGGGTGTGCTCCTCACTGTCTCCTAGAGCCTTCCCCTGGGATTCCATGTTGCCGTGGGACAAACTGCCTCTTCTTTCTCATTTCACTGTCCCCTCCTTCACCAGGACTTCCTGGAATCCCAAATCAACTGCTCAAATGCAAGTTCTCAAATCCTAGTTTTAGGGTCATCTTGAAACTGGGAGACCCACTGCTATTTTATATCAATAGTGAAAAGTGGTTTCCCAAAACCAGAATGGGACCTAGAGTTACATCAACAGAAGCATTATATATAGCATGAGGGAGGTGGCGGTCTCTCTTCTCAGCCTTAGTAGGGGTCCACCTACTAGGGCCCATCGGGTAGCAGCCAAACAGCCAGATCCGGCTTGAGCTGAGCTTTCTTCTGTAAGACCTCTCCATCACCGTCTCCCTCCGATGGTGACTCTGGGGTCACCTAGGAGATGTCAGGACAATTTTCTCTACAGACACCCTGCTGCATTTCAACACAGCTCCCAAATGCCCCCAGGCTACTCCCACTCCTGTTCTCTTTCCTTAAGCATTTCCTTAAAATGCTTCTTTCTGCAGCCAGAAACTACATTTCCCACATGTGCCTAGTTTATGCTCGCCGGAAGACTGTGCACTTCACAGGGACAAATTTATCTTTGTTTTATTGTTGTCGTTGTATTGGTTTTCAGGGTTTGGTTTTGTTTTGTTTTGTTTTGTTTTGTTTTGTTTTGTTTTGTTTTGTTTTTGAGACAGAGTCTTGCCCTGTTGCCCAGGCTCGAGTGCAATGGTGCAATTTTGGCCCACGACAAACTCCACCTCCCTGGTTCAAGCCATTCTCGTGCCTCAGCCTCTGAATAGCTGGGATTACAAGCATGTGCCACCGTGTCCACTAAAAGCTTTAGTAGAGATGGGGTTTTGCCATGTTGGCCAGGATGGTCTTGAACTCCTGGCCTCAAGTGATCCACCCACCTTGGCCTCCCAAACTGCTGGGATCACAGGTGTGAGCCATCTCGCCCAGCCTTGCAAACTTATCTTTGTATCTTTCTTAATTCTTAGAATCACAAGCCATTAGTGGATGAAGAAAACACAGCCTCAGTTTCCTTGTGGAGAAACTTCTTCCCCTCCAGAAGACCCATTCCAGCTCATGAATGTCCCCATTAATGGAGGCCACCCAGAATGGAACACAAATGTTTCAGGTGAGCCCCTCCTAGGGCAGAGAAGAGAGTGATGTCACTTCCTACATGCTGTTTATCATGTTTCTATTGATGTACTTCTATGTAGGTCATGGTCTGGTTTTGGGAAACCACTTTGCACTATTGATACAAAATAACAGTAACAACAATAGCAGCAGCAACAATGTAATAATAATAATAACATAAAAACCCACATGTTTCTTTAATATGAGCCAATCCCTATTCTTCTATCAAATTACAATGGACCAAAGTCTGGTGGGGTTTCTCACAAGTGTCTGGACTTACCCCTTAGATCCTGTTTGTTCCTCTTTAGACCTAAGTATCGCAAGGTACGTTTTTCCATCTAATATTTCCTCTTTTGGGATGCAGCCACCTCCAGCCTCTCCCCACTTCTCTGAACCCTAAGCCCTCCCATGACTGCCTGATATCTACACGTTAGATCCAAGGGCCCCAATACCTCTTGTAGCTCATGGAGTAAATGTAATCTCATCAGCACCAAGGAGAGCTACTCACCATGGGCTTCAGATCTCTCTGCGGTAGGTACAATTATTATCCCACCGGGTTTTGGTATCAGGATGATGTTGGTCTCATAAAATGATTTGGGAAGGAGTCCCTCTTTTTGGATTATTTGGAATAGTTTCTGAAGAAATGGTACCAGCTCCTCTTTGTATGTCTGGTAGAATTCGGCTGTGAACCCATCTGGACCTGGGCTTTTTTTGGGTGGTAGGCTCTTAATTGCAGCCTCAACTTCAGACCTTGTTATTGGTCTGTTCAGGGTTTCAACTTCTTCCTGGTTTAGGCTTGGGAGGATGCAAGTGTCCAGGAATTTATCCGTTTCTTCCAGGTTTACTAGTTTATGTGCATAGAGTTGCTTGTAATAATCTCTGATGATGGTTTGGATTTCTGTGGAATCTGTGGTGATAGCCCCTTAATCGTTTTTTATTGCATCTATTTGATTATTTTCTCTTTTCTTTTTCATTAATCTGGCTAGTGGCCTATTTTATTGGTCTTTTCGAAAAACCAGCTCCTGGATTTATTGTTTTTTGAAGAGTTTTTTGTGTGTCTATTTCCTTCAGTTCTGCTCTGATCTTAGTTATTTCTTGTCTTCTGCTAGGTTTTGAGATTTTTTTTATCTTGCTCCTCTAGCTCTTTCAATTTTGACGATATACCAAAACCCAGCAGAGACTCAGCAAGAAAACAAAACTTCAGGCCAATATCCATGATAAACAGATGCAAAAATCTTCAATAAAATACTGGCAAACCGATTGCAACAGCATATCAAAAAGCTTATCCACCATGATCAAGTAGGCTTCGTCCCGGGGATGCAAGGCTGGTTCAACATATGCAAGTCTATAAACGTAATTCACCACATAAACAGAATCAAAGACAAAAACCACATGATTATCTCAATTGATGCAGAGAAGGCCTTTGACAAAATTCAACAGCTCTTTATGCTAAAAACCCTCAATAAACTAGGTATTGATGAAACGTATCTCAAAATAATAAAAGCTATTTATGACAAACCAACAGCCAATATCATACTGAATGGGCAAAAACTGGAAGCATTCTCTTTGAAATCTGGCACTAGACAAGGATGCCCCCTCTCACCACTCCTATTCGGTATAGTACTGGAAGTTGTAGCCAGAACAATTAGGCAAGAAAAAGAAATAAAGAGTATTCAAATAGGAAAAGAGGAAGTCAAATTGTCTCTATTTGCAGATGACATGATTGTATATCTAGAAGATCCCATCATCTCAGCCCAAAATCTCCTGAAACTGATAAGCAACTTCAGCAAAGTCTCAGGATACAAAATCGATGTGCAAAAATCACAAGCATTCCTATACACCAATAACAGACTTAAAGAGAGCCAAATTAAGAATGAACTGCCACTCACAATTGCTACAAAGAGAATAAAATACCTAGGAATACAACTAACAAGGAACGTAAAGGACCTCTTTAAGGAGAACTACAAACCACTGCTCAGCGAAGTAAGCGAGGACACAAACAGGTGGAGAAACACTCCATGTTCATGGTTAGGAAGAATCAATATCATGAAAATGGCCACACTGCCCAAAGTAATTTACAGATTCAATGCTATCCCCATCAAGCTACCAATGACCTTCTTCACAGAACTGGAAAAAACCACCTTAAACTTCATATGGAAACAAAAAAGAGCCCGCATAGCCAAGTCAATTCTAAGAGAAAAGAACAAAGTGGGAGGCATCACACTACCAGACTTCAAACTATATTACAAGGCTACAGTAACCAAAACAGCATGGTACTGGTACCAAAACAGAGATATAGACCAATGGAACAGAACAGAGGCCTCGGAGGCAACACAACATATCTACAACCATCCGATCTTTGACAAACCTGACAAAAACAAGCAATGGGGAAAGGATTCCCTGTTTAATAAATGGTGTTGGGAAAACTGGCTAGCCATGTGCAGAAAGCAGAAACTGGACCCCTTCCTGACACCTTACACTAAATTAACTCCAGATGGATTAAAGACTTAAACATAAGACCTACACCATAAAAACTCTAGAAGAAAATCTAGGCAAAACCATTCAGGACATAGGCATAGGCAAGGACTTCATGACCAAAACACCAAAAGCATTGGCAACAAAAGCCCAAATAGACAAATGGGACCTAATCAAACTCCACAGCTTCTGCACAGCAAAAGAAACAGTCATTAGAGTGAATCGGCAACCAACAGAATGGGAAAAAATTTTTGCAGTCTACCCATCTGACAAATGGCTGATATCCAGAATTTACAAAGAACTAAAACAGATTTACAAGAAAAAAACAAACCCATTCAAAAGTGGGCAAAGGATATGAACAGACATTTTACAAAAGAAGACATACAGGAGGCCAACAAACATATGAAAAAAATGCTCATCATCACTGGTAATTAGAGAAATGCAAATCAAAACTACATTGAGATACCATCTCACACCAATAGAATGGCGATCATTAAAAAATCTGGAGACAACAAATGCTGGAGAGGATGTGGAGAAATAGGGACACTTTTACACTGTTGATGGGAGTGTAAATTAATTCAACCATTGTGGAAGACAGTGTGGCGATTCCTCAAGGACCTAAAAATAGAAATCCCACTTGACCCAGCAATCCCATTACTGGGTATATATCCAAAGGATTATAAATCGTTCTACTATAAGGACACATGCACACGAATGTTCATTGCAGCACTGTTTACAATAGCAAAGACCTGGAACCAACCCAAGTGTCCATCGATGATAGACTGGATAGGGAAAATGTGGTACATATACACCATGGAATATTACGCAGCCATCAAAAACGATGAGTTCGTGTCCTTTGTAGGGACATGGATGAACCTAGAAACCATCATTCTCAGCAAACTGACAGAAGAACAGAAAATCAAACACCGCATGTTCTCACTCATAGGCGGGTGTTGAACAATGAGAACACATGGATGGACACAGGGAGGGGAGCACTACACACTGGGGTCTGTTGGGGGGAAATAGGGGAGGGACAGCGGGGGATGAGGAGTTGGGGAGAGAGAGCATGGGGAGAAATGCCAGATATAGGTGAAGGGGAGGAAGGCAGCAAATCTCGCTGCCATGTGTGTACCTATGCAACAACTTGCATGTTCTTCACATGTACCCCAAAACCTAAAATGCAATTTAAAAAATTATTATCCCAACTTACAGATGAGGAGCTGAGGCATGGAGCAGTTGTCTAACTTGCAGTTCCCCATCCAGGGAGGCTGGACTGAGATCCAAGCCCAGGCTGGCTGGCCCCGGACCAGGCACTCAGTGCTGCTCCAGGGGCTCTTATTAAATATGCAACTAAAGCACAGTGAAGCCCCAGTGACCTGGGTGAGAGAGTATCACAACTCTAGGGTTTTGTTTCATTGTTTTGGATGGTTTTTTGTTGTCATTGTAGCTAAAGATTTTGATTACTGCAGTTCTAAATTCCTGAGGTCCATTTTAAGAAAACAAGAAGTTAGGACATGTTCTGGAGTATTTTGGAGCTCATAGAAAGAATCACTGCTGATAAATTTTATTTTGTTGCTGTGTTTTGTTTCAGAGACAGGATCTTGCTCTCTTGCCCAGGATGGTCTCTAACTACTTGGCTCAAGTGATCCTCCCACCTCAGCTTCCCAAGTAGCTGGAACTACAGGCATGCGCTACTGCATCTAGCCTAGAATTTGATCCACCCCAATAACCCTGCTGGGGAAAAAGTACTTTAACTTCATTTTACAGATTAAGAAACTGAGGCTCCCAGAGGAGACATGACAAATCCAGGATCGTGCTAAGGAAGGGGAAGAGGCAGGACCTGAACCCGCAACCCCAGAGTCCAGTGGCCTTGAGGCTGCCCCTCTGGAGGCTCTCCCCTGGATCCTCCCTCCTCTCCACTTGAGAAAAAGCTGGGATGAGGGCAGTGAGGATGTGCATGTGCAGTGTATACATATGCACAGGAGTGTGGAATTGGTGATACAGAGAGAAGGGGGGGAGTCTGTCTCCATGGTTACCCTGAGCCTGAACGAAACATCACACACAGATTACCGTAACCTCAAGCATCACCATCCCTCCTCCTGGCGATAGCCAGAGAGAGCTGACTGTCGGGCCTTGCAACCTGCCCGCCCGCTTCCGAGAGCCTTCCTTTTTCATGATGCCATGATTAAAGCTGGCACGTTATACCAGCTAAATGTTTTCTAATTATTTACAGATTCACCTTCATGGCATCCCATGAGATAATGATCCCGCTGCACATTTCTGTAACATTCTGCCCACCTTCAAAAACTCAAATTGAGTTACTGAGATTATCTCATTGATCCTCCCACTTAAGGCTCCGTCGGATCCACAGAGAGCAGTTCGGGTGTTTTCATCATCACATAGGGATACTGAGGCACAGATGTGTAAAAGTTGCCCTCTAGGATTTCACTGCAAATTGGTGTGGGGGCTGCAGAGGTCATTCTAGGATCTTTTTCTAACCTTAGCAAAGAGAGAATAAGTGGGTTTCACCTAAAGGCCAATCCTAGTCATTGATAATGGCTACTGATCACCTGTGTTAGGAAGGATTCTGAGGGTGCACCTGAGATTTGTAGAAGAACAATGTGATCAGTTGAGGATGTCGACCACAGGTAAGGAAGGGAGCAGTGCTGGTACCTGTGATGTGTACGTTCGATTCCACCCTACGATGTGGTAAACGTTCCTGTAAAGGTTGCATGTTAGTTCTCAACCTGGAGCAATTTTGTCTCCCAAGAGATATTTGGCAGTGGCCGGAGACATTCATGGGTGCTACTGGCATCTAGTTGGTAGAAGCCATGAAGACTTCTAAAAACTCTACAATGCACAGGATCGACCTTCCACCCCCACAAAAAGAATGATCAGGCACAAAATGTTAACAGGGCCAAAGTTGAGAATTCCTCAGCAGAACACAACCACACATATTCACACACACATGCAAGCACACACACACACAGGCATGCACACACATGCACACACAGGCAGATATGTGCACACAAGCACACATGTGCACACTCACATGTACATGCATACATGGATGTATACATGCACATACGCTACACACATCTGTGCACACACATACACACATGTTCACGTACACACACAGATATGCACACCTATGCATACCTGCCCACATACACCTCCACACATGCACATATGCACACACTCACACATACACATTTACATACATACAGATACACACATATGCACACAGACACATGCATACATGCACACACACATGCACACACACACACACACAATAGTTTGGGCTTCTTTCCTGGGTCAACAGCAGATCAGAAGTCAACATGAGTATTTACACCTTCATATGTCCAAAAACAAAATTCCTGATTTTCTCTGTAAACCTATTCCCCCGCCCCCTCCCCATTTTTCTCCATATCAGTAAATGGCATCACCCACCAGCTTCTGGAGCCAAAACCCTAAGGGTGAGCCCTGACTCCTCTCCTTCCTCCGCTGGCTTCATCATAGTCCTGTCCTTTCTTCCTGCAAAACACTCGCTGATCCCATCACCCTTCTTCACCCCCATCACCATGGCTCCGGCTGCCATCATCTCCTGCGTGGACCACTACAGCCACCTCCTAACTGGACCCAGCAATTCACACCTCCCTTCAGGTCCCTCTCCCATCCCAGGACCTTTGCACTCGCCACGCCCTCTGCCTGAGGCTCTTTCCCCAGGTCTCCACAGGGAGGCTCCTTTTTGACATTCAGTTCTCAAGAGAAATGTCACCTTCCCAGAGCCTCCCCTCTTCTCAATCACTCTCCATCCTATCACTTTTCTTTTCTTTCTTTCATTGTCATTCTTAAATTCTAAAACCATCTTATTTGCTTCTCTGTTGCCTCACCACCTCTCCCCCCAAATTATGAATTCGTAAGAGTAGAGACCCCATCTTGTTCACTACTGTATTCTCAATATCAATAATAATAATAACAAAAAAAAACGGTGCCTGGCATACAGTATGCACTCAAAAAATTCTAATAAATGAATGAATGAATGAAATGTCAAGCACAGATGCCCTTCCAGGAACCTAAGAAGAGACCCTCAGGACATGAAGATGCTCTTAGAACCCCCAAGCCTAAGAGCCTTCCCTCCACTGGACTCTGGCCCCTCTGGGCATCAGGCAGGTGGGGGGACTTGCAGGTGGCTCTGGGGCCTCGAATCCCTGCCCCAGGTAGGGCAGTGCTGACTGACCACCAGGGCGCCTCCTAGAATCAGTTCAGATTCAGCCAAACACTACTTTTCCATCCAGTGTCCCTATCACAGACCATCTCTGCATTCTGAGGGCTGTATGCAGACCCCACAGTGGCAAATGTGTGCTGTGCACTGAGCCTGTGAGAAGCACTATGGTGGGGACCACAGCTCTGTGTCCTCTCAATCTCACATCAACCCCTAAGATGTTTAGTTGGTTTTTTGGGTGTTTTTTTTTTTTTTTCCCTTTTGAGACAGAGTCTCATTCTGTTGCTCAGGTCACTGCAACCTCTGCCTCCTGGGTTCAAGCGATTCTCCTGCCTCAGCCTCCTGAGTAGCTGGGACTACAGACATGCAACACCACGTCTGGCTAATTTTTGTAATTTTAGTAGAAACGGGGTTTCACCATATCGACCAGGCTGGTCTCAAACTTCTGACCTCATGATCCACCCACCTAGGCCTCCCAAACTGCTGGGATTACAGGCATGGATGACAAAGTGAGACCCTCTCTCAAAAAGAAAAAAAAAAGATGCTGTATCAGGATAAAGTGCCTGATATAATTCTACTGTATATCCAGAGCTGAGTAGCAGTGGTGGAGTGAATGAGTGAATGAACGACTCAATGAATGAATAAGCAGACCACAATTCTACTCACAACTTTTTGATTCTAAACTCAGTGACATTGTCTACCACACTCTTCCCTCCTATTTATCCAAACCTAACAGGTCTCCCCAGGTCTAGCATTTACTCATCAATAGAGCAGGTGGGTTCTCTGAATCTTCTCTTTTCACTGGGTTGCTGTTTGATTCTTCCTTTCATGGCACCAGCGTCACTGCTGGTTGGCATTTATGTCACTAGACCCTTTGCAACTCAAGATGCAAGGCACATTCACTTACCATCTCAGCCACGTGCCCTCGCTGGGCACCACAGATGTTGAATGGCTGGAAGTTTCTGAGAGAATCAATCCAGAATCACTCATCCCCCTGGCTTCCATCCACTCAAGATCTTGAGGTGCAAAGCAAAACTGGGCAAAGCCGTGGAGAAATGTGGGAACAGTGGATGCTGGGAATTGTGGTTTTACGTTCACCATTTCTGTTATGAAAGGAACTACAGGCATCCTTCAAGTAATATGCAGGTCTTTTTTTTCCTCCATGCTCATGTCACCAAGAGGTAAGAAAGAGATCCTGTCTCCAGCTAATAAAGTCATAAAATGCACTGGGCACAGTGGCTCATGCCTGTAATCCCAGCACTTTGGGAGGCCGAGACCGGTGGATCCCCTGAGGTCAGGAGTTTGAGACCAGCCTGACCAACATGGTGAAATGGCATCTCTACTAAAAATATAAAAATTAGTGAGGCATGGTGGTACATGCCTATAATCCCAGCTGCTCGGGAGGCTAAAGCAGAAGAATTGCTTGAACTGCTGAGCATGGTGGTTCACCTCTGTAATCCCAGCACTTTGGGAGGCTGAGGACGGTGGATCACAAAGTCAGAAGTTCAAGACTAGCCTGGCCAAGATGATGAAACCCTGTACATACTAAAAATACAAATATTAGCTGGGTGTAGTGGCAGGTGCCTGTAATCCCAGCTACTCGGGAGGCTGAGGCAGAGAATTGCTTGAACCTGGGAGGCGGAGATTGCAGTGAGCTGAGATTGTGCCATTGCACTCCAGCCTGGGTGACACAGCAAGACTCCATCTCAAAAAAAAAAAAAAAAAAAAAAGAAGAAGAAGAAGAAGAAGTCTTTGAACTCGGGGAGCAGAGGTTGCAGTGAGCCAAGATCACGCCACTGCAATCCAGCCTGGGCGACAGAGCAAAACTCCATCTCAAAAGAATAAAGTAATAAAATGGAAGTAAATCCCGACAGCAGAGAAATCCATTTAATAACATCAATGTTAACCAGCAGTACCGTGGAAGATATGTCAGGAGGACTGCATTGCAACCAGGTGAAAGGTGAGAAGTATCAACGAGAACCCACCACTGACCCTGTTTATGAGCAAAGGGTAGCCCCAAAGAGATCTTTCCGTACAGAAAAGAAAAGGGGAAATCATTGCAAATAAGACACTGGGGACTATTCCACCACCTGAAAAAGAGGAAGGATATCCTCAAGGTAGACAATAAAAGCGGGTCTTTGAGATGTGCTTGTTAGAGGAAATACACAATCATTCACGAAAGCATGTGTTTGCGTCCCTAAGAAAATATAAACTCTATCACGAAGACTTGGCAGATCGGAAGATCAGACAACAGATTTAGCCAAGGAGAGCTGCCAGGAAGGCAGGCTAGGTGAAGTGGAAGCCAAATGGGGAAAGCACGGGCTGAAAAGGAGCTAAAAATGCAAACGCGGAGCTAAAATGCACATTTGAAGCCACAAGGAGCAGACTCAATCCTACGGAAAATTGAATCAACAATGTAGAGTGTTAGTGGCACCGAGCTCCAGAAAGTTAATTCCCTGCCAAAGACGAGGTATTTTGATATGAGTCATGGACATAATTAGGTACAACACTAGGGGCAGAGAGAATGTTTCTTTCTTTTCTGTGTCTTTTCTGAGATGGAGCTGGAACCAGGGCCTAGAGCCTTCTCTGGCTCCGGTCAAAGTGCCTCCTTTGCTGTCCTTTAGAAGACCAAACAGAAGCCAGGCTGGAGCCCAGAGGGCAGAAGGCAAGGACAAGATCTCTCAGGCCAGGCAAAGGCCTTCTCAAAGCTGGTCGAGCAGAGCTTTGATCACGAGCATAGAAAAGTATAAAAGGTTTGAGGCTCAGAGTCCTCTGTCGAACATTCAGAGGCACCAGCAGCTGGAGGACGAACTTTCTAAACTATTTTGGAATACAAAAGAAGGGGATAAAAGGGACATGAGAATTATGACAGAGAAAACGGGAGACGTAGAGGTCAGAGGACAGAAAGCAATTCCATAAATAAGCAGTGTCCCTGAAGATGGATAGCCTGGATGGATGGTATGAAATAGCAGGAACTGGAATAGGAGAAATGCACACTAAAATGTAAAACCCAGAACACTGACAACATCGAGTGCCGGCAAGCACGTGGGGCCGCAGGAGCCCTCCCTCAGTGCCAGGGAGTGAAAACCGGTGCGGCCACTTTGAAAGACAGTTTGGGGCCGGGCGCGGTGGCTCACACCTGCAATCCCAGCACTTTGGGAGGCCGAGGTGGGCGGATTACAAGGTCAAGAGACTGAGATCACCCTGGCCAACACGGTGAAACCCCGTCTCTACTAAAAAGTACAAAAATTAGCTGGGCGCAGTGGCGCGCACCTGTAGTCCCAGCTACTCGGGAGGCTAGGCAGGAGAATCGCTTGACACACAGCGGCCGAGGTTGCGATAAGAGGAGATTGCGCCACTGCCCTCCAGCCTGGCACCTGGCAACAAAGCGAGACTCTGTCTCAAAAAAAAAAAAAAAAAAGAAAAAGAAAAGAAAGACAGTTTGGGTCAGGTGCAGAGGCATGCCTGTAATATCAGCACTTTGGGAGACCAAAGCAGGAAGTTTGCTTGAGCCGGGAGTTCAAGACCAGCCCAGGCAGCATGGTGAGACCCCATCTCTATAAAAAATACAAAATTAGCCAGGCATGGTGGCACACACCTGTAGTCCCAGCTACTCAGGAGGCTGAGGTGGGAGGATTGCTTGAGCCCAGGAAGTCAAGGCTGCAGTAAACCATGATTGTGCCTGGGCAAGAGAGTGAGATTCTGCCTTAAAAAAAAAAAAAAAAAAAAAAAAAAAAAAAAAAAAAAAAAAAAAAACTGTATTAAATAACAAAAATGGAGAGTGAGATTCTGCCTTAAAAAAAAACTGTATTAAATAACAAAAATGATGCAATATCATCAAAAATTATAATACAAGTAAGTCTTCCTAAGCTGACCTCACTGTTGAGGTCAATTTAAAAACCCAACATTTTTAGGAAGCCAAGGCAGGTGGATTCTCTGAGCTCAGGAGTTCCAGACCAACCTGGACAATGTGGAACAACCCCATCTCTACTAAAAACACACAAAGTAGCCAGGCGTGGTGCATACGCCTGTAATGCAAGCACTTTGGGAGGCCAGAACAGGGGGATGGCTAGAGCACAGGGATTTGAGACCAGCCTGGGCAACACAGCAAGAAAGAAAGAAAGAGAGAGACAGAGAGAAGGAAGGAAGGAAGGAAGGAAGGAAGGAAGGAAGGAAGGAAGGAAGGAAGGAAGGAAGGAAGGAAGGAAGGAAGGCGGTTCCGCAGCTTCTTGCAAAACTAAATATACCCTTATTGTACCACCCCAAAACTGTGCTCCTTCGTAGTTAGCTGAAGTTAAAAACTTATGCCCAAATAAAAAGCTGCACATACGTGTTTTTAGCAGCTTGGTTCATAATTGCCAAAACTTAGAAGCAAACGAGATGCCCTTCAGTAGGTGCATGGATAAAGCACAGTATATCCAGAAGATGGTACATAGTATTCAGCACTAAAGGAAATAAGCTATCAACTGTCGACCAGGCTGGAGTGCAGTGGCGCGATCTCAGCTCACTGCAACCTCCGCTTCCCAGGTTCAAATGATTCTCCTGCCTCAGCCTCCCAGGTAGCCAGGATTACATGGGTGTGCCACCATGCCCGGCTAATTTTGTATTTTTAGCAGGGATGGGGTTTCACCATGTTGGCCAGGTTGGTCTCGAACTCCTGACCTCAGGTGATCCGTCCACCTCGGCCTCCCAAAGTGCTGGGATTTTAGGCATGAGCCACGGTGCTTGGCCACAAATGCATATTGCTTAGTGAAAAGGCCAGTCTGAAAAGTCTACATCCTGTATGATTCCAACTCTAGGAGAGTTTTTGGAAAAGGCAAAACCATGGAGATGGTAAAAGGGTCAGGGGTTGCCAGGAGTTTGGGGGAAAGAAAGAACAAGAAGGCAGAGCATGGGGGAATTTTTCGGGGTGGTGAAATGACTCTGTCTGACAGTACAATGGGGGGCCCGTGTCTTACACGTTCATCCAAGCCCACAGAATGTGCAACGCTATGAGTGAACATCATGTCAACTATGGACTCTAGGTGATGGTCGCAGTGACATGCCAGTGAAGGCTCGTCAGTTGTTAGCAATGCACCATTCTGGTGGGAGGTGCTGGTAATGGGGAGGCTATACATGTGTGACCAAAGTGGGGATATGGGGTCTGTCGATACTCTATGCTCCATTTTGCTGTGAACCTAAAACTGCTTTAAAAATAAAATGTATTGGCTGGATGCGGCGGCTCATGCCTGTAATCCCAGCCCTTTGGGAGGCCGGGGCAGGTGGATCACTTGAGACCAGGAGTTCAAAACCAGCCTGGCAACGTGGTGAAACCCTGTCTCTACAAAAAATACTGAAATTAGATGGGCGTGGTGGCACACTTCTGTAGTCTCAGCTACTTGGAGGGCTGTGGCGAGAGGATTACTTGAGCCTAGGAGGCAGAGAGGTTGCAGTGAGCTGAGACCGCACCATTGCACTCCAGCCTGGGCAACAAGAACGAAATTCCATCTCAAATAATAATATAATCATAAATACAATCAAGTCTTCCTAAGCTGATCTCAACAGGTACTAGGTCATTTAAAACTCCAACATTTGGGGGAAGCTGAGGCAGGTGGATTGCCTGAGTTCAGAAGTTCGGGTCCAGTCTGGCCAACATGGTGAAACCCTGTCTCTACTCAAAACGCAAAAATTAACTGGGTATGGTGGTGCATGCCTGTAATCCCAGCTACTCGGGAGCCTGAAGCAGGAGAATCGCTTGAACTGGGAGGTGGGGGTTGCAGTGAGCTGAGATGGAGCCACTGCACTCCAGCCTGGGTGACAGAGAAAGACTCTGTCTCAAAAAGAATAAAAATTAAATAAAAATTAAAGACCCAATATTTACATATTCCATCATGAAATTCTCTGTTTTGAAGATGAATGGGGAAAATCTTCTAGGAAGATTTGCCCACAAAGGAACAAAACTTGGCGCCAACCTCAGACGTCGCTTCCTCATCACCAGATGCCAGAACGCAAGGAGAGCTGCCCTCAGGATATCGAGGGGAAGGGTTTAAACCTGTGGGGTCTGTGCCCAGCCACAAGGTCATCCACATCAATAGGCCGTGGAGAGATACTGCTAAGAAAACAAGCACTGAGGAGTGTGCCACGTGCATTGAGGAGCAAGTCCACTGTTCATGGCCGTCTCTGCTTCCATCCACATCACCAGTCCCTGGCTCTCTGGCTCAGTGCACTCCGGCACACCAGGCTTGTCCCCATTCCTCAAACTCGCCTCGCTCTTTCCCTGCGCAAAGCCCTTGCAGGTACCATGTCCTCTGCCGGGACACGGTTTCCTCTGCTCACCTGAAGACTTCCTCTCAGTCTTCAAGTCTCGCTCAGATGCCACCTGCCCAGAGAGGGAAAAATTTACTACTTTGTATATCATGCACATGTGCACACACATGTGAGCACACACACACAACTGGAAGTTCCATGAGGACAGGAACCTAGTCATCCTCTTCACTGAATCCAGCTTCCATCATTGGACCTGGCACATAGATGGCGACCAGCCCACAGACCATCGTATCTAGCGTTCAAAGCCAACCAGCAACCATATGAATAAAAATAAGGAACATGACGAAAGGGTGTTGCAATTAGCCGTGAAACCAGTTAAGACCAGAATTAGGTTGCAATGATTGTGACGCGTATGAACAAAAAACAGAATTCAAGAGCAATTAATTTTCTCATCCTACCAGGGAAGATGCAATAGATGCTGTCTTGTTCTTCATAATTATAACAGAAATAGAAGACCAAGTGTTAACAATAGAATTAACATCAGTACGTATGCTTTTTCAATCATTAGTAAAGAAAAAAAAAGCAGGCCAGGCGCGGTGGCTCAAGCCTGTAATCCCAGCACTTTGGGAGGCCGAGGCGGGTGGATCATGAGGTCAAGAGATCGAGACCATCCTGGTCAACATGGTGAAACCCCGTCTCCACTAAAAATACAAAAAATTAGCTGGGCATGGTGGCGCGTGCCTGTAATCCCAGCTACTCAGGAGGCTGAGGCAGAATTGCCTGAACCCAGGAGGCGGAGGTTGCGGTGAGCCGAGATCGCGCCATTGCACTCCAGCCTGGGTAACAAGAGCGAAACTCCGTCTCAAAAAAAAAAAAAAAAAAAAAAAGAAAAACCTAATCTATTTAGTAAAGGATTAAAAAAAAAACAACAACAAAAACATTTCAAAAACAACAACTAGAATTGGAAGCATTTAACAAAAAGAAAGAAGTGAGACCAAAGGTGTTTGTTATAGAAATAAATGTTATTTGGTTAAGACTCTGGGGTTGTACCAAAAGATAAGTAAATAAAGCTAACTCTGTGTTCTTACCAGATATTCACCTAACAAAAAGACATGGAAAAGTTAAAATAAAAAGTCTACTGAGAGATATATCAAGGGAATACAAAAAAAAAAAGAAAGCAGAGATAGCAATATTAAAATATGAAAAAGTAGAATGCAAAGTAAAAAGCATTCACTGGGGGAAAATAACCATTTTATCTTGAGGAAAGATAAAATCCACAATTCCACAATGAAAATATAACTGTCAGGAATCTCCTTGTGATGAATAACATAGGCTCAAACTTTATTTTATGAAAACAAAAACTACCAGAAATTCAAGTAAAAAATGGAAAGAACCCTATTGAAGAGAAAGAGATTAACCTACCTCATCCAGCTTTTGGCAGATAAAGAAAGTCAAGTTAAATAAACAACAATTTAGAGACCGTGCACAGTGGCTCATGCTTGTAATCCTTGCACTTTGGGAGGCTGATGTGGGAGGATTGCTTGAGGCCAATAGTTTGAGACCAACCTGGACAACAGAGTGAGACCCCCCTCTCTACAAAAAAAAAAATTTTTTTAATTAGCCAGATGCTGTAACATGCACCTGTAGTCCCAGCTACTCAGGAGGCTGAAATGGAGGGATCACTTGAACCCAGGAAGTTGAAGCTACAGTGAGCCATGGTGGCACCACTGCACTCCAGCCTGGGTAACAGAGCAAGATTCTGTCTCAAAAAATATGTATAACAATATAAAGCACTTAAATCATACTAGCTATAAAACTGCTTTAAACTGTACACAGGGAATATACCTGCTTTTTCAAATAAAACATTTATGAAAAAAATTTTTAGGCAGAAATTGCATAGGCTACTTTCTCTATCATTCAGTAAATTAGAAATTAATGACAAAAAAATTAAACTAATAAGGCAAGGCATTTTAAGCAAATAAGACAAGGCATTTTTTTAATAGATGGAGTCTCATTATGTTGCCCAGGCTGGTCTCTAACTCCTGGATTCAAGTGATCCTCCCACCTCAGCCTCCCAAAGTGCAGGGATCACAGGCATGAGCCACTGCACCTGGCCTGTACTGGGACATTTTTAATGCTCTTCTAAATTATTCTTGGATCAATGAAGTAAAACAATCAAAATTTCTGAACTTTTAGAGACAGAATTGTAATTGCATAATTTTTAGAAAATCATCTCAAAGAAAGCACTGCACTTTAAAGTACTACCCTCATATGATATGGCTAAAGCTGTACTCAGAGGCAAACTCATAGCATTAAATGAATTCATAATTTTTAACTATGAAAAAACAAAGTTTCCAACATAAAAACTTGCAAACATTACCTCAGAAAAGTCAGACAAAAGAAAACTAGGATGCATCAGAAAATTTAAACAAACAGAATCAATAAATACAAGTGTAATGATCCTTTTTAAAAAAAAAATATGGAAGAGGGGGCAATAAAGCAGCCAAGCTGGCATAATCTGGGCTAGAGAAAAAAAGGGAGAAGGCTAGAACAAATCAGCCCTGGGGCCTACGGGATGTGCGGTCTCAATATAGGTCCCATGTAAAGGTTTCAAGCCAGTCAGCACTTTTTGGAGGTCTGGAAAGCAATTTTTACCAGCACCCATATCACCCTCGGTAGACTTGAGCAAGACAAAATTGTTAGAAAGAGAAGAAAAACCACAAAATACACAGGAGCAGTAAAGAGAAAAGGAAACTCATCAAAGAGAGGCTTTTTCTTTAAATCCTTTTAAATTCCTTTTAATTCTTATTAAAATTCCTTTCAATTTCTTTTAAAAGGAATGCTATGCTAAATAACTAAAATACTATGCTAAATTTTATGCAAATACATTTGCAACTCTTGAAGAAATGATTTTCTGAGAAAAGACAACTCACTAAAAATTGACTTAGAAGTAAAAAACTGGACCACGTTTGGTAGCTCACACCTGTAAACCCAACATTTTGGGAGGCCAAGGCAGGAGGATCACTTGAGCCCAGAAGTTCAAGGCCAGCCTGAGCAACATAGCAAGACCCCACCTCTACAAAAAAAAAAAAAAAAATTAAATTAGGCGGGCATGGTGACACAAGCCTGTAGTCTCAGGTACGTGGGAGTCTGAGATGGGAGGATCAATTGAGCCTGAAAGGTTCAAGACTGCAGTGAGCTGTGATTGCACCACTGCACTCCAGCCTGGGTGACAGAGTAAGACTTTGTCTCAAAAAAAAAAAAAAAGAAAAGAAAAAAAGAAGTAGAAAACTAAAGTGACTCGTCACCAAGGACTAACTTATTCTGCTTAGAATGCTCCCCTCTTCTTCCCCAAGAACTCTATGGCTGCTCTCTTACAGTCGTTTAGGCCTCAGTTCAGATGTCACCTTGTCAAAGAAGTCTCCCCAACACTGGATCCAAAGCTCTACCCTCAAGAGCTACCTCATGACTGTTTCATGGAATTCAAAGCACTATATCTCTATATGAAGTCATCGATTTATCTATGGTTTAACTTATTCATTTTCTCTCTCTCCACTGGAATGGAAGCTCTTTGTGGGCAGGAACCTTATTTGTCAATTTCATCTAGTAAACCTGGCAGAGGGCCTAGGACACAGTAGATGCTTAATAGATGTGATGAATGAATTAATGACTGAATGATGCCAAAGGAGGCAAGACAACTTCCAGAAAATCCTTCCAAATAATTTCTCATTACAAAGGAAAGCAAATCTTTTTTTTTTTTTTTTTTTTTTTTTTTTTTTTTTTTTTTTTTTTTTAAGAATCAATGTCTTACTCTCACCCAGGCTGAAGGGCAGTGGTGCAATCACAGCTCACTGCAGCCGAGAACTCCTGGGCTCAAGCGATCCTCCCATCTCAGCCTCCCCAGTAGCTAGGACTACAGGTGCACACCACTACACGTGGCTAATGTTTTTTTGTAGAGATGGGGTCTTGCTATTTTGGTCTTGAACATCTCACCTCAAGAAATCCTCCTGTCTCAGCCTCCCAAAGGGCTGGGATAGAAGGCATGAGCCACTGCATCCAGCTGAAAGGCTAGATCTTTAAAGACTGAGCTAGGGATCCTGGAAAATACTTCAATGGTTGGAACACCTCGGCCAGCAGGTAAGGGTTTGGGTTTGGTATATGGAAAGGTGACCTTAGGTCTCAGAATTCCACCATCGCCATTAGAGGAAAACTGTAAAGCAGGCTTCAAAAGTCACAAAGAGGTTACTTACTGGCTTACGCAGTCAACAGCCTATTAGCCTTCACTCACTCCGAGGAGCCCAACTGCTTCCAGATCCCTTGAGTTCCAGGGGTCATTTCTGGTCTGCAGCTGGTGCCATCTAAGCCACCGTCACCATTGTATCTGTTCTCATTGCCTGTCTCCTCCAGAAGGCAAGCTCCATGAAGACGGACTGTCTGCTTTCTCTTCTACTGAATCCACAATGGCCTTAGGAAGGGCTTGATAAATTTAGGTTACACGCACAAATGAAGAAACCTCCTCTTGTCGCCTGTCTTTCTTCTCTGGAATGGAAGCTCCATGAAACTAAAACTCTCAGAGAGATCCAAGATGGCTGATCACTAACAGCTCGGGATTGTAGCTCCCACTGAAAACGCAAAGAACGAGAGGACGCCACACCTTCACATGAATTCTTGTTGCTCACGCACCAGGAGATTCCCAGCGGAGGAGCCCCACGGGTCGCCAGCGCGACTCTTGTGACCGGCGAGGCGGTTTTGCCGGCGCCTCGGAGCGTCGGTTCTTGGTGCAGAGTCAGAAAAGCACCGTCAATCTTAACGCCGCTGATTGAGTCGGCGCAGTGGGTTGCTCAGATTTCGGCGCTGAGAATCAATAAGTTGGACGTCCACTCAGAAACCCAATTACAAAGACGGTAATTATAAAGACCACAGATGGATACATCTACAATGAAGGGAAGAAAACAGCCAAAAAAGGCTGAGAATGCCCAAGATCAGAACGCCTCTCCCTCAGCAGGGGATCCCAGTTCCTCATCAGCAACGAAACAAGGCTTGATGGAGAACGAGTGTGTTCCAATTACAGAAGCAGGCTTCAAAAGGTGGATAATAAGAAACTTCTGTGAATTAAAAGAACTTGTTCAAACACAATCTAAAGAAACTAAGAACTTTGAAAAAATGTTTGACAAAATGTCAACAAGAATACAAAATTTAGAGAGGAAAATAAGTGAATTGATGGAACTGAAAAACACAATACGAGAACTACGTGAAGTATGCACAAGTTTTAACAGCCGAATTGATCAAGCAGAAGAAAGGATATCAGAGGTCGAAGACCAACTCAATGAAATAAAACAAGAAGACAAGATTAGAGAAAAAAGGATAAAAAGGAACAAGCAAAGTCTCCAAGAAATATGGGACTATGTGAAAAGACCTAATCTACGCTTGATAGGTGTACCTGAATGTGACGAAGAGAATGAATCCAAGTGGAAAATATGCTTCAGAATATTATTCAGGAAAATTTTCCCAACTTAGTAAGGCAGGATAATATTCAACTCCAGGTAATACAGAGAACACCACAAAGATATTCCTCAAGAAGAGCAACTCCAAGGCACATAATCGTCAGATTCACCAGGGTTGAAATGAAGGAGAAAATACTAAGGGCAGCCAGAGAGAAAGGTCAGGTTACCCACAAAGGGAAGCCTATTAGACTCACAGCAGATCTCTCAGCAGAAACCCTACAAGCCAGAAGAGAGTGGGGACCAATATTCAACATTCTTAAAGAAAAGAACTTTCAACCAAGAATTTCACATCCAGCCAAACTAAGCTTCATAAGTGAAGGTAAAATAAAGTTTTTTGCGAACAAGCAAGCACTCAGAGAATTCATCATCACCAGGCCTGCTTTACAAGAGCTTCTGAAAGAACCACTACACATAGAAAGGAACAAACAGTATCGGCCTTTCTAAAAAATACCAAAAAGTAAAGAACATCAATACAATGAAGAATTTACATCAACTAATGGGCAAAATAGCCAGCTAATATTAAATGACAGTATTAAACTCACATATATCATTATTAATTCTAAATTTAAATTGACTAAATTCCTCAATTCAAAGACAGGCAATTTGGACAAAAAACTAAAACCCATCGGTATGCTGCATCCAGACCCATCTCACATTCAAGGATACACAAAGACTCAAAACAAAGGATGGAGAGAGACTTACCAACCAACCAGAGAGCAAAAATAAATAAATAAAAAGCAGAAGTTACAATTTTTGCCTCTGATAAAATAGTCTTTAAAGCAACAAAGATCAAAAGAAGCAAAGAAGGACATTATATAATGATAAAAGGATCAATGCAACAACAAGAAGAGCTAAAGATCCTAAATATACATGCACCCAATACAGGAATACCCAGACATACAAGACTTATAAAGAGACTTAGACTCCCACACAATAATAGTGGGAGACTTCAACATTAATATTAGACAGATCAATGAGAAAGAAAATTAACAACGATATCCAGGACTTGAACTCAGATCTGGAACAAGTAAACGTAATTAACATTTATAGAACTCTCCACTTTACACAAAACATACACTCTTATCAGTACCACATCATATCAACTTAGAAGTTTAAACGAAATGTTGGTTGGCTCCTTGTTTGTTACTCTCTTCCCTCATTTTCTTTCATGTCTCCATTATTAAGGACAATTATAGGCATACCCATATTTAGACTGCATTCTAGCCCGGGCAGCAAAGCAATACCCCCATTCTCTCTCCCTCTTCCTCTTTCTCTTTCTTCCTCTTCTTTATTCATTTTCTCAAAAAAAAAAAGAAAGAAAGAAACTAAAACCCTCATCCGTCTCCTTTCCTGCTACAGCCCCCTGCACCTAGACAAGGCCTAGGACGTAGCAGGTGTTCATGAAAATGAATAAAAGAAGGACTGAGAATTTGTAGCCTCTGCTTTGGAGTCATCCCAAGTGTTCATTATCTACCAGTCCCAAGAAATTTGGGTAGGCATTTTTTGAATAACAGCTATTCTGACCAATAGGGCATAAATCATAAAACTGAAGGCCAAGGTCTAGCAGAACCCTAAGGGATAGTCAAAGATCAGCAACTAGGAAGCGGGACTCCAGGTTCTGGTGCCAGCTCTGCCAGCGACTAGGGGATGGTTTGGAAAAGGGTCTTTCCCTGCAGGGACTTCCGTTTCCTTGTTCATAAAACAAAGAGTTGATTCTCAGACAGGGATTCTCAAAGCGTGGGTTGCACATCACTGAGGCATCGAGGTACATCCAGCAATTGGCAGCGTGTCAGGTATGGAGAAGTGTTACAGAAAAAAAAAAAAAAAAAAAAAAAACACAACTGTGTAGTGGAATAAGGTGGGGAGGTGGCTGTGGCTTTAAATAGGATGGCCAAGGAAGACCTCATTCACAAGGAACGTTTGAGGGAAGTGACGGAGTGGAAATCTGGAGAAAGAGTTTCAGGCTAAGGGAACTGTATGTGCAAAGGCCCTGGGGCAGGAGCATGCCTGGAGGTGTGTGTGCAACAGAGACAGCGAGGAAGAGTAACACGGAAGACGGGCAGAGAGTAACGGGGCAGGTGATGGCGGGTCTTGTAGCCACTGGGAGGACATTGGCTTTACCGGGAATGACATGGGAGCCATTGGAGGGTCTGAGCAGAGGGACTCCAGCAGTGTGCAGTAAGATTGCTCAGCACGGTGGGGGACCCACAGAAGCAGAATGACCAGTGAGTGGTACAGGCCACAGATGGCGCAGGCTCAGACCCGGGGGCGGAGGAGACGGGGAGAAATGGTGGCATTCTGGATGTGTTTGGGAAAAGAGTCAGCAGGATTTGCTGATAGATTAAATGAGCTGTGTAAGGATGCGTGTGTGCTTGTGTCTGTGAGGAGAGAGAGAGAGGAGTCAAAGACAACTCCAGTGTCTTTTGTCTGAGAATTGGAAAAGATGGAGCTGTCATTTGGTGAGATGGGGCTGAGAGAGGGGCAGGGGTGAGGGTGGGGAAGTCATCTGTGCCGCCGGTGTTCAACATGTCATCAATGTCCGCTGGTTTCTACTTTCTTTTTTTATTATTTTTTAAATTTTTTAGAGATTGGGTCTCGCTATGTTGTCCAGGCTCATCTCGAACTCCTGGCCTCAACCAATCCTCCCACCTCAGCCTCCCTAAGTGCGTGCCACCTGCCGGCCCCAGCTCTCTGCTTTCTAGGCACATGGTAGGACTGAAATTCTCCAGCCCTTGAAGGGGTGGACATGGCCATGTGATTTGCTTTGGCCAATGAGATGTGAGCAGGATGGCGATTCCTGTCTGACAGCCATGGAAACCCAGAGACAGAGCATCCTTTATCCAGGCCCCCAGTGAGGTCAGCGTGAAATAGAGCCCCCTGCTGACTTGCTATGCACGTGGCACGGGAGCAAGAGATCGGCGACCTCCCACGTCTGCAGATTGCTGCAGTGGCATAGCCCAGCCTGCCCGGGTTGAGGAGGGCGGAAAAGAGATGACTGAGTAGGAACGGGTTACTCTGAGATGCCTGAGACCCCCACCTGGAGAGATTCACCAAGCAGGGACACAGTGACTGGTGTCCAATTCTTCTGTCCCCCCACCCCACCCAACTGTGTTCTGGAGAGGGTCTTCCTCCTCTATGGCCCCTCTAAGACCACCCAGAAGATCTCCCCCAAGGTGGGGCTGGAGCCAGGTGGGGCCTCCTGGGACAAGACTGGCAGAGGGGGGCAGACAGTGTGGCCAGTGGCATCCAAGGGGCTGGAGGAGTGGGGATTTCAGCCTCCCGTCCCCTATTCCAGAAGAGGACCCCCTGTAGAGAAACCAGGATGGAGAGACCCAGAGAGAAAGGAGGACATGCGCACACAGACAAAGGGAGGCAGACGCCCCACAAATGTGTCCAGAGGAGGCAGAGGCGATCAAGTTGATGTGGGGAGATACCGCTTCCCACATGCCACATTTGCTTCGAGGGTGAGTGACTAATAGAAACTGCACCGTTTTCCTAAGATGTTTGTATTCTTCTAGTCACACTTTACATAAGACTTCTTCTTGTTGTTATTATTAGTGTATCATTATTATCTGGGCAGTCTGGAGAGGCGTCAGTGATGAAACGAAGTCCCCATCCTCCAGACACTGCGCCCACCCACTGCCGCCGATGCGGGGAGAGAGGGGGACGGGAGGGCAAAGACAGATGAGGGAGGGTCTGGCCTCCCCCGTCCGCCTGGATCAGGCGCAGCCACTCCCCTAGGGATGAGGCCTCTAAGAGTCACTTCCCCTGCGGGGCCTCCTGGAAAAGAGCGAGGGGAGGTGGGAAGGGCCACGTGTGCTCCTGCCGCCTCCCCTGGCTATTTCAGGCTCCCCTCGATCGCCTCTCTCTGCTCCAGCTTCTTGGGCACGCTCCTCCTTGTGCATAATCGCACATGCTCATGTGTGTGTCTGTGCATCATGCGTGTGTGCACACACGTGTGTCTCTTTCTCGGCCCACGTATTTCTCCCTTCTCTGTCTGTTTCTGTCTCGTTGCTGCTCTCTGCCTCTCTGGTTGGGTGTGCACCCAGCACAGTGCGTGTGCCTTGGTCTCCCTCTGTGTCGCCTCATATCTGTGTCTCTGTGTCTCTCCTTGCTCCCTCCCTCTGTATGTGTCTGCCTGTCTCTCTGCTGGTCACTCCCTCTCAGTCCCCTCAAAGCCTCCCTCTGCATCCCTCTCAGATTCTGTGCATGCCACCACCCTGTGTCTGTCACCCCCCAGTCCTCCCACTGTCTCTGTCTCCTGCCCTCCTCCTCCCCTCCTCCCCTGTGGCTATCTCTGACCCACACTCCGGGAGGCCGGGACATGGGACGAGGCTACCACAGCCACTACCCTCGCCAAGCCCTAGCCCAAACACCCACCTCGGCTCTGCTTCCAGAAGCTGAGCACGGGCTCCACCCTTCGCAACCCCCGTCACCTCCCATCCCCAGTCCGCACCATCGGGAAAGAATAACGGTCCCTGAGAGGGGACCCTGCCTCCTCCAGCCAAGCTCAGGGCCGGGTCCTCTTCCATACCTTGCCCACATCGCCCACACTTTGGGAGGCCGAGGCAGATGGATCACCTGAGGCCAGGAGTTCGAGACCAGCCCGTCCAACATGGCGAAAGTCTGTCTCTACTACAAATACAAAAATTAGCCCAGCATGGTGATGCAATCCTGTAATCCCAGCTACTTGGGAGGCTGACGCAGGAGAATCGCCTGAACCCCAGATCACTTGCAATGATCCGCGATTGCACCATTGCACTCCAGCCGGGGCGACAGAGTGAAACTCCATTTCAAAAAATAATAATAAAATATTATTATAACGAATATTTTTACATAAAAATAAAACAATTGGGGGCTGGGAACTCAGTTCTGTCAAGCGCAAAACTCTGGCCTAAAAGTTGCAAATTGATGGGACATGGGTCTACCCACACCTCAAAAGGGTTTGATTTTAACCTGCAGATCAGATATCTTTTAAAAAAATAGCTGGGCGCAGTGGCACGTGCCTGTAGTCCCAGCTACTCGGGAGGCTGAGGCTGGAGGATCACTTGAGCCCAGGAGTTCTGGGCTGTAGTGCGCTATGCCAATCAGGTGTCCACACTAAGTTCAGCATCAATATGGTGACCTCCCGGGAGCGGGGGACCACCAGGTTGCCTAAGGAGGGGTGAACCAGCCCAGGTCGGAAATGGAGCAGGTCAAAACTCCCGTGCTCATCAGTAGTGGGATCGCGCCTGTGAATAGCCACTGCACTCCAGCCTGGGCAACATAGCAAGACCCTGTCTCTACAAAAAAATAAAAATTAAAAATTAAAAAAATAGATTCATTCCCAAATGTGAACAATCAAGAGATGTCATATAAAAACCAGGAGTTTTGAACAAAAATGGACCAGTAGGCATCCCATGAGCCCCCTCCTGCAGTGCGAATGCCTTCTGGAACCTAGCAGCGATTGCCCAGCCCCCACAGGCCCCCACACCTTCCTCACCTCGCTCTCACAGATTTCCAGCCTGGCCCCTGGGGGATTTTAATTGGTGGCTCTGGATCTGAGGGAAGGACCAGCCTCCAGGAGCTCAGTGGCC
This sequence comes from Saimiri boliviensis, assembly GCF_048565385.1. Lineage (NCBI taxonomy): Eukaryota > Metazoa > Chordata > Mammalia > Primates > Cebidae > Saimiri > Saimiri boliviensis. Next base: position 12,423,660 of record NC_133460.1, on the reverse strand, counting down.
GTGGCTCTGACCTCTGAGGGGTGGTGATGGACTCTGTGAGCTGTAGCATTATTCTATTTTTATTTCCATTTATTTTTGAGACAGGGTCTCCCTCTGTTGCCTGGGCTGAATGCAGTGGTGTGATCATAGCTCACTACAGCCTCGAACTCCTGGGCTCAAGCAATCCTCCCACCTCAGCCCCCTGAGTAGCTGGGACTTATAGGCACACACCACCACACCTGGCTAATTTTTTATTTTTTTGTAGAGATAGGATCTTGCTATGTTGCTCAGGCTGGTCTTGAACTCCTCAAGGGATCCTCTGTCCCCAGCCTCCCAAAGTGCTGGGATTACAGGCATGAGCCATTGCACCCAGCTAGCATTGTTCTAATAAACTCCTTTTTCAGTCTTCTTTTTTTTTTTTTTTTTTTTTTTTTTTTAGGCAGAGTTTCGCTCTGTCACCTGGTTTGAAGTGCAGTGGCACAATCTCAGCTCACTGCAACCTCCACGTTCCAGGTTCAAGTGATTATCCTGTCTCAGCCTCCCAAGTAGCTGGGACTACAGGTGCCCGCCACCACCCGGCTAACTTTTGTATTTTTAGTACAGACAGGGTTTTACCATGTTGACCATGCTGGTCTCGATTTCCAGACCTCAGGTGATCCGCCCGCCTCAGCCTCCCAAAGTGCTGAGATTACAGACATGAGCCACCATGCCCAGCCTATTCCCCTTTTATTCTCATCTGGGGTTAAGTTTGCTTCCCTCACTTGGGACCAAAAGAGCTTAACCCACACCATCCCAAAGGCAGCAGAAGCCTGAGGCTGTTGCATCCTTACAAGACAGCTCTGAGTCTGGCATTTCAGAATTTAAACACAGGGGAGTGACCGTGAGCTCCCCACAGGATCCCACCAAGCGCCTCTCCTGGGAAACAAACCAAGAGAGGGAGCAGGGAAGAAAAGAACATCTGAAGTCCACGGGCATGACAGGCACGGAGTAGAGAGCCCGAGGCACCCCCAAAGCCCCAGTACATTCCAAATCCCTGAGTGCCTCCTGAATACTTGGTCCCTGTCACACACTGCTGCCTCCCCAAACCTAGACGAGCTGCCACACCGAACCCTATGGCACTGAAATGCCAGCTCATCTAGGCTCTGGGGGCAGCATGATGTGATCGGGACAAGGCTTGTCCTCAGGGAGCCAGCGTCCCAGCAGGGGGATGGGCGAGAGAGAAAAACTGGTGTGACGCATAGTGGGTGCCGCCAGAATCAGAGCAGTGGGGACATCAGGAGCGTGCGGGAGTGCTGGCGGGTGGCGAAGTGGCTGATTTCAGTGGGGCAGTCCAGGAAGGCTTCACAGACAGGAGGACATTTGAGCAGAGACTTTGCTCAGGGATGTCTTGGGCAAGAGTTCCTGGGATGCCAGGAACAGCCTGGAGAATAGTGACTGTGGGGACGGAGAGCAGCAGGGTAGTAAGAAAGGCTGTGGCGGGCCTGGCAGTCCTTGGAAGGCACTGGACTGTGACTGACTGAGGCAGGATCCAGAGCGGAGAACGGGGGAGATCCAGGTCAGATGGAACAGGGAGTCCTCTGGCCACTGGGTGGAGAATGGAGCATGAAGTCAAAGCCAGGAGCAGGGGCAGCTGCAGAGCGAGGTCGGACAGACTGGGTTCTGAGTGACCCGCTGGCAGGATGGACCAGTGGACCGGGTGTGGGACAGGACACTGAGGTTTGGAGGCTTGAGTCCCTGGAAGGGAAGGGCTGCAATTCAGGTAAACTGAGGGCAGAATAGTTGGGGGGGGGGACCGTGGACTCCCCTAAGGGGCAGCTCCACTCACTGCCATTGGGAGTACAGACTCCATCTGCAAGGTTTTCAAGAAAAGCCATAAATCCAGATGTCTCTATGACGTGCCCTCCATATTCAAATGTTGGAGACTTACTCAAAGGCACCGTGAACACTGCAGGGCCAAACAAAACAGCTACATCGTTGAGATGTGACATGCGGGCCACCTGTCTGCAGCCTCAGACTCGAGGGTCAGATGGTAGCAAGGCCCGTTGACCGAGTGCTGGCTGTGGCCACAGGAGTGCTGGGACCACGTCATCGGATCAACTCCGAAGATGCTATTGTGGGGCGGATATGATCATCCTCAGGCCCAGAGAGGGTAGACTCCTACCCAAGGTCACACAGCAGCCCACAGTGGTGTGAGGACTGCAACCCAGACCATCTGGGCCCAAACCCTGTGAAGCGTCACAGGGCAGGTCTCTGTCACCTCCGTCATTCACACAGAACACCCAACAAAACCTCCATTTTACACATGAGGAAAGAAAAGGCGAGGGAGAAATGGAGGGTGATTTCTCCAAAGCCACTTAGCAAGTTGGCATCAGAGCCTGGAGCTGAACCCAGTGCTCGTGACTCCAGATGCAGTGCTCTGCCCAACGAGCCTTGTTCGGGAAGCCCCGGGAGCCTGAGTGAACCGGACTGGGGAGACTGGTGGGGGCGGCACAGCACAGCAGGCAAGAGCCAGGCTCCGGAGCCTTCTGCCGGGTGCACATCCCAGCTTTGCCGCTTACTAGCTGTGTGACCTTGGGCAACTCACTTCACCTCTCTGTGCCTCTGTTTACTCGTCTGGGAAATGAGAGTAACCAGGGCACCCACCTCATACGGCTAGTACGTGGATGAAAGGAAGTAACACTTGTCAGGCCAGGTGTGACGGCTTATGCCTGTAATCCCAGCACTTTGGGAGGCCGAGGCAATCAAATCTCGTGAGCCCAGGAGTTTGAGACCATCCTGGTCTCAGGAAAGGGGTGACTTGGCTAGTGAAACCCCGCCTGTACAAAAAATACAAAAATTAGCTGGGTGTGGTGGTGTGCACCTGTGGTCCCAACTACTCAGGAGGCTGAGGCGGGAGGATGGCCTGAGCCCAGGAGGTGGAGGCTGCAGTGAGCTATGCTCACAACACTGCATGCCAGCCTGGGTGACAGAGGAAGACCCTGTCTCAAAAACAAACAAACAAGCAAAAATGTGTCAAGGAGTTACAGCAATGCCTTCCACCATCCAAATCTTTGTCCATCAGATGTTCCCAACATGAAACCCGTCTAATATGACACTAACATATCTCTGGTTGGGGACATCACAGGGGTCCTCATCCTTGTGACCCTGTAGCAGCATAATTTAGGGGACTGGGCAGGAGATCTGGGGATCTCTGTTCAAAAGAAAGGAAGACAAGAGAGGTACAGGGAAGGCTAGCTGGGGACTTGACTCTGAGTGACAAGAGGGCGGTCGGAGGTGCCATGCCCTGCATCTGACTAACAATGACTCGGATGCTGGGTGCAGAATGAACTGGGGAGTACGGGTGATGGCAGAGGCGGAGAGGTAGCTGCAGAAGTCCATGGGAGACGTGGCTGGCTCTGGGTGACTCAGACCACGGTGGCAGCAACACAGAGGTGACTGAATCCTCACACCTTGGGTGGGTACTAGCTGCTCTGATCCCCACCTATGCAGTAGCCCAGGGAGGCTCCCGCCTGAAGCCACGTGCTAGTAAGAGGCAGAGCCGAGCTTTGAACTTCCACCAGGTTCTGCAGGGAAGAGAGTGTTTTTGAGTCTGAAGGAAATATGCTCCTTCCTTCCCCAACATCTCTGGGACTGCGAGTAGAGCCACCGAGGTGTGGGGCGTGTTGGCTCCCAGCCTGGGTCCCGCATGAGTCTTCTGGCTTCACATCCACCCCATCATCACCCAGCCCTGGGACTGGTCTCGCTCTCCTCTCTCCAATCCCACCTCCCTCCTGCCAGCCTGGCAAGTCCCTCAAGACCCCTCCACCTCCCCCCAGTCTTCCCAAGCCACCCCTTTCCTGCAGCTCAAAAGCATACAGGGTGATGTCCAACGCGTGTGGATGTCACCTGTGCTCCCAGCCGGCCAGAGCTCCCACCTGCCCCACCATCACCCCCGCCCCACACCTTCATTCTCCCCTCCCCCAGGCCTCTCTGCAGCCACCCCCACCCCACCCACCAGGACGATGCCTGCGTCTGCTCCCCGCGCCACCCCTCCCCAGCATCTCAACCAGAAGAGATATCCAATTCGTGTGAAGGGCTTGGGGTGACTCTGTGTCGAGGCCACGCTTCCCTTTCTGTTTGTGGAAGGACGCGGGTGATCTTCTTGGAGCAAGGAGAAAAGGTCTCTTTGTGCTGGGTCTGGTGAAAGTGTGTCTGTTTAGGGCAGGCTGCAGTTTTCTTTGTGAACGCTGTAGATTTTTAATGTGGGAAAAAGGGCTTATTACATTTCCCTGTGGCTGCCCGAGTAGGGAGAGGGTTTTCTGAGCATAGAAAGGAATGACCGAACAGGCGAACAGGCATTGGAGAGGAAGGAACATTTAGCAGCTCCTTCTCACGGAGCGGTGAGGATCTCTTGGTTGGTGTTTGCATTTGGGTGCACGTGAAACGTAAAGAAGGGAAGAAAGCTTTGCTATAGTTTCATGGAAGGGAGAGAAGGAAGTTTAGCTTTGATGTATGGGAGTGGGGGAGGCAGGATTTTGTTCAGGGGGCTATTGGGGTGTTTTTTCCTCTTCCAGTAAAAATATAAAATGGTCACAGAAACCAGAAGAAAGGTTGTCATGGCAACAAAAGTTTGAGGCTGGGGACTTGCTATCACCCTTTCAGGACCACAGCGGAGGAGAATGCTGGATTTTGGCACTGTAGGATCAGCTGCAGAAGCCACCCCAGCTGGCTCTGATTTCCAGATTTCTCACCAGCACTGACAAGCTGATAACTATTTTCCAAGCTCTCAGAGAGGAAAATTGTGATTTTGGGGGAGGGATGGTCTCCAGCCCACAGTGGCCGAGAGGAAACCGTGGGTTTCTTTTATTTACCCAACAAATTAACCATCCTCATTTCTAGCTAACAGAGTATTGAGAGTGAGGGTCTGAACTGAGCACCGCCCCCACCAAAATGCCACCTTCCCTGACCCTTCAAATGCACTATTCTCTTCCCCGATCCCTTTACTCTGATTACTTTCTGTCCCTGAGAAGACAATTCGAGCTCCCTTGCCAGAATCCCCTTTGAGACTCAAGTTCCTCATCTGAAAAAGCAAGCACCCTAGGAGCGTCTGCCTCCAAGGTAGTGGCCAGGATTCCACAAGATTCAGGAGGTGAGAAGTTTCAACAGGACCTGGTGCACGTTAAAGGCTCAATAAATGTTAGCTAACATGGCTTTTTAAATATTTTTCAATTAATAAGTTTTAACAAAACATAAATATCCCAACTCAAGGCGTGGATAAACTACAGGGAAATAACTGAGCAAGTCCTGGGACCGTGACCTTCAGAGAGCAGCCAAGAGAGACTTCAAGCAATTAAGAGGCTCAGCTGACCAGCATGGACCAGGACACTCCACAGAGAAAGAGATAGGACCATGCCGGTGCCGGAGACATGCTGCTGTCTTTTCAGGAAGGAAGAGAGGCAGAGGTGGCATGTGCCCAGGACTGGGTCTCCTGAACCTTGGAAACACCTTGAACTTGGAGAAAGATGTACCGTAGCAAGATGTCTACTTCAAAGGGCACATGTTCCTGACAACAAGGTGTTATGAGGCCTGCGTGTGAGGGGTTAGGAAGGCAGGGAGTTTTGGCCAAGATGCCTTTTGAAGTTAATAATTTTAATTGCATCCCACAGTAAACATTCGCATCTTGAGTGTAAACCAGAAGTGAGTCTGACCGGGTGAAACCAATCAGGGCCAGGTTTCTCTTCAAACACCATGCATCTCTGACAAATGGCCAGCCCAGCTCAAGTCACAGAAAAGTTTGGTCAGGTACCCCCAGAAGTAAGACAGAGGAGGCAGCACCCCAGGAAACCTCCAGTTCATCGTCCCAAGGTGCCATCCAGTATGCACCCTGCAAATGTTTATCGAAGACCTACTATGCGCTAGACATTACTCAGAGGCGGCAGTGAACAAGACCAACCGTGCCGGCCCTCACAGAGTGACATCCCATGGGAAGAGAGCTCAATAAGCTAGCCACCAAAAACAGGCCCCAGAAAATGTCAGACAGTGCCAGGTGTGGCAGGGAGGTAAAGGCAGCGGTGAGATCCAAAGACAGAGGCCCTCTTTCCAGCCGGGAGTTCACAAGGGTGTTTCTGCCCAGTGTCCTGACTGGAAAGGCAGGTGGGAGAGTCCCAGTGAAACTGACCAGGAGCCCCTAAAGAAAGAGGTGGGGCGGGGAAGGGCATTCCAGGCAGAGGCAGCAGCCTGTGCAAAGGCGTGGAGCTCCTCACTGGGAGGCTTCACAGCTTCCTCCCTCTGCCCTCTAACCCACTTAGGCCACTGGCTTATTTAAGGCAAACTAAGGTTGGATGTCTGCTCTCCCCTACCCTTGAGCACACACATATATGGTGTCCACACTGAAGAGCTAGGCACACAGGGGGGACTTTTAACCTTGGAGAAAGAGGTCAGTTCACTCAGGAGGGTGCCCACGCCTGGACACCCGCTCCAAGACACCCCAGCTCTACCCGCGGTGGTGGCACAATCGGCTGTCGGGCAGCCGTCCCCTGAGCCCTGCCACAGTGTGGCTGTCTGCCTCCAAAACACGCACTCCAGCCCCGGCTGCCTCTGGAGGGTAGAGGAGGGGTTCAGGCAACGGGCACAGTTCGATCTGCCTTCTGAAAAGTCAGGCCCCCATCGAACCTGATCTGTGCTAAACTAAGCCCTCCTGGACTCCCCGACCCGGAGTTCTTCCAGCTGTCCCCAGTTCCCCAGCCTGCCTCTCCCGGGAGGGGGCCGGAACACAGAGGGCTCCCTGGCGTCTGGCAATGGGGGTGCCTCTGGGCGCGTGCGGCTCCCCGGGAGCCCGCGGGACTCCCCCACTCCCCACTCCCGTCTTGGAGGTTGGGCGCGGGTTGGCGGTGGGGGTGAAAGGATGAATGATCCCCGGCTCGGCTCCTGGGTCTGTGGATCTGCGGCGGGAGGGACGGGTGGTAGCAGGAGTCCCCGCATCACCCCCACTTCCAGGGGCGCCCCGGGATGGGTGGGGGCATCTAGTGCCCCGCGAAAAAAGGAGGAGGGGGCGAGCGTGGGGAGGAGTTCAGGCGCGGAAAGCAGCGCGCGCCCCTCCGACCGGCAGCTGGGGCTGGCGCCTTCCCGGGCGCGGCAGCGTCCCCAAAGCCGCCGGGCGTCCGCAGGGGCCAGGAGCTCTGCCCCTCACCTCTACACGCCGGGGCGTCCCGCAAGTCCCCTGCGCTGGCCCCCGGCCCCGGAACCGCGCGCGCTCCCAGCCCCGGAACGTCGACCCAGCCCGGCGGAGCGCGGGGAGCTGGGCCGAGGCGGCGGGAGGAGGGCGCGCGGGTCCGGGGCTCGGGCCTCGGTGGCCGCGCCGCCCCGGGGGAGCCGGAGCCGAGCTCGCCGTCGCCCGCACGCACTCACCAAGCCCGCCGAGCTCCTCCTCGCACGAGTACCAGATGCCGGTGTGGAAATTCCTGAAGAGGAAGCGGTCGTCGCCGGTCTCCCAGCTGTAGAGCGCGCCGCCAGGGGGGCCGTTCCCCGCGGCGGTGGCGGCGGCGGCGGCGGCGGGGGCGGCGGTGCCGTTGGCCGTGGCGTTGGCGCCGGAGTTGGGGCAGTTGGCGCGCCCGCCCTGGCCGCAGCCGGGCTTGGGGACCCGCTGCGTGCCCTGGCACCAGTGCGTGGTGAGGAAGGCGGTGGTGGCGAACAGCAGCGCCAGCAGGTTCAGGGCCACGGCCAGGAGCGCTCGGCCGCGGCGGCTCGTCTTCATGCCGCCCGCGCCGCCGGGACGGGACCGCACCGCCGGGGAAGCTCCGCGCGCGAAGTTGGCAGCCGGCGCCCCGCGTCAGCGGCCGCTGCCCGCCGCGCCCCGGGGCTCGGGCGCCTGCGATCGGCGGCGACGGACGCTGCGCGGGCCCATGCCCCCCCCCAACCCCGGGGTGGGGGCGCAGCGCGGGGGGCGCGCGGGCGGGCGGCGGCGGCGGCGGAGCGGCTCCGGCGCGCCCGGAGCCCGGAGCGCGAGTGTACCTCGGCGAGGAGCCGCTGGCGCCTGGCAGCGGCCACGGCGCAGGGACGCGCGCCCCTCCGTGGGGAGACACCTGCAGGCGGCCAGCGACACTGTTCCGGCGCCCGCCCGCACGGGGAGAGGGGGCGCCCCACGCCGGGCGAGGGCGGGGTCCTGGGAGTGGAGGGACGCCCCCTAAAGAAACCCGCGCCGGGGTGAGGGTCTGAGACGCAGGGAGAATCCCAGGCAAGACTCTCGTGAGAAAAGATTCCCACGGAGACCTGGAGCGAGGAAACCCGCCGGGAGTGGGCATCTCATGAGACCCAGAGAGGCCCTGCCCTAGGAGACAAGGGCAGAGCCTGCTGGGGCTCCCCAAGAGGGACACGGACCCTGCCCCAAAAGGGGGTCCCCAAAAGGAGCCCCGCACCAGACCCTGAGAAACCAGTTTTCCAAAGGGTATAAACAGCAAAGCCTAGAGGGCTTCCCACAGCCAGGAAGCTGCGAGACCCCCCATGCGAGACACCCCATGCTGGACATGGATAGCAGGACCTGTCAGGAGGCGACCCTCCTGGAGTGCGGGGTTATAGGGTTTGAAACGTTTTTCTATCTCCTGGGTGTCACCTCCAGCATCTGGGAGGAGCTCCCCTCCAAGGATGAAACTGTCATCTGGGCTCCCAACCGTTGGCATGCGACTGAAGAGTGGCAAAGGGGTACCCCAGACAGCCCGCTGTGCCCACCTGAGGTTACAAACAGCAGAACCCTAGGAGGGCCCATGCCCTCCGGGCAGCGGTTCCCTACAGGGGCTGCCAACCCTGCTGACATGTACACATGAATGTGAGTAGAATCTTCAAGACTGGAGTGGGGGCAGGGTGGTCAACATACTGATTTTGGGATCAAGCAAATCTAGGGCTTGACTAGCTGTGTGGCTTTGAACGATTCACTTACCCTCTCTGAGCCTCAATTTCCATAACTATAAAAAAGGGAGGGACCTCCACCCCATTCAAGGTAGATCACAGTGGGCTGCTGTAATGAGATCACGCCTGCAAAAAGCATTTGAAACACAGTAGACTCAATAAATGTTAATAATTCACTGTTAGTAACATCTGAACCAAGATCAGTTGACCAAACTCAGACAAACCTCTTCGGGCTCTCTTGTGTGGTGTGGGAACTCTGTGCACCCCTGTCCCCACCTCTGCTCTGAGATGACAGCACTCCCTGAACTCCGTTCGCGCTGCACAACGCTTACTGCCCAGATGCTCAGGGTGTGCAACAATTAATTGCATGTTGATTGCAAGAGCTCATTTGAATTCTGCCCAAGCTGAGAACTGCGCCTACAACCCCCAGCTTGCCGAGTGGCAGGGCTTGCAGAATTCAAGGTTAACCGATTATAAATTGCCTTACTCCTGTGGGTGAGCCGGTGCTCACCGTCAGCTGCTGCTACTCTGCCTGGGGGTAGGTGAGAGGAAAGCGTGGTGGGCAATGTCCCTGGTAAGAACAGTCATGAAGGATAGCCAGAGGTCTCCAGACTTGCTTTTAGAGCCCTTTTCTGGCACTAGGCAAAGATTCCCAACTATGTTGAAAGAGAGGACATCCATGTAAAAATGGTGGCATTGAGAGTATTGGTTGACAGAGAAAATACATCGTTGCCAAATAGCTATAAAGAATCCAGTAGCACTTTTATTTTTTATTTATGTATTTATTTATTTTCGAGATGGAGTCTCGCTCTGCTGCCCTGGCTGGAGTGCAGTGGTGCGTCTCACTCCACGCAGTCCAACCTCCACCTTCTAGGTTCAAGCGATTCTCATGCCTCGGCCTCTCGAGTTGCTGGAATTACAGGCGCTCGCCACCATGCCTAGCTACTTGTTGTATTCTTATTAGAGATGACTTTTCGCCATGTTGGTCAGGCTTGTCTCAAACTCCTGACCTCAAGTGATCCACCTGCCTTGGCCTCCCAAAATACTGGGATTACAGGGGTAATCCACCAAACCCAGCCTCCAATCGCACTTTTAATGGGCATGCAACATTCATCATGAATGTGCACCATTGAAAACCAGTTCCTCAATGTGTGCTCAACAGGATACTTCTCTGGACTCGAGGCTGTGGTTGGTGTGCATGTGAGCAGGGCTCAGTGACCTATAGCTGGGAACCCCGTCCTGCACATTCAAAGCCAGGAGAGCCCAGGTGAGATATGTCTCAGGAACCATGCTCTCTCAAGAAATACCAGAGGACACATGGAGGGATGTGGAATTTCCACCTAAGATGCTCCTCCACTCGCTGAGCCACCCACGAAATGCTCAGCACTCAGGAGAAAACAGAATGTGAACAAAGTTCACAAGAAAGAACATCTCCCAGAACTTTGGGAGGCTGAGGCGGGCAGATGACCTGAGGTCAAGAGTTTAATACCAGCCTGGCCAACATGGTGAAACCCCGTCTCTACTAAAAATACAAAAATTAGCCAGGTGTGGTGGTGCACACCTGTAACCCCAGCTACTCAGGAGGCTGAGGCAGGAGAATCACTTGAACCCAGGAGGCAGAGGTTGCAGTGAGCCAAGATCACGCCACTGCACTCCAGCCTAGGTAACAGAGCGAGAGAGACTTTGTCTCTTTTTTTTTTTTTTTTTTTTTTGAGACGGAGTTTCGCTCTTGTTACCCAGGCTGGAGTGCAATGGCGCGATCTCGGCTCACCGCAACCTCCGACTCCTGGGTTCAGGCAATTCTCCTAACTCCGCCTCCCTAGTAGCTGGGACTACAGGCACGTGCCACCATGCCCAGCTAATTTTTTTGTATTTTCAGTAGAGACGGGGTTTCACCATGTTGACCAGGATGGTCTCGATCTCTCGACCTCGTGATCCACCCGCCTCGGCCTCCCAAAGTGCTGGGATTACAGGCGTGAGCCACCGCGCCCGGCTGAGACTTTGTCTCAAAAAGAAAAAAAGAAAGAACATTGCTGAGTGTGCAGGGGTGAAAGCCAGGGAGAACAATTCAGCACGGAGGGATCCAGGTGGGGATGGCTTTGAGGAAGGCCTCACTGAGGAGGTGACACTGGAGCACCCAGGGGAATGACATTTCAGGCAGGGCGATGGCCAGTGCAAAAGCCTTGAGGCAAGAGCCTGTCCAGCCCATTGGAGAATAACCGAGAACACGGTGTGACTGGAGCTGAGTGAGAAAAGGGTAGGGGAGGGAAAAAGGGGTGGGAGGTGCTAGGAGAGGGGACAGATCACAAAGGAATGCAGAGGCCACACCAGGGGTCTTGGGTGTTCGCTCAGAGCAAGGTAGGCGCCGGCCGGCGGAGGGTCTGGCAGAGGGGACCCATGTCTGGTTTCATGTCTAACAGGACCACATGGGCTACTATGTAAAGAACGGTGTAGGCAGAGAGACCACACAGAGGCTGGCGAGTGGATTCCAGTGCATGAGCCCAGGGATTCCGACAAGTGTGGGGACAGGGCCGGTGGAGGTTCTGGGTCAGCTTTAAAGGCAGCTCCAGGCTGGGCACAGTGGCTCACGCCTTTAATCTCAGCACTTTGGGAGGCCAAGGAGGGAGGATCACTTGAGTCCAGGAGTTCAAAACTGGCCTGGGCAACATAGTGAGACCCTGTCTCTACAAAAAAAATTACAAATTAACTGAATGTGGTGGCGCATGCCTGTAGTCTCAGCTACTTGGGAGGCTGAGGCAGGAGGATCACTTGAGCTAGGAGGTTCAATGCCGCGGTGAGCTGTGATCGAACCACAGCACTCCAGCCTAGGCAATAGTGAGACCCTGTCTCGAAAAAAAACAAAGTGAAATAAAGGCAGATCCAGCAGGATTTGCTCACGGGTGGAACACAGGGAAATACGACTCCGATGTGGTTTGGCAGGAGTTCCCACAGGGACGGAGTTGCTTTTGGCTGAGATCGAAGCAGACCTGTGGGGCAGAGGGAAAATCCAAAATTCTGGCTGACTTTGTGCTGGGCCTTTCTCTCAAGCTGAAGATAAGGTGGTGGAGTGGAGGTTACACCCCCGAAGGGACCACTTCAGGTGTCTACACGGCCTTCTGAAGCACATCCAAAGTCATCGGCAAACCCCTTAAATCGCCGTGGGGATTTTTATCCCAAATAGTAATATTGTTAGAATTACCTTGGGCATGGAGGGAAGTGTTTACAGGGAAACGTAGCGGGATTTGTTTAGGAGGCTGGAAATGTGAGCCTAGGTGCCTGGCTCCCTCCTGTCTGGCTCACTGCCACTGGCCAAGGCCCCACAGTAGCCTCCTGTCCCCATGCTGTCCCTTGGTCACCCCAACCCTGCACCTGCCTCCAGAGAGACCAGCCCCACACACCTCTGCCTACCCCTGCCCCAGTGCTCCCACTGCCGGCTCAGTGCCTGAATTCACCCCTCCGGGTCCCGGTGCCTGGCTCCTGCTCACGTCTCCAGCCCGTTCGCCTGCTCCTGTGCTACCCCAGCTGCAGCAGTGATTGTGTAGTGTCAGGTCACCTGGTGCTCAAACCGAAGCCAAGCCTCCACACACATCCTTCCCTCTCCCGGAACATCCCTGCCCTCCTTTCTCTGTGTGCCTTTCAGGGCATGTGCCAGTCCCATGCTGCTGCAGAAGCCTCCCTGATCTCCAGCCCACATGCTGGCAGCCGGTCACCCCTCCTCTGATCTTCAAAATCATGAATCACTCTGATCTGTAATGTCTGTTTCCACACCTGTCTCCCCCACGTGCCTGGGAACCCCTCCAGCTCACCCCACTTGACACATGCAGACCAAATCTGGCCCTTAAGACTATTTTGTTCGGCCTAGATGGAGTTGGCCTCTACAGCGTGTTCAATTTTTATCAGTTGCCAACATTCCAGAATCATGAGAGTTCACGTAAGAATCTATGATGGCTCCTGCCTATAATCCCAGGACTTTGGGAGGCTGAGGCAGGAGGATCGCTTGAGGCCAGGAATTGGAGACCAGCCGGGGCAAAAAAGTAAGATCCTGTCTCTATAAAAAAAATTTAAATTAGCTAGGTATGATGGTGTGCCCCTGGCTTGTGGTTTTTTACTCAACAAAATTTATCAGAAAAACTGTTGCTATTAATAATGAAATTCCTGCTTTTCAGGAAACATGAATCTGCTTTGAAGGGACGTGTCCCGAGTGCATTTCACGTTCAACATTTCCTTGGAGTCCGTGGCTACAAAGTCACTCGCTAGCTTCTGGGCTTCCTAAGTCACTTCCTGGTTCCTAAACCTTCAAAACAGAGCTTGGGAAAACAGAACATTCCCAGCCTCCAGGCTCTCCTAATTATAGCAAGAGATTAGCCAATTTCCAATTATCAGGGAGGTTTTTTAAACATCGACTCCCGAGGTACACAAGCCCAATGCCCACTTTACTCCCCTGGCTAACCCGTCACTCTGGGTTTCTGGGGAAAGCCGGCCTCACAGTGCTGGTATGTTTACCAGGCTGTTTGAGGCTCAGGGCCACCATTCCCAGGGGAGGGAAGGCCCTCTAGCTCTGTGCAATCAAAAACATCCCAGGGGGTAGATTCTCCAGAGATGAAAGCAACCAGCTTCATTAGAATGTGATCAGCTGGAGCTCCCTGTGTGTTCTTTGAAATCGCTGTAGCTCTTGTCTATTCAAGTGTTGAGCAGCTTCCTGCTCTGTGCTGGGCATTCAGGGAACAGACAGGCCAGGTCTATGCCTTCACGGGGCTTACATTCTAGAAGGGGAGACAATAATAAACAAGGGGCGGCACCGTGGCTCACTCCTGTCATCCTGGCAATTTGGACAGCCAAAACAGGTGAATTGCTTGAGCCCAGGAGTTCAAGACCAGCCTGAGCAAGATAGTGAGACCCCCTGCCTCTACAAAAAACACAAAAAGTTAGCCAAGCATGGTGGCACATGTCTGTCATCCCAGCTACTCGGGAGGCTGAGGTGGAAGGCTCGCTGAGCCTGGGAAGTGGAGGTTGCAGTGAGCTATGATCATGCCACTGCACTCCAGCTTGGATGACAAACTGAGCCGGCCTTTAATAATAATAATAAACAAGGAAGCAGTTGATAAATTCTCCCCAAGTGTATAGGTGGTCATCTATGCAGGAGAACAAAGAAAAGATCTACTGGGGGGCCCTCGCTGATGAGGGATTGTTATATAATATACGCCTGTACATTGAAACATCGTGCTGCACCCCAGAAATAGATAGCAATTATTATGTGTCAATTATAAAGTTAAAAAGTAATTAATTTTCGGAAAGAACTGAGAAGCTCTGAGTGTTCATCCTGGCTCTGCCGCATCTGGGCTGCGTGTTTTTTGGATCTCTTCCCAAATCAGACCCTCAGTTTCCTCATCTGTGAAATGGGGGGGAGCGAAGAGGGCACCAACACGTGTGGTATGTCCTCAGCACGGGAGCGCATTTCCATACATGGTCCCCCGTCTCTCATTCTCAATCCTCAAGGGGTTAGTTGTGTCCATTTCATAGACGAGGAAACTGAAGCTGCTCAGAGAGGCTCCATCCATCGCACAAAGCCTGTGTGACAGAAGCATGGGGCACTTAGACAGAAGCTGCTTGGAGGGCTGAGGGATGGGGAGGCTCCTATCCCAGGGCCTTCAAGATGGGCCCAGGAGCTTTGATCTCACTCCGCCAGTGACGAGGATCCAGGGACGGCTGGAGCAGACGCACGACGCTGTGTTTCTGGAAGGCAGCTCTGGGGACCCGCGGATGGTTGGATGGGAGGTGAGGCGTTGTGGGAATGTGTTAGGAGGCTCACACATGGTCCATGCCAAGAACTGAAGCCTGCTCTGAGCCATGAGAAGTAACCTCACACTTGTTCCCCAGCTGCGTTCTCGAAGAATCAAGCCAAAAACCCGCCACACGAGAGCTCAGTACATCCGCCAGCAAACGCTCTCAGAGACAGAGACAGCAACCTGCAAACCAGCCCCGACTCCGACACCCAGGGCAGGAGGAAAATGAGCGACAGGTCACAGATAGGCCTGGGTGGGATGGAGCAGTAACAAATGAGACGAGGCAGAATTACTCCTCGGTCAGAAGAGTCTGCACACATTGATTTGGCACCAACTGTATACCATGCACTTCGGTCAAAGGGATACGGTGAAATCGACCCTTATGGAATTCTTACTAGACCTCAGCTGGAGAAACAGGCTCAAGCAGCATCAGGATGGCGGCCAGAGTCCGGGGCCACCCGGGGTCCCCTCTACCTGTCATGGGCCAGCTCTGTGTCATCTTCAGATAAATCCAGCGTTCAGGTTAAAGCCCCACCACTCAAAATGAGCCTTGGAGGGTCACTGACTCCCTTCCTCATTCCCCACCCTCGGTGCGATTTTTCTCAGTCCTCGGGGGCTGCCGTGGCTTATTTTACTCCAGTCCTGAGCAGGGAGAGCGAGGAAGGTTGGGGAGAAAGGAGACATTGTAAGTTGTCTGCTGGCCCAGCCCTTCGGGGGCTGTTTTCCCGGAGCCGGCTTCAACGCTTTGGTTTTGCTTCCCTCTGCTGCCCTCTAGCGGCCAAGATTGGGGCCGCCGGTTTTGATCACCTAGACCAGTAAGCACATCCGTCCACTACCAAGACAATTGCCTCGATGAGGGACTTGGGATTCAGTGAAGTTATTAAGAGCAGAGATCTCCAACTGGGCAGGAGCATTTGTAAATTACACAATGATGCACACAGTGAATTACATAATGTTTTATGTGCTGTACACAAAGCATAAAGTATCCCTTATCCAAAGAGCTTGGGACCAAATTTCTGACTTTTTCGGATGTCGGAAGATCTGCTTTCTACTCACCAATTGTGCATCCCAAATCCATAAATATTTTGTTATTGTTGTTGTTTTGAGACGGAGTCTTGCTCTGTCACCCAGGCTAGAGTACAGTGGCTCAATCGCGGCTCTCTGCAACCTCCGACTCCTGGGTTAAAGCGATTCTCCTGCCTCAGCCTCCTGAGTAGCTGGGATTACAGATGCAGGCCACCATGCCCAGGTAATCTTTGTATTTTTGGTAGAGACGGGGTTTCACCATGTTGGCCAGACTGGTCTCAAAGTCCTGACCTCAAGTGATCGGCCCACCCTGGCCTCAAAATGCTCCAATGAGCATTTCCAATGAGCATCATATCAGCACTCAAAATGTTTTGGATTTTGGAGCATTTCTGATTTTGGCTTTTCAAATTTGGGATGCTCGACCTGTATAAAAACTAGGAATTCTTAAAGGAGGGCATAAAGATTAAATAAACACTACTTGGAATTATTTTTATTTTAGGCGAGGCTAGGTGGCTTATGCCTGTAATCCCAGCAACTTGGGAGGCTAAAGCAGGCAGATCACAAGGTCAAGAAATCGAGATCATTCTGGCCAACATGGTGAAACCCTGTCTCTACTAAAAAAAATACAAAATTTAGCCAGGCGTGGTGGCATGCACCTGTAGTCCCAGCCACTCAGGAGGCTGAAGCAGGAGAATCACTTGAACCCAGGAGGCAGAGGTTGCAGTGAGCCGAGATGACACCATTGCACTCCAGCCTGGGCAACAGAGCAACACTCCATGTCAAAAAGAAAAAAAAGAAAGAAATGTTTTTATTTTATTTGCTAGCAGTACAACAATCCTTTTGGCTTTCATTTGAGCATTCCAAATGTTCTTTTACTGATGGCAATGCAGTTGACTCTGCTTTTCCATTTTTTGGAAAGCTTAGGTTAATGCTATGTGCTGTGGTGACCCGAAGATCTCATTCTGTGGAGGTGATGTCCATACTTGGTTTGAGTGGCTGTTAGAGCCGAAAACAGTACCTCACAAAGATTTGTAAGTTCAAATGGAAGAAACACCACATGCTGTGCTTTCTAACTATTAATATCAATACTCATATTTTAATCCCATTCACCAAATAGGAAACTATGTTTTGGTGAAATTGACTAGTACTGTATGCATCCATCTTCCTGGATATCCCTCGTTTTGTCTTGAAAAGAATTCAGAAAATTGGTATTTGCAGATTTGTAATGAATGGATTCAAAACTTCCTACAAGTTTTCTTTTGAAAGATTTTGAAATTGGCCAGAATTTTCTGTTTCCCAGTTCTTCAAGTGTGCAGACGTGAAGAGTTTTTAAAAGGAAACACACTTTCTTTGCTTTTTGGCAATAAAAGCTGATAACAATGGAAACATTTCCAAACATCTGCTTTCAAAGTGCTCTTTCCAGAACGTGAGTGTCTCTCAAAAAGCACTCATTCATTGTTTAAAAATCACCTTCCTCTAGAGGGGGCAGATCATGTGCTTTCTTTGGAGGGGGACAAATAGCTGACCGTCACATGTCACCCCCAGAAGACGCCAGCAAATGAAGGCATGTGTCTTTTCATAAAAGAAAATTGTGAAACTCATCTTCAGGCTCAGCTCAGGCTCAGCAGCTGTTCTGAGTCACCTCACGGTCATTCTCCATCTCATAACGAAGTGTCATCGAAGAGTTTTCTAGGAAAGTCATGTTTTTAAGAGTAATTTATAAATAATAATCGTAAACAACAATAGCAAGTCCTGATTCTGGGTCGGTCATAGTGGCTCACACCCGCAATCCCAGCATCTTGGGAGGCTGAGGTGGGTGGATCACTTGAGGTAAAGAGTTCGAGACCAGCCTGGGCAATGTGGTGAAACCCTATCTTGACGAAAAGTACAACAAAAATTAGCCAGGCGTGGTGGTGCATGGTGGCCCCAGCTACTTGGGAGGCTGAGGTGGGAGAATCACTGGAGCTGGGAGAAGGAGGTTGCAGTGAGCCAAGATCGTGCCACTACACTACAGCCTGGGTGATAAAGCCAGACCTTGTCTCAAAAGAAAAAAAAAGATCCTGATTTTGTGTCAGGCACTGTTGTAAGCAGACTCACGCACATTAACTCATTACATCCACAAGCAACCCTGTGAAGCAGGTATAATTCCAGTCCTGTCTGACAGATGAGGAAACAGAGGCACAGACGTGGCAGAACTGGGAGAGGTCAACTGGAAAGCCTTTTCAGAACATTATTATGACTGTGACAGATGATACTGTCAAAAAGGACACTGCTGATGGGACAGAGGGTACAGCATGGGGTATTAGTCTGTTCTCACGCTGCTGATAAAGACATGCCTGAGACTGGGTAATTTATAAAGGAAAGAGGTTTAATGGCTCACAGTTCCACATGAGATCTCAGCTCACTGCAACCTCCGCCTCCCAGATTCAAGCAATTCTCCTGCCTCAGCCTCCCAAGTAGCTGGGATTACAGGCATGTCCCACCATGCCCAGCTAATTTTTGTATTTGTAGTAGAGTTGGGGGTTTCACCATGATGTCCAGGCTAGTCTTGAAACCCTGACCTCAGGTAATCTGCCCACCTCAGCCTCCCAAAGTGCTGGGATTACAGGAACGAGCCACCGCAACCAGCTTTGTTTAGTTTTTTTGAAAGACAAGGTCTTGCTCTGTTGCCCAGGCGGAGTGCAGTGGTGCGATCATAGCTCACTGCAGCCTCCAACTCCTAGGTCCAAGTGATCCTCCCACCCCAGCCTCTGGAGTAGGTGGGTGACAGGTGCATGCCACCGCACTCAGCTACTTTTAAAATATTTTTTGGTAGAGACAGGGTCTCGCTGTGTTGCCCACGCTGGTTTCAAACTCCTGGCCTCAAGTGATTCTCTCACCTCAGTCTCCCAAAGTGCTGGGATTACAGGCATGAGCTACTGCGCCCAACCTGTACTGCGAGTTTTTGACCACAAAACAAATATATTACATTAGAAGAGCTTTGTTAAAAGAGGTAAAGTCAGGGAATCATGGAGACAAAGAAATAGGAGGAGGCGGAGGAAGCAGCCCACTGGGGCCTCCCCGAGAGTGAGGCAAGCCCAGCACCAGCTGAGGGGTAGCCCGGTGGGTCCTCCTGGGCTAAGGATATCAGAAGAATGCCCGTCTCCTGAGCAGCACTCTGGAGGGAGCTGACCTAGGAAGGGACTTGGCTGGGGCTTGCACAGGACAGGGAGGATCTGGGCAGGAAATCAAAGGGATTGCACTACGGCTGCAAGCTCAGGAGTACCTCGGGTGCAGCTATCTCGTTGCACCTCACTGTAAAACGGTCAGAATCAATGAGGTGGGTGTTTGTGACTCAGGGAGGCCTCTCCTGTCTGCCTGGGAATGTGGCCTTGCGGTGGAGAGACGTCAGCCCTGGGAGGAGGAGAAGCCTGTCTTCCTGGAGGCTTTGGGGAAGTCAGTGGGGTTTTGTATTTGAGGTAGGGTCTTTCTCTGTTACCCAGGCTGGAGTGCACTGATGTGATGTTAGCTCACTGCAGCCTCCCCCTCCTGGGCTCAAGCGATCCTCCTGCCTTGGCCTCCCAAGTAGCTGGGACCCCACTGACTTTGTGACCTTTCCACCTTGGCTGTTTGTTCTGGCTCCGACGCTCCCAGGGTGGTGGGGAGAGATTGGGCACCACCATCTTGATGTGTGGCTATGGCCAGTCAGGTCGCTGGCCCCAGGTCTGTGTCCCTCCCTGTGTCTGGCTGCCCTTTGTCAAGCGACTTTGCAAGAGCCCTTCCATGCTGGACAGGGCCTGGGTCCCTGCCTCTTCACTCCAGCCATCGCCATGTGACTTGCTTTGCCCGTCATATGAGGCTGATGGCGCATAAGAACACACCTGGGCCGTCCCACTAGCCCCAGGACAAGGATGGCCTTGAAGAATTCCTTCCCAGCTTACCCACAGTCACATGGCTGAGCCCAGCCAAGTCCAGCCCAGGTCAGTCAACCAATCAACCCACCATGAGAATAAATGAGTGTTGCTTTAGAGTGACGTGTGGGGTCATGGGTTAGGAAGCATTTTGTAGCAAAAGCTGACTGATACAGTGGGCATCTGTGTTCTAATTATTTCTCTCATGAGCCCTCTCCTTGCCCACCTGTGCATGGCACTGTCCTCATGGAGGTAAGAAGCAGGTGGGCATTACAGGTGGACCCAGGCATCCAGCTCGGCCAGGCCAGGATGCCAGCAAGATGAAGAGAAGTGAGCTGGAGACATCTCTTATCAGAACCTCCAAAGCTTTTGGGAGGCCAAGGCAGGCAGATCACAAGGTCAAGAAATCGAGACCAGGCTGGCCAAGACAGTGAAACCCGGTCTCTATTAAAATACAAAAAATCAGCTGGGCGTGGTGATGTGCGCCTGCAGTCCTTGCTACTTAGGAGGCTCAGGCAGGAGAATCGCTTGAACCCAGGAGGCGGAGGTTGCAGTGAGCCAAGATCACGCCACTGCACTCCAGCCTGGGCGACAGAGCAAGACTCCATCTCAAAAAAAAAAAAAAAAAAAAGGAAGAGCCCCCAAAGCTTCTTTGAAAACAAAGTGTATGGGATCAAGAGAGCTGAAAAAGAATGAAGAGCTGAAATGGGCCAGGTGCAGTGGCTCATGTCTGTAATCCCAGCACTGTGAGAAGCTGAGGTGGGAAGATCACTTGAGCCCAGGAGTTCAAGACCAGCCTGGGCAACATAGCCAGACACTATCTCTTAAAAAAAAAAAAAAGAAAAAGAAAAAAGACAAAACAAATCAAAAGGAGCAGGAATGACCAAATGTGTCCACTGTGTTAAACTTTAACAAAATACACGCTATGTGATGGGGAAGGGGGAAGAAAGAGCTGGGACTCGCAAAAACATCCGGCTGCACTGTGAGCTTGGGATCTTCTTCGGTAAATAGCATCACAGAAGGCCAGGCGCGGTGGCTCATGCCTGTAATCCCAGCACTTTGGGAGACCAAGGCAGATGGATCACGAGGTCCAGAGATCGAGACCATCGTGGTCAACATGGTGAAACCCCGTCTCTACTAAAAATACAAAAAATTAGCTGGGCATGGTGGCGCGTGCCTGTAATCCCAGCTACTCAGGAGGCTGAGGCAGGAGAATTGCCTGAACCCAGGAGGCGGAGGTTGCGGTGAGCCGAGACCGCGCCATTGCACTCCAGCCTGGGTAACAAGAGCGAAACTCCGTCTCAAAAAAAAAAAAAAAAAAAAAAAAAAAATAGCATCACAGAGCCGGCTGTGGTGGCACAAGCCTGCAGTCCTAGCTACTCAGGAGGCTGAGATGGGAGGATCACTTGAGCCCAGGAGTTTGAGGCCAGCCTGGGCAATGTGGCAAAACCCCATCTCTACAAAAATAAAAATACCCCAGGTGTGGTGGCACACAATTATAGTCCCAGCTGCTCGGGAGGCTCAGGTGGGAGGATCACTTAAGCCTGGGAGGTCGAGGCTGCAGTGAGCTAGGAAGGCGCCACTGCACTCCAGCCTAGATGACAGAGTAAGACCTTGTCTCAAAAAAACAAAAGAAAATCTATAAATATATTCATGCATATGCTTGTGCCATGCCTTGGAGAGAGCTGTGTCATTTAGGGCTGGCTGAAGCCACCTAAAGAGCGGTCATGTGTTTATGTAAGTGAAACACGCAGCGAGAGCTCTTGCTGAGGGTAGGGCTGGGTCTAGCATCTCAAAGCTGTCAAAGACCAGGGTCTTCTCCGGCCTCCTGACTTACTTTCTCCTGTGTTAACTTCATCCCTTTGTCCTCTGGCTCCACATGGAGGTCCCATGTGGTACAAAACAGCTGCCAGGATTCCTGACCTCACGTCCTCACACCACCTCATCTTTCTCAGACAACAGAGGGGCAAATGGTTCCTGGCACCTCACTGTGGACAGGAAGGATGAGGCGCTCTGACTGCACGGCAGTGACACCCATTTCTCTACACCAGTCAGGACCTACGCCTGGAGCTGAGGGGTCACTCCCACCCAAATGTCACAGCTGGGACTGCAAAAGACATGGCTATAACAATTGTCTATTGCTACTTAACAAATTTCCAGAACTGAGGGGCTTAAAGTGGCTGTTACAGTTCCTCCTGCTTCTTCTGTGGGCTGGAAGGTGACAGTCCTGCTCCTCTGTCCTGGGGTCATTTGTGCACAGCAGTCTCCCGATGGCTCTTCTGAGGCTGTGAGGTCATGACCTCACCTGAGGATCTGGCAGCTGGTGCCGGCTGCTGGTCAGGGTGCCTCAGTTCTCCCCATGGGACATCCGCCCTCCGGTAAGCTGGATAGGGCTTCTTTTTTGTTTTGTTTTTGAGACAAAGTCTCACTCTGTCCCCCAGGCTGAGTGCAATGACATGATCTCGGCTCACTGCAACCTCCGTCACTCACGTTCAAGTGATTCTCCTGCCTTAGCCTCCTGGGTAGCTGGGATTACAGACACCTGCCATCATACCTGGCTAATTTTTGTATTTTTGTGGAGACGGGATTTCATCATGGTGGCCAGGCTGGTCTCGAACTCCTGACCTCAGGTGATACACTCACCTCAGCGTCCCAAAGTGCTGGGATTACAGACGTGAGCCACCATGCCTGGCCTAAGGGCTTTCTTTTTGCACAGCAGTGCTGGGGTCCAAGGAGGCGAAAGTGGAGCCGGGTGCCATGGCTCACACCTATAATCCCAGCATTTTAGGAGGCTGAGGTGGGAGGATCGCTTGAGCCCATGAGGTCAGGATCAGCCTGGGAAACATAAGGAGACCCTGTCTCAACAACAATTACAACAACAACAACAATTAGCCAGGTGTGGTGGCATGTGCCAGTAGTCTCAGCTGCTTGGGAGGCTGAGGTGGGAGGATTGCTTCAGCCTGGGAAGTGGAGGCTGCAGTGAGCCATGATCGCACCACTGCACTTAAGCTGGGCAACAGAGCGAGACTCTGGCTCAGTCAATCAATCCATAAAAATAAGGAGGCAAAAGTGGGATCTGCGAGGCCTCCCCAGCGCCCTCCTGGGCACTCACATGGAATCACCTCTGCCACATTATACCGGCACAGCCAACTAGATCCAGATTTAGGAAAGGGGAAAACAGACCCCACCTCTTGATGAGATGAGCATTTGCAAAGGGCTGGTGGGATGAGAGGGAGAGCTGGGGTTGGCTGACTCTGCAAACAACCTGCTACCAGGGGTGACCAGGGCAAAGCGGAACAGCCAGGATGACCAGTGTCAGCCACAAGAGGGCAGGAGGAGGCAGCAGCTGGAGGCCTTCCTGGAGGTGGCGCCTTCCGCCCACCGACCCCTGGTGAATCTCAGCGGGCGATGCCCCGGAAGACAGCTCTTGTGTCAAACCCAGGCATGCCCCTGGGACCAAAGTTCAGAGGCAATCTTTGATTTCAGGGCAGGAGGGGCTGGAATTACGTACCTCCCATGCTAAATTGAGTCATGAAACTTTTATTAAGGGCTATATAGTTTGTCAGCGCTAAGAAAACAAGGCAGGCTCATTAAGAGCAAATCCTTCTTCACCAGCAGCCACCAGTTCTGATGGAATTGTGAAATGAGAGGGGCAGACAGAGGGATTTGCAGAAGGGGCTGGCTGGGCCACTGCCTGCATGCAGAGTGCTTTCCAAGTCCATTAAGAATGCAGACATGGGCCGGGCATGGTCACTCACGCCTGTAATCCCAGCACTTTGGGAGGCCAAGGTGGCAGATCACTTGAGGTCAGGAGATCGAGACCAGCCCGGCCACCAAGGCAAAACCCTGTTTCTACTGAAAATACAAAAATTAGCCAGGTGTGGTGGAAGCTGCCTGTAGTCCCAGCCGCTCAGGAGGCTGAGGCAGGAGAATTGCTTGAATCCAGGAGGTGGAGGTTGTAGTGAGCTGAAATTGCACCACTGCACTCCAGCTTGGGCGACAGAGTGAGATTCCCACTCAAAACAAAATCAAAAACAAAACAAACAAAAAAAGAATGCAGGCATGGTGGCAACATCCATTTCCCAAGATTCCTTCACAAAAAAGCCACCTCCTTCGCAAACATGACAGCCATTTCCATCAGACATGAGTGTGTGCCCACACTCACTTCATAGACCAGGGAGGGTCCCGCATGGTTTTGTCCCTCCAGGAACCTGAATACGCCCTTCCTAATGCCCATGTGACTGAAGGTGACAGGGAACACCAGCCCTTTGTGCTGGTAGCCAGCAAGGTCTACCAGATGGCATGGCCGGGCTAGGCAGGGCTGGACCAGATGGTTGGTGGGGAGGCTTGGGGGGTGGGGGGCAGGTGGAGTAGGGGTAGGGTGGGAGAGGCATGGTCTAGCAGCTGGATGGTTAAAACCGATTTATTTCCTGGGTGCGGGGTGTGGGGTGTTGGATGTGGAAGGGAGTTCTGAGGTGCGTAGTAGTGATCAAATCACAACCGTACTCATAATGATCATAATATTGCCACTGTTCTCAAAGAAAGGGTAAGTTGTAGTGTTAATATCTTCTTTAGGACGGGCGCAGTGGCTCATGCCTATGATCCCAGCACTTTGGGAGGCTGAGGAGAGTGGACCACTTGAGGTCAGGAGTTCAAGACCAGCCTGGCCAATGCTGTCTCTACTAAAAATACAAAAATTCGTCGGTCTTGGTGACGTGCATCTGTAATCCCAGCTACTCAGGAGGCTGAGACTCAAGAATCGCTTGAACCTAGGAGTCAGAAGTTTCAGCAAGCCAAGATCACACTACTGCACTCCAGCCCGGGTAACAAGACTCCATCTCAAAAAAAAAATCTTCTTTAGTACGTGTGTGTTTAAATGCTACACCATATGCATTATGGCATGGTCACCATATCCATTTTCTGAACACCACTGTTTTCAAAAAGGCCAGTGAGCAGTAGTTGCGTTTGGTTTTTTATAAAGACAGGGTCTCACTCTGTTGCCCAGGCTAGAGTGCAGTAGCGTGATCTTGGCTTGCTGAAACTTCTGACTCAAGTGATTCTTGTCTCTGCCTCCCGAGGAGCTGGGACTACAGGCATGTACCACCATGCCCAGCTAATTTTTTTATGTTTTGTAGAGACAAGGTCTCGCTATGTTTCCCCGGCTAAGTCTCAAACTCCTGAGCTCAAGCGATCCTTCCACGTCAGCCTCCCAAAGTGCTGGGATTACAGGCATGAGCCGCCAAGCCTGGCCAAATAGTAGCAGTTTCTGAGTCTTGTCTGGGGCCCAAATCTGAATGAAGAGAGACCCTCTGAGCCTCTCCCTCTTCACTCAGTGAATCAGGCTACAAAAAGCCACCACCTGGAACGCAGCGGTGAAGTCACCCACACCCGGTTTGGCATATCTGAGCTGTGTGCTGTTGGTAAGGTAGCTTAGCCTCTCTGAGCTCTCTGTAAGAAGGCATTCCAATATCCACTTAACATGCAGAAAATTCCTGGCATGACTTTGTATTATTATTTGAGACAAGTTGGGGTTTTTTTGGTGTTTTTGTTTGTTTTTGAGATGGAGTTTCGCTCTTGTTACCCAGGCTGGAGGGCAATGGCACGATCTCGGCTCACCGAAACCTCCGTCTCCCGGGTTCAAGCAATTCTTCTGCCTCAGCCTCCTGAGTAGCTGGGATTACAGGCATGTGCCACCACGTCCAGCTAATTTTGTATTTTTAGTAGAGATAGGGTTTCTCCATGTTGGTCACGCTGGTCTTGAACTCCCGACCTCAGGTGATCCGCCCACCTCGGCCTCACAAAGTTCTGGGATTACAGGTGTGAACCATCGCGTGTGGCTGAGCCAAGATTTTAAATCAGGAGATTTCATACAAACAAGTGAATTCCACAGCTTCTCAAGAATGATCTAGAAATCTGTTGGCATGGGGCCTGCATTCCCACCTGGCAGGATTGGCTGAAACTGAATAATTATCTTTTTTTTTTTTTTTTTTTTTTTTTCTAGACAGGGTCTTGCTGTTTCACCCACACTGGAGTGCAGTGGTGCGATCACAGCTCACTGCAGCCCCAACCTCCTGGACTCAAGCAGTCTTCCTGCCTCAGTCTCCCAAGTAGCTGGAATGTCAGATACTTGCCACTGTGCCTAGATAATTTTTTTTCAATTTTATTTTTCTAGAAATGGGGTCTCATTATGTCGCCCAAGCTGGTCTTGAACTCCTGGTTTAATGATCCTCCCACCTCGGCCTCCCAAAATGCTGGGATTACTGGCATGGGCCACAGTGCCAAGCCTGAGTAATTGCTTTAAATAGAAAGTGGGCTCCCCTCTTTGCCAGAGCCCCCATCATTCCCTGTTGTCTTAAATCAGACCTCCTTTGCTCATCTGTATTACTGGCCTAGTCCTAGAAGTCACTGGAGTTTTCCACCCCTGGATTAGGATTTCAGCTCCACTGTGCTCCAGCTCTGCACGCAGATCCCACTCCGAGGACCCATCCTCACTGAGCAGCTGAACACCTGCAGTGTGGTGAGCGAGCACCCGGCGCCTTCCCCGGTCTCCTCTGTCACTTCAGCACCAGGACGCTGACCAGCGATGACGTTCTGGGAACAACCCCCAAGCCAGGCACCTGGGTGACCTCTCGGCCCTGCCCTCTGTGGCTGAAGATCTTGGGGTGAGGCAGCTGCCTTCAGCAGTTTACGTCAAACCGACTTTAATTCTCAGGGATTTTGTTGCAAGTGGCTTCATGGCAGTCTCTGGGCCATTTGACCGGAGCATCCAGCTGTCACCTCTAATGTTCCTTCAATCCTTCAACAAATACGGAGCATCTGCTGGACCAGGCAGCAAACTACAGCCCCTGGGCCAAACCCCACCACCACCTGCCTTTGTCCGACCCACACGCTAAGAATGGCTTTTACATTTTAAAGTGGTTAAGGCCAGGCACAGTGGCTCACGCCTGTAATCCCAGCACTTTGGGAGGCCGAGGTGGGCAGATCACAAGGACAGAAGTTCAAGACCAACCTGGCCAACATAGTGAAACCCAGTCTCTACTAAAAAAAAATACAAAAAAATTAGCCGGGCCTGGTGACAGGCGCCTGTAATCCCAACTACCCGGGAGGCTGAAGCAGAGAATCGCTTGAACCCGGGAGACATAGGTTGCAGTGAGCCAAGATTGAGCCATTGCATTCCAGCCCAGACAACGATGTGAGACTCTGACTCAAAAAAAAAAAAAAAAAAAAAAAAAAAAGAGGTTGAAAAAAGTCAAAATAAAAATCATATTGGCTGGGCGTGGTGGCTCATGCCTGTAATCCCAGCACTTTGGAAAGCCAAGGTGGGCGGATCACTTGAGGTCAGGAGTTCAAGATCAGCCTGGCCAACATGGTGAAACCCCATCTCTACAAAAAAAAAAAAAAAAAAAAAAAAAAAAAAAAAAAAAAAAAAATTAGCCAGGTGTGGTGGCACGCACCTGTAATGCCAGCTACTTGGAAGGCTGAGGCAGGAGAATCGCTTAAACCTGGGAGACGGAGGTTGCAGTGAGCTGAGATCGGCCCCCTGCACTCCAGCCTGGTGGACAGAGCAAGACTGTGTCTCATAAATAAATAAATAATAATAAATGCAGTGACACATGAAAATTACATGAAATTGAAATTCTGGCGTTCATAAAGTTTTATCGGAACACAGCCACGCCCGTTCGTTAGCGTCATTCGCGGCTGCAGTTCACACTGCGGGGGCAGAGTTGAGCGTTTGAGATAGAGACGACGGGCTGCAAAGCCTCAAATAGTTTCTATCTGGCTCTTTCCAGAGAATGTTGGCTGCTGCTGGCTCTGCTACATTCCAGTCCCTGCCTGGGTGTGTGCCACACCGCAGTGGATTCGTTTCCTAGGGCTGCCGAAACAGATTTCCGTCAGTGACTTAGGACAACAGAATTTATCCGCTCGCAGTTCTGAAGGCCTGAAGTCAGAAACCAAGAGACCGCCAGAGCTACCTCCCTCTGGAGGCTCCAGGTGAGAATCCGGCCCTGCCTTTCCCAGCCTCTGGGGGCCACGAGCACCCCTCCTGGCCGCTCCCCCAGTCCCTGCCTAGCCTCCTCTGTGAGGTGCCTTTCCTCTGTGTGTCTCTCAGGACACTTGTCATAGGGTTTAGGGCCCCATGGATAGGACGCTTTTTCCAAATAAGGTCATATCCACAGGTTCTGGGATGTGGATGTATCTTTTGGGGCAGGGCACCCTGTAAGTGGTTTCTTGCCTTCTAGAAGTTTCTTTTGTAATGTTTTCTTTATTGTTATTTTTGAGATAGGATCTTGCTCTATTGCCCAGGCTGGACTGCAGCAGTGCAATCCTAGCTCTCTGCAGCCTCAAACTCCTGGGCTCAAGCGATCCTCCCACCTCAGCCTCCCGAGGAGCTGGGAGTTTGGAAGGTACATGCCACCATACCCCCAGCTAATTTTTAAATTTTTTTGTAGAGACGTGATCTTACCATGTTGCTCAGGCTGGTCTCGAACTCTTGGGCTCAAGCAATCCTCCCACCTCAGCCACCCAAGTAGCTGGGAGGTGCACTATCATGCCCGCCTAATTTTTGTATATTTTTATACAGATGCATCTGGCTATGTTGCCCAGGCCATATAAGCTTCCATTCTTTTGTTCGTGATGGAGTCTCACTCTGTTACCCAGGCTGGAGTGCAGTGGTGCAACCTCAGCTTACTGCAACCTCCACCTCCCAGGCTCAAGCAATTCTCCTGCCTCAGCCTCCTGAGTAGCTGGGACGACAGGCACAAGCCACCATGTCCAGCTAATTGTTTTGCATTTTTAGTAGAGGTGGGGTTTCACCATGTTAGCCAGGCTGGTCTCAAAATCCTAACCTCAAGTGATCCACCTGCCTCTGCCTCCCTAAGTGCTGAGATTCCAGGCGTGAGCCTCTGCGCCTGGCCACTTCCATTCTTTTGAAGGGATACTAATGATAACCTCTCCACTCAAAAAAAAAAAAAAAAAAAAGCAAGTCCAGCGTTGATAAGCACCATGAAAAAAAACCAGAGCTGTGCCAGGAGAATGGAGAGGGGAAGGGGGTTGCTGTGTGCATTTTACTTTGTGGACACCCAAGGGGGATGAGCCTGTGAGTCCCTCAGGGGAATGAGGGAGCCACAGGGCATTGGGGGAGGCAGCAGCAGGTGCAGAGACCCCAGGTGGAAGCATGTGGTCCCGTGTGAGGAATAGCAGGGAGACCTGGGCGGCTGCAGATGGGTGAACCAGAGGCAGAAGAGTTATGGGTGCCGTAGTTAAGGGGCTCTTGGGTGCCATAGATTGAAGGGATAGGATTCCAGGTCCATCATCATATCATAAGAAGGGCTGATTCTTACTAAGGTTTTGCTGCTGTTGTTGTTGTTTTAATGTACCCATGCTTCCAGTGGACAGTCTCATTTAATTTCTTCAACAATTCTAACTTGTGGGACCAGGACGTGGCGGTTCACGCCTGTAATCCCAACACTTAGGGAGACCAAGGCCAGCAGATCGCTTAAGTCCAGGAGTTCCAGATCAGCCTGAGCAACATAGCAAGAACCTGTCTCTACAAAAAGGAAATTAGCCGGGCCTGGTGGTGTACACCCGTAGCCCCAGCTGCTCAGGAGGCTGAGGCAGGAGGATCACCTGAGCTTAGGAGGTGGAGGCTGCAGTAAGCTATAATCTCACCACTGCTCTCCAGCCTGAGCAACAGAGTGAGACCCTATCTCTAGCAAAAAGAAAAAAAAAACCCTAACTTGGAACTCTTATAATTGACTTCCTTTAGAAAAAGGAGGTGTGGGATATTGTAAAATATCTTTCTTACTGTGATATAAAGTAAGAAATCTATATTTAGTCTCTGCTGCGGATTCTTACATAAAACCCTTGTAGATGGGGTTAATGGGAATCTTTTGTTGAATATTTGGGGTTTTTTGTTTGTTGGTTTTGAGATAGCATCTTGCTCTGCCGCTCAGGCTGGAATGTAGTGGTGGAAACATGGCTCACTGCAGCCTCTAACTCCTGGGCTCAAGTGATCCTCCCAACTCAGCCTCTGGAGTAGCTGGGACTACCGGCATGTGCACAACCATGCCTGACTAATTTTATTTTTAGTAAAGATGGGGTTTCACTAAGTTGCCCAGGCTGGTCTGAAACTCCTGAGTTCAAGCAATCCTCCCACCTCAGCCTCCCAAGTAGCTGGGATTACAGCTATGAGCCACTAAGCCTGGCCTAATATTCAGTCTTTGACCCTGGTTTTTTGACCCAGAACTCCTTTTTTTTTTTTTTTGAGATGGAGTCTCACTCTGTCACCAGGCTGCAGTGCAATGGTGCCATCTTGGCTCACTGCAACCTCCGCCTCCCAGGTTCCGGTGATTCTCCTGCCTCCGCCTCCTGAGTAGCTGAGACTACAGGTGCATGCCACCACGCCCAGCTAACTTTTGTACTTTTAGTAGAGACGGGGTTTCACCATGCTGGCCAGGATGGTCTCGATCTCTTGACCTCGTGATCTGCTGCCTCAGCCTCCCAAAGTACTGGGATTACAGGCATGAGCCACCGTGCCCGGCCTGACCCAGAACTCCTAAATCCCTTGGAATGCCTCAGCCATAGCAGCATCTTTTGTTCTAACGAGGGGACTATTTATGGGTCCCTAGATAGCCTCAGGATGGGGACTGGTTGCCAGGAGAACCAACCACGTGATTAGAAGGTTGGACCTCTGGGGAGGGGAGAGGGGCTGAAGGTGAGGTGGTTCACCCATGTCCAGTGGTGTAATCAATCATGCCTATGTAATGAAGTCGCCATAAAAACCCAGAAGGACAGGGTTTGGAAGGGCTTCCTGGTTGCTGAACACGTGGAGGTTCCTGGAGGATGGCGTCCCCAGAGAGCCATGGAAGCCCCGCGCCCCGGCCCGCAAGCCCAGCCCTGCACACCCCTGCCACCTGGCTGTTCACCCCCAGCTTTTGTCATATCCCTCACAACGAACGGCTGACGTGTCTCCCTGAGTTCTGTGAGCTGCTCTAGATCTATCAAATCCGAGGTGGGGCTTGTGGGAACCTGCTGATTTACAGCCTGTTGGTCAGACGTGCAGGTAAAACAAACTGGGGTTGTGACTGGTCTCAGAAGCGGGGGGCAGTCCCGTGGGACGGAGGCCTCATTCTGTGGGATCTCAGGCTAACTTCGGGTAGACACTGTCAGAATTGAATGGAACTAGAGGACACTCAGTGTGTCCACTGGAGAGCTGCTTGCTGATGAGGAGAAATCCCCACATCTCTTAGACATGTTCTGTGTTGAGTGTGAGAGGAGAGAGAGAAAAGTTTGGCTTTTCCTTTAGAAGGTTATTTATGGCAAGGTGGCTCACGCCTGTAATCCCAGCACTTTGGGAGGCTGAGACAGAAGGATCGCTTGAGGCCAGGAGTTCGAGACCAGCCTGGGCAACATAGCAAGACCCCATCTCTACAAAAAGTTAGCCAGGTGTGATGGCACACATCTGTAGTCCCACTTCCTTAAGGGGCTAAGCGAGGAGGATTGCCTGAGCCCAGGAAGTCAGGGCTGCAGTGAGCTATGATTGTGCTTTCTCCTGGGCAACAGAGTCAGACCCTGTCTCAAAAAAAAAGAGGTTATTTATACCTACTAGTTTGACAAAAATACCAAAATACTTACCATGATTTTGATGAGGACACTGAGGTGACTTGCACGAGGTCACGTAGGGGGTAGGACACAGTGCCGGGATCCCAACACAAGGTCCCCGCCCTCCTGGCTGCCTCCCAGAGCTTGTGGAAGGGGCTTTATCGAAACAGACAGAAGAAAGAGAGAGGACAGTTGGGAAGAACAGAAACGCAGCCTAGCCCAGATGGAAGAGCAAGCGACGTTTCTGCAACAGCAGAAGGCTTTGGAGGAGCTCAGAAGGGCCAGCGGATGGTCCTGTTTTCACATTCAAGGAGGGTCCCTGACCCCATAAAACACTCTCCACCACCAGAGCTGCCGTGGAAGATTGGCAAATCTGTTGGGCGCAACCCGCACCAGGCCGGTCGCGTTGGCACGCAGCCTCTGAGCCACTGCCTGTCTGCCATTCCCTTCGTG
Organism: Saimiri boliviensis; assembly: GCF_048565385.1. Classification (NCBI taxonomy): domain Eukaryota; kingdom Metazoa; phylum Chordata; class Mammalia; order Primates; family Cebidae; genus Saimiri; species Saimiri boliviensis. The sequence continues at coordinate 12,392,048 of NC_133460.1, read as the reverse complement.
GGCCAGAGGAGCTGACAGCCACTTAGGCCTCCTGACTCTGGAGGAGGGGCATGGAAAGCCTCAGCACGGGCAGCTGCAGGGAAGGGCAGACACCCCCTTCCAAATGGGGCAGGCGGGGCAGCTGGGCCACATCAGGGGGCTGGAGAAAACAGCTTTGTACTGCTGTTTTCAATTATTGCTTAAAATTCCTATCAAAATAATCCACATAGATATTTGAATAATGACACAGGCTGGCTCTTTCTGGCCTATTTCCACAATGACTCCCACTTTCCAGACGAGGAAACTGAGGTTCAGAGATGGTCAGTGACCGTGGCCCTAGGTCATAAGTCATGAGCCCAAGATCTCAGTGCCAATGTGTCCGACATCAGGCTTTTTTTTTTTTTTCTGGCACAGATGGAGTTTCACTATGTTGCCCAGGCTGATCTTCCACTCCTGGCCTCAAGTAATCCTTCTGTCACAGCCTCCCAAAGTGCTGGGATTACAGGTGTGCGCCACTGCACCTGGCCACAACTCTCTTTTCAAAGGCCATGGCCTCCCCAGAGTTATCTGGAAGGGCAGTGCGAGCTGGGCCCCCAGTGGGTGGTTGAGGGTGGGAAGAAAAGCCCTGTAACCCTCACTGGGTGGTTGGGCTGGAGGCGCTGAGATTTTCCCAGGCCAGGGCAGCAGGGCAAAGTCACCTGGCCGGGGTATAAAGTCTGGTTCCAGAAAGCTGAGACTGAGATCCCTGGGCCACCCAGGCCTGCCCTAGGCAGCAGGGCACATAGACAGGGGGTGGGCACCAGGTAGTCCCTCGGCCCACCCAGCCCACACTGGGAGGTATGAGAAGGCAGGGGCTACCCTGCTCAGCCCCTCCCTGACAAAGCTGCCCCACACCAACCAGGTGTCCCCCAGTCCCAGCCCCCAGGCAGCCTTGGGTGCCTGCACGCTGGGGTCGACTGCAGAGGGCCAGCAGGAGTCAGCAGACCCCCAAAGCCCTCCCTAAACCCAGGACTCCTTTGCAGGACTTGCCTTCCATGGCACCAGCAGCCTTCAGGCCAAAGGCCATGCACTCTGATTTTCTACCCTGCTGACGGGCAAGGTGGGGGGCTTCCGGCACCCATGACAACTTTCATTCATATTTCACCCTACCGTGTCCTGGTGCAAGCTGCAAAGACCAGATGTCACAGAGGCTGAGGCTGTGGCCTGCAGACATGCTTGGCCTTGGATGCAGGATGGGGGCCACACTAGATATTCAGTCCTGGGGAGCCAGGACCATCTGAGAGTGGCCTTTGGATCTGAGGACTAAAATCCTAAACAAGGGCTGGAGGTCCCTCCCGCAACCCCAGACACATAAGCTGCCTCCCCTGAAGCCACCTTGGAAAAAGGAGAAGGGATGTGGGGCAAGGGAGATCTCTTGAGATGAGACAGTTTCCTTGGAGAGGTCGACTAAGCCACCATGGCCAGCTAGGCAGGTTGTTCACTGTTCAACAAGGCCTGGCTGAGAACGGCGAGGGCACCAGAAATCTTGACCCTCACCTGGTACAGAGCTGCCCCAGCTGCCTAGAGGAAAAGGCACCTTTTGAAATTTGCACAAAGCCTGTCTGAAGTGTGTCCTTTAACGGAATATTTTATCCAGAAGATGCTGTCTTAAATCTGGAGAGAATCGGTTCTGCTTAGCTGGCAAAACGTTTTTTTAAATATTTTTCCTGCCATCAGTTTTCCAGAGCAAAATGAGATCAGTTATAGAAACAGGCTGGGTGCGGTGGCTCACGCCTGTAATCCTAGCACTTTGGGAGGCCAAGGTGGGTGGATCACCTGAGGTCCAGAGTTCGAGACCAGCTTGGCCAACATGGGGAAACCCCATCTCTATTAAAAATACAAAAATTAGCTGGGTGTGGTGGCAGATGCCTGTATCCGCAGCTACACAGGAGGCTGAGGGAGGAGAATCACTTCAACCTGAGAGGCAGAGTTTGCATTGAGCTGAGATTGTGTCACTGCATTCCAGCCTGGGTGACAGAGCGAGACTCTGTCTCAAAAAGAAAAAAAGAGAAAGAAAAAGAAAAAAAGCACACATTTTGTGTGCATCCGAGTCAGGTCAAAGAGCGCATTTTGTCAATCACCTTACACCAACACCCCACATACACTCACACACACATGCACACACACATACCCCACATATACACACACCACACATACACTGACATACATACACACCCCTCACACCATATACACACACCACACACAAACACACATATATACACACACACCCCTCACAGCACACACACATACACACATACCCCCACACTCACAAACATCCCTCACACCACACACTCTCACACATGCACACACACTGCACACACGTGTGCACATACATACATGCATACACATACAGGCACACACAGACCACACACACACACACACACACACACACAGAGTTATATTCATGTAAAAAGCACCTGGCCCTAGCTGACCCTCCCTTTCCTTCCTAGAAGGCAGAACCGTGCCTCATGCCTAGATCTGGATTCACTACCTGTCACACCTCTGGATATGTCTGGTGAAGACCAAAAGATTGAGTGATGCCTGAGATGTGGCCCGGAGCTGAGGGTGGGATGGCAAGGTCATATGTGCTTTGCCATCTCCAGCGGGAAGCTGTAATCACGTAAGCAACCTTCGTTTTGTTTTGTTTTTTACAGACAGGGTCTTCTCTGTCGCTCAGGCTGTATGCAGTGGCGCAAGCATAGCTGCAGCCTCAAATTCCCAGGCTCAAGAGATCCTCCTGCCTCAGCCTCGAGTATCTGGGACTACAGGCCCACACCATGCTCAGCTAATTTTTCCACTTTTTATCTAGATGGGGTCTTACTACGTTGCCTAGGCTGGTCTCAAACTCCTGGCTTCCCGTGATCCTCCTGCCCAGGCCTCCCAAAGTGTTGGGATTATAGATGTGAGCTACCACCCAGGCCAAGTCATTCTTAAACAAAAGCCTTATGATTCTAACGTTGGAGCAATGGGGATGCCAGGGTATCTAATGCTAGGTGACTTTTGTGACTTCTGGTTACAAAGTGCAGCCGGATCCATGCTTAATTCTATTTCTGCCGAGAACCTGGCATGTGATTCTTGTTAACCCCTCAAGGACGGTTCAAAGCCATAGCCTCTAGCCACATAGAAACCCAGGGACCTTGCATCCGGGACAGAGCAGAGTGCCGGGAGCACAGCCCCTCCTGAGTCACCTGCAAACTGGATTCTGCAAGCAGCTCTCAAAGTCACAGGGGAAGCCGACCCTGGTGGGCCCGGAGCCGTGGTGCTCCAGGAAGCCGGTCGGCTCTTCTGTGCATTGGCCCCTCTATGCCCTGAGACAAGACGTGACCCGGGAAAGGGAAGGAACCTGGCAGACATGGGGAATCTGGGTCCCAAAGAGACTCAGACTCCACCTTCTCAGCTTCCGCTCTGCCGCAGCCACGCCCTGGCTCTGGAGCTCCTCCAGCAGCGCTGCAAAAGCCTGACAGCGCCCCCTGCAGGCCTTTCACGAGGTAGTAAAATGGACAGCGCAGCCACATCGACCCTGGCTGGGGACGGAGGAAAAGGCAGCATTGGTAATCCTTTGGACCTGGTTTAAACTCCCGCCCTGCCACCTTCCAGCTGTGTGACCCCGAGTGAGTCACAGAATCTCTGGGCCTCCATGTCCTTGTGCCTCAATGGCAACAGTGGCCGGGTGCTGCCTCCTTGGGCCATCTGAGTGTGCCAGTTATGAGTAACAGATGTGAGCACGGGGAATTTCCAGCCCCAAAACCCGAGGAGCGTGTAGTGGTGTTGGTGTCCCCAGAGCGGCTGGGAGGAGGTTGAGCTCAGAGAGCGCTGGCTCTGAAGCCAGGCCTGCAGTTGGATCCCAGTTTTGCTGGAGATTTGCTGTGTGGCCTTGGACGGGTCACTAACCCTCTCTGTGCCTCAATTTCCTCATCGGTAAGCATTTGCTCAGAAGGCAGGGAATCCTAAGCGGGTGGATGTGTGTCTCCAGAAGGAAGGCCCCTGCTGGTCTCCTCTTGCGGCAAGAGAGGGGGAACCAGATTTGGAAATGCCGCGGTACAGATCATTAACGTCATAAAAGCTGCATGTGCGGCCCTCCCCGGGCAGGCTCGTTGAAGAGAGATTGAGATGCTATGCACGTCCGTCCCCAGAGTCTCAATCACTCTTCCTCGAGTGCCCTTCAGAGGCTGGAAGCAAGGTCGCTGAGACTCGGGAGCTCGGGAATCAACTCCAGCGTGGCTTCTGGGGACGGGCTGGGGGAGGCAGCATGGGCAGGCTGCAGCCTCTGCTAATTGGGGAATCCCCATCCTCAGGGACTGCCCTGACAACAGGCTCTGTCTCTGGCCTCAGCCACCAACGGTAGTGCCGGACACCCACGTGCGTCAGAGGGGCCCCAGACGGCCACCCGCTCCACAGAGGCCACTTCGACCTGAGTGGCCTCAGTCCAGGGCTTAGATTCAAACCGCCACAGACAGCTGGGGTCTCTAGGGGCCGTGAGACCCACCAAAAAGTGTAGTGTGTGCCTCAGGGGACAGAACCCTGGCAGGTAGTAATATGATATTCCCACTGAAAGTCAGAGGTGTACAGATGGGCCAACACACACAAATGCAAGGATAGGTCTGAAAGCCACCCACTGAGATGTTACCATATGGTTTAGGTGAGTCTTTTTATCTGCAAATAGTAATTTCTTTATTATATAGAGAAGGGAGGGGCAGGGCGCATTGGCTCACACCTGTAATCGCCGCATTTGCGGAGGCCGAGGCATGAGGATTGCCTGAACCCAGGAGATGAAGGTTACAGTGAGCTATGACTGCACTACTGCACTCCAGCTTGCACAACAGAGCAAGACCCTGTCTCAAAAAAATAAAATAAAAGAGAAGGGGGAAAAATTAAAAACCTGAGTGTCTTTTTTTTTGAGACAGAGTCTCACTCTCACCCAGGCTGGAGTGCAGTGGCGCAATCTTGGCTCACTGCAACCTCCACCCCCTGGGTTTAAGTGATTCTCCTGTCTCACCTTCTGGAGTAGCTGGGATGACAGGCGCCCACGCCACCATGCCAATTTTTGTATTTTTTAGTAGAGACGGGGTTTCATCATTGGCCAGGCTGGTCTTGAACTCCTGACGTCAGGTGATCCACCCACCTGGGCCTCCCAAAGTACTGGGATTACAGGCATGAGCCACCGCTCCCGGCTGAAACCCAAGTGTCTGAAAAAAAATCTACCTGTTGCCAAAATGCCTGCTGCCTATGTCAGGTCTGTGGATCTCTTGGCTGTTTCGTTGAAATAATTATCTTTCCAACCCACCCCCTGGTACCTGACTGACCCAGAGGAAGTTTCTGCCACCCTTCAAAGGCCCCTGGGGGCTCCAAGTCAGGCTCCAGCCAGCACCAAGTCCAGTACCACGAAGCTCTCTGCCCACCCAAGGAGGCCGCACAACCCAGCCTGCTATCGATGCTTCCCGGCACTCAACACCTCCAAGACCTGAGACAATTAATTAACAAGGCTTTTAAAAGATGCTTTCAAATGATACAGAGAGGGAAGGGCGGAAAAGGGAGTCCTTGAGCTGCAGAAATTCTTCATTGAAGAGCCTTTCGCTTAAGTGCTTTTCCCTAAGGAGCCCAGCAAGGTAAGGCGACAGCATTTGGAGCAGACACCAAGGACGCAGTTTCATTATGTTGGAAATTAGTTAGATGCCTCAGCGGGGCTCCAGGCCTCTTCCATGAGGAAAAACCCATTTGGATAAATCTGAAAAACTCATCCTGCACATAAGGATTTTTTGGCACCCGCTGAGCCAGGTCCTACACTGGGGGCTCGGGACATAGAACCCCCCACTGCCTGCAGGTTCTCATAGTGGTAGGGGCAATGCCACGGTTCCTGGGACAAGAGGGGACACAGGTGCTGCGGGGTGGCGAGGAGGAAGGGGCGCTCAGCAGCACCTCACAGAGGAGGGCTTCAGAGAGGTTGGGGGAGGAGGCTTTGGAGGGGTCGGGGAGAAGGAGGGGGGTTGGAGGCTTTGGAGGGGTGGGGAAGGAGGGGAGTTGATGGGGCAGCCAGAGTCATTTCAGGGCAGCGCCCCTGCTTTTCCCAAGGGCTGGTCTCGGAGATGAGCCACAGTGATCAAACCACGGTCACCAAAATCCCCCATGCACAGAACGCATTGCCCATCTCAGAGTTGGCTCCTCCTAAGGAACCAGCTGCTGCATTTGCAGTGGAAAGGAGTCCTTCGCCTGAAGCCCAGCACCAGGCTGGGAGAATTCAGCAAATAATGGTTATTAATAAATGGCCATCAATCATGGCTTTTCTACCCAGGCCCAAGGAGCCAGCTAGAGCTGCCAGCCACCTTCCTCTCCTGGTCTCCACTCCCCTGCAGAGGTCTCACCCTGAAGAGGGACACTGGGACAAGGGGGCAGGCCTGGTTAGGCCACTAACCACCAGGGGCTGATTTGGTCATGTTCCCATGGAGCCTCACTGAACAGGTTTGCAACTCCTAAGTCTAATATTTCTCCTCCTTCAGAATAGAAACCAGGTCCCGCCGGGCGCGGTGGCTCAAGCCTGTAATCCCAGCACTTTGGGAGGCCGAGGCGGGTGGATCACGAGGTCAAGAGATCGAGACCATCCTGGTCAACATGGTGAAACCCCGTCTCTACTAAAGATACAAAAAAATTAGCTGGGCATGGTGGCACGTGCCTGTAATCCCAGCTACTCAGGAGGCTGAGGCAGGAGAATTGCTTGAACCCAGGAGGCGGAGGTTGCGGTGAGCCGAGATCGCGCCATTACACTCCAGCCTGGGTAACAAGAGCGAAACTCCGTCTCAAAAAAAAAAAAAAAAAAGAAACCAGGCCCCAAGAAATATCCATATAAGCCTCAGACACATCTGACCCAGCAATTTCACATGCAGGATTCCAGCTTATGGAAACAATCAAGACAAACACATAGATTTACATACCAGGATGATCACTGCGTCATCAGTGATAGCATTAGATACTAGTAGAATATCAGGTCAGGCGTGGTGGCTCACACCTGTAATCCCAGCACTTTGGGAGGCTGAGGCTAGAGTATCACTTGAGCATAGGAGTTCAAGACCAGGTTGGGCAACACAGCTAGACCCTATCTCTGTTTTTAAAAACATCTTTTCTTTTTTTTTAATAAAAATAAAATAGAACAACAGCAGGAGTTCAATTTTCAAAAGAAAAGAAAACCATATTTACACGCATATAGGGTAATCTCAAAAGACAATACACCGAAATATTAAAAGTGTTTTTCTCTGGGCAGTGGGATTAGATGATTTTTTTGTGTGTTTTGCTTCAGAGTTTTCTGCACATTTCATATACTCTACAACAAACATTCTATAGTCAGGAGAAAACTACGTGCTGTTAAAAAACCATTCAACCCTCCACCACATGAGGCCAACGGTGGGAAGTGGAAGAAAATGCTGGAAATTGGCAAGATGAAGGTTTCATCTGATCTCGTCCCAAAGCCGGTGGCTGCACTCTTGGCAGACGTAAATGACACAAGTCAAAAGAAAAGCGGGACATGGGCACCCGAATGGAGACAGAAGAGCCGCCTCACACTCAAAGGCAGCAGGAAAAAGCCTTCTTGAGAGCGCCTGCCATTATCTGCCCCAATCCGAGAATGATACAAAGCCCCACTCTTTTTTTTCTTTCCTTAAATTATTATTATGGTAGAGAAATCTCACCATGTTGCCCCATGTTGAACTGCTGGACTCAAGCGATCCTCCCGCCTCAGCCTCTCAAAGTACTGGGATTACAGGTGTGAGCCATGGTGCCCGGCCCCAAAGGCCCACTCTTACCCTGTGCTGTCCTTTCCCCATCCCCATCCTCAAAATGGGGAAAGATACTTCCTGGATGTGTCTAGGACCTGAACACTCAATTCCACCCACGCTTCCTAAGCCTGCTCGGTGCCGGGCCCCATGTGGGACACTGCAGGTAAGAATCAAAGAGCCAGGTGCCGTGGCCCACACCTGTAATCCCAGCACTTGGGGAGGCCAAGGCCAGTGATCACTTGAGATCAGGAGTTCAGACCAGAAGGCCAATATGGTAAAACCCAGTCTCTACTAAAAATACAAAAATTAGCTAGGTGTGGTGGTGGGTGCCTTTAATTCCAGCTACTTGGGAGACTGAGGCAGGAGAATCATTTGAATCCAGGAGGCGGAGACTGCAGCGAGCCTAGATAGTGCCACTGCACTCCAGCCTGGGCGACAGAGCAAGACTCCGTCTCAAAAAGTAAATAAATAAATAATAAAAGAACCAAGTCAGGTCAAAGACCAACTTGCACACCTCTAAGAAATGGGGGCTCACTATAACCCACACCCCTGGGCCATGGTATCAGTCCTGGAATGAACATCTTACAGTTGGCCAGGCATGGTGTCTCACAAGCCTGTAATCCCAGCACTTTGGGAGGCCGAGGCAGAATCGCTTGAGCCCAGGAGTTTGCGACCAGCCTGGGCAACACAGTAAGATCCTGTCTTTACAAAAAATAAACAAAACCAGCCAGGCATGGTGGTGTGCATCTGTCGTCCCAGCTACTGAGAGGCTGAGGTGGGAGGATCACTAAGAGCTGTGAGTGAAGACCGCAGTGAGTCGTGATTGCACCACCACACTCCAACCTGGGTGATAGAGTGAGACCTGGTCTCCAAAAAATAAAATAAAATAAAATACTCCACGCCAGCCCAGCTTACTCCCCATGGTCCTTTCCTCTATCCTCCGAAGTCCTGCCTGTGTTCTTCTGTTCAAGGGTGGGATTGGCAGGCAACAAATCCCATCCCTTCAACCCCTCCATCTCCAGGGGGAAAAGCCCCTTCACACTCTTCAGGCACAGACAGCACTCCTGGCCTTCCCTAGCAGGCAGGTAAGGTGGTATTTATAGCCCAGGTATAATTGGATGCTAATTCCTCTCTGCAGAAGAGCAATCGGCATTTGGATTCTCTCCTTTCTGAACTCTGGAGCAGGGCTCGCCACAGCTGGGAAGCTGTGATTGACAGGGAGCAAGGGCCTGCCACACAAGCACACATCATGCACGCCCTGCTCACCCCGGCCCAGCCCCCACCCCCAACACGATTCCTATGGAAGTCTCAGAAACAGACATCAGCCCACAGCTCCTGCTTCCTCAAGCCTGGCATCAAGTCAGTCAACGCCCGCCCTCACGTCCAGGTGAGCCAATGTCCCTGCCAGGTGCCGTAGTCCACATCAGCAACTACCCAAGTTGTGCCTGCCTGGTCATCATGACACCTAGCACAGGAGGAGCTGCTGGTTCCAGATTCTGGACAATTCAATTCCAAGTGCCACTTCCACACATGAACGTCTGAGCAAAGTCCCAGCTCCCAGACACCACATAGAGCCCTAAATCCCACCCATCCCCACCCTCCTCCCTCCCTCTGCAACCTCTATTCTCACCCAGGTAAACCATCACCAGCCCTACCTCCCTGTCTTCCAATAAGACTTCAGGCCTCGGTGGGCCAGGTCCTGCTAGGCATTGTGGGAAGTTATCTATTCCCCAGGAGGTGGGGGAGGCAGAGCCCATACTTCCCACACTGCGGGGGATAGGGGGAGCGGGGCGGTAGGGGAAGTGGGTGCCACAGGAGTCAGGTGGCCTGGACTCCAGCCTCCACCACCACCAGGTCAACTGTCGGTGAGATCCCCGTCCTGGACTCCAGCCTCCCTCCACCACCTAGCCAACCGCTGGCGCTCAGTAAGAGCAGTCAGGAAGACACCATGAAGAGGGTGGGAGGCGCCAGGAGTCGGCACACTCCGAGCCACGCTGCCTGCGTTCCCACCAGAATGCCCCTTGCCAGGAGCCTGGCCTCAAGGAGGCTGTGAGTAGTAAGCAGCTCCAGCTAGGGTTTCTAGAACAACAACATAAGCATTTTATTTCTTTTCATTAAGCGTCTTAGTTTCTTAGTATCACAATGGAATGATGAGAAAACAACAAAAACATGAGTCTTTGTAAATCTCTGACAAAGAGCAGAGACCTCAAGGCAATTGGGGCGGGGGAGGCTTGATGGAAGTACCACAACAGTTCCGACATCACATCTCTCCTTGGCTGGAATGGTGAGAAGGTGGCACTGTCCTTGGCGATTCTGCCCCATGACTGACATGCTCCTGGTCTGCATGGGCCACCCCATGGGATTTCCCGGTGCCTCCTGGTACCTGGCCACATGCCCTGGGAGCATGTCCAGTGCTCAGTGGACCCGGAAGCCAGCTCTGCTGGGCGGCGGCAAGATGTGGAGGAGCAGCAGAGGCAGGCGGCGCTGCTTGGGGCAGGAGAAACCAAGGGGTGTAACCGAGGCCCATCTGGGAGACGTGTGTGGTAGAAGGTAGGGTTGGCGCAGGTGGCAGCAGCAGAAGTCCGTGTCCCCGGGCGGTAGCAGGCCGAGCCTAGAGCTTCACAGTGCCAGGAGGCAGGCTGTCATTGCAGAGTCTGTAGTAGCGCAGATCGTTGACCAGCCTGTGCACGTTCTGGGTGAAGGAAGGCAGGTCCTGGAAGGCAGGGGCATAGCTGCAGCCCATCACCCACCCAACACAACAGGTCACCACCCACCAGACCCCATCTCAGAGCGTACACTGAAGACAACGGCTACTTCCATCTCAGAGCGTACACTGAAGACATGGGAGCACTTTCTAAAACTCAACGCTTCTTTTTTGTTTGTTTGTTTGCTTGTAGAAAGTGATTTATTTATTTAGAGAGAGAGAGAAAAGGAAAAGAAAAGAGAAAGAAACAGCTAACTCTCACACTGAGTGAGAGAATCCAGAAAGATGGAATCCAGGAGAGAAAAGCAGCTTCCACACTGAGTGGAAGGGAACAGAGAGAGATGGAGTTTAGGAGGGGAAGGCAGGCTTCCACGAGAGAGTGTGGAAGAGGACCCCAGAGGGAAAATCCAGGAGAGAGAAAGATGGCTTCCACAAAGGGAGTGTTCGTGTAAGGGGACCCAAACATGGAGTCCCTCACACTTCTATTCATTGCTGTACTGTGTGTCGCAGAGGCTCTGTGCAAGGTGCTGTGGGAAAAAAGGAACAAGAGGAATACCTCCCTAGGACCCCCCAGGTGCCAGACACTGCTGCAATCAACATACAGACATCAACTCGCCTCACCATGAGCCTGCCACAGGCCCTACCACAACCAGAGTCTAAGGACAGGAAGATCAAAGCACTGCACCATGAAGAGGCTGGCCCCAGCTCACACAGAAGGGAAGGGGAAGGGGATGGCCCAGACTGGGGCCATCACACTTGCTCCTGAGTCTGGGCCCTGGAACACAGGCAGGGCTGCGATGACAGCCCTCTCCTTCACCACGGCCCCTCAAGGTGACATGCACACCCAGCGATGTCTGTAGAATCCTTACCCACAGGGCTCCAGGCTGCCCCAAGCAGCAGCGCACATGGTCTTGGGGCCTGCCCCGCTGGGCATAAAGTGAGCCATGCAAAGCCCTGGACAGGCAGTGAGGCCCTGACCTCTGCTGCCATGCAGACGGCGAACCCCTGCTTTTCAGTGTGGCATGTTGAATGCCTGCCATGTAGGTCCCGGCGCGGAGTCAGATAGGCCCAGCAAGCACTGGCAGAGCCAGGCGGGGCCAAGCTCACTTTCCTGCCCAACCGCTATTCCTCTTCCAGAACTCCATTCAAAGCCTGCCTCTTCCCCAAGGCTGCGCAGATGCCTCCTATTTCCCGGTCCCAGCAGCTCTCTGCTTCTGGGAAGTGCGTGCAGGCTCTGGGGCTGCAACACCCAGGTCTGCCTGCTGCTTCCTGGCTCTACCGCTTGCAAGTTCTGTTAACTGCTCACCTTTCTGAGCCCAGGCCATCTGTGAAATGGGGGAGTAACAGGACCTACACTTCAGAGGCTTGTTGGAAGGCTTCCTCGAGCCAGGACATGTCTCATGCTTGGCACAGTGTGGTCCACAAAGGGTACTGTATTGGCCTGTCTACCATGAAAGACTTGAAGGCTGTGACTGGTGCCCTAGCTCCTGGCCAAGAGCTTAGAAGCAGCTGGCTTCAAACACACAGTGAATGAATGAATGGAAGGTGGTGATTCTTTTATTTCACCCTCAAAAAACCAACTAAGGGATGTAAATCAGTGGCTCCCAAATGCCAAACCAGAATTTCCTGGGTAGAACACAGAGAAGTCTGTTTCTCTATTTTTAATAAGCACCTCGGGTGCTTCTGATATATAACTAGATTTTTTTTTTTTTTTTTTTTTTTTTAAAGACAGAGTCCTGCTCTGTCACCCAGGCTGGAATGCAGTGGCACAATCTCTGCTCACTGCAACCTCTACCTCCCAGGTTCAAGAGATTCTCGTGCTTCAGCCTCCAGAGTAGCTGGGATTACAGGCGTGCGCCACCAGACCTGGCTAATTTTTTGTATTTTTAGTAGAGACGGGGTTTTGCCATTGATCAGGCTGGTCTCAAAGCCCTAAGCTCAAGTGATATGCTGCCTTGGCCTTCCAAAGTGCTGACATTATAGACATGAGCCACTGCACCCAGCCTATAACTAGATTTTGAAACCACAGCTTTAAATCAAAGAGTTGACTGATACTGATGTCATTAGAAGCTGATCATTACGTATGAAGATCTGGCCTCTAGGAAAAGGAAAAAAAATTACCCAGGTGAACTGGAAAAGGCTTAGGGGAGAACAGGCACCAAGGAAAGAAGATCCCAAGACAAAGGAGAGGAGGATGAGTCTAAGCAAAAGCTCCCCTGCCACACGTGGCAAATGAGGAAACAGGCGGCCGGTTCATGCCAGTGAGAGAGCAGTGCATGGGTCTGAGCACTACGGTGGAGCCGTGGACAAGCTGCTTCCCAGAGGACTCAGGTCAAGAACCCCAGGAGGACCAGGGAGAAAATGATTTCTTCTCCTCATTTCATCAAGTATAAAGTGGTACAAGGATAAGTTCCCAGAAGAGCCTATCAGGCAAGAGAGAAGCCTGGCCACCTGACACAGGAAGAGAACAGGCTAGCCCCCATTGGGGAAGGAAGCCCCAGGCACCTTCAGGCTCCAGCAAAAGATGGCCTCTCACCTGTGCTCCACAGGTGGGGACAGCCCACCTGACAGTCCCTGCACAGGTGGCAGCAGTGGGACAAGAAGGTGAGTACTAGGGCTCCTCCCAGGACCTGGCAGCAAGTCAGCCCAAGCTGAGCTGGGGCCAGTCTGGAAAGATCCCAAGACAGGCCAGGTGGTCTCACTGGGTCCCACTTCTAACTCTGGGGACCCAGAAGTGCAGCTCCCAAGCACCAACCATCTCAGCCTGAATGCAAGCCTGGGCACACTCCAATGCTGGCCCCACTGGGACTCGTCACCCAGGAGGGAGAATGGCAGGGTCCTGGGTATGAACAAAGATGCCAAGAGAAATGGAGGGGCTGCAGGGCCAGGAACTCAGGGCCTCCATGGCTGAGACACCAAGACTGGGGAAAGGGCTGTGCCCCTCAATCCAGCCGCCACAGCACCGGGTCAGCAGGTAGCTCGAGAGCCGCCGTCAAGCTGCAGGATGGGCGCAGACCACACCCAGAGGCCCCAACGTGCCCCTCCTTGCTGCACAGGTTCCAGGCTTGAGCGCCCACTCTGCCCTCCTCTTAGCCCAGCCCCTTTCCCTCCTCACTCGATCCATCTTGAAATTCCGGCCCAGCACGCTTTTCTGGTTGGCATCCACACCATCGCAGCTGGTCAGGAACTCTGGGAGGAAGGCGGCAAAGAAGCCATCAAAGTCGACAGAGGCCATGTTGTAGATGGCGATGCCGATCTCCTCCTGCAGAAGATCGTGGGACTTGTGGACCAGGACCTGGAGCAGCACGTTCACAAACTGGAACAGCATGGCGGTCCGGAAGATCTTCTGCAGGCAGAGAGACCGGGTGAGCGGCAGCTGGGCCCCCAGGGCCCCATCCCGGCTCTCATCCACTTTCTGTCACACTCTCCGGTGAGTGGACTGAGGGTGGGATACAGGCCATGACACCACTGATGGAGGAATTTTTCCAAGAGCTGGGGCACTTACCTTGTGGTACAGCTTCTGCTTGGTGTTGAGAGTCTCCAAGTAGAAGAGATTTTGTTTAAAAAGGTGGATGTCAGGCTGGAGAAAAGACTGTCCAAAAGCCTAGGAAATAAGACCACCATTTTATAAACTGCATTTAAACTCCCCAAGACCAAGTGCTTCTGTGACATCTACCCCATGTCAGAAGAACAAGCGTCAGGGCCAGGGCACCCGCTGTCCTGATGCTTCTGGCCCGCAGCTCAGACCTCTGGGACGCTCCTCCTAAGTCTCAGAGCTAACGCCTCTCCCACAAGGCCTTGCTTCTTATTATGGCCTTATATATACCTTCTATAACCAATATCTAGAAACCCATCACAGGACCTGGCTGTGAAGCAAGCAGCTCACACCTCTAGTCAAATCCCTCAGCAATCTCAGCAGACACTGAAGCCTGCCTGCCTGCCTGCCTCCCCTCAAGCCAAGCAAACCCCTCCCTTGCCCGCCTCCTTGCACCCCATGTCTCATAAGCCACAAGCCCCTAGAGGCTCCTTCAGGGAGCCTCTACTTGGAGTTTAAGCCCCTGCCTGGGGGCTAAGCAAAGCATTTTTAAATCGCTTTGGAATTGCTGGGTATAAAAGTTACTAGTTCAGTCCAGGCACGGAAGCTCACACTTGTAATCTCAGCACTTTGGGAGGTCAAGGTGGGTGAATCACTGAAGGTCGGGAGTTCGAGACTAACCTGGCCAACATGGTAAAACCCCATCTCTACTAAAAATACAAAAATTAGCCAGGTGTGGCCGCAGGCACCTGTAATCCCAGCTACTCAGGAGGCTGAGGCAGGAGAATCACTTGAACTGAGGAGGCAGAAGTTGCAGTGAGCCAAGATCCTACCACTGCACTGGACAACAGAGCAAAGACTCATCTCAAAAAAAAAAAAAAGTTACTAGTTCAGGGGCAAAAAGAAACACCCGGCAAACCGACGCAAAGTACCCTGCTCCAACTGAAAGTGACCATGCTGCAGTGGGGGCGGCCGGTGGTCTGCAGGAAACCCCGACAAATAAGTGGCGACTGCTTTGTCATTCTGTCCCTGGGCCCCTAAGCTGCCAGAGGGGACCTTGTAATCCAATCCCTGCAGTAGGAATGAGATCTCCATGGTAACCAACAGTTTCCACTTACTCACTGTTCAAGTTAGGTCCATAGAAATGCAACAGAGTAAAACTTCGGAGGTTTATCTTTCTATGAATTCTGACCTACCTGTGAAGTAGTGCCACCACCATCACAACCAAGACACAGGACACTTCGACCACCCGGAACGTCCCCTCACACCCCCAACCCCAGGCAATCACTGTTCATTATCTGTCCCTATTGTTCTGCCTTTTCCAGAATGTCATATAATGGCATGGAATCCTACTGTGCACAGCCTTTGGGATCTAGCTTCTTTCACCTGGCAGAATGCATGTGAAACTCATCTATGCTGCCGACTGTACCAAAGATTCACGCTTCCTTACTGCCGGTGCCAGTCCCTTAGAGGCACGCACAAGCCTGTTCATCCATTCAGCTGCTGGACACTCAAATTCTTTCCAGTTTTTGGCAAGGATGAAAGAGCTTCTATAAACATCTGTGTACAGGTTGTGTGAACATATGCTTTCATTTACCTTGGGTAAAATACTTAGAAGTGAGATTGCTAGGTCATACAGGAACTACACATTTAGCTTTATAAGAAACTGCCAAACTGTGAAACTATTCTCCAAAGTGGCTTTCACCAGCCCCCAGTGGGGGACCAGGCACCACCTGCCAAGGAAGTCTTCCAGGCAAGGACGGCGTTCAAGAGAAAGACAGGTGGGGCGCACACACTCAAGTACTGCAGACCTGAGACCTCGCTGGGTACCAGGGATGGAAAGGCCAGGGCTAGGGCACGTGCTTGAAAAGAATTTCAACACAAGAGTCAGTGAGAGAGTGAGTGAGTGTGTGTGTGTGTGTGTGTGTGTGTGTGTGCGCGCGCGCGCGCATGTCCACGTGCATGCTGTGTGCTAGCAGGGAGCTGGAGGGAGGGTGAAAATCCCTCTCATTTCCCCATGGAAAAGCATGCAGTGAAAAGACAAAAAAAGACCCACTCCCCCGCAACCGAGACTCAGAAGAAAACATCAGACACCGGAGTGCAGACCCTGGGAGCATACCTGAAGCAGTCACAGAGCAGGCAGGCTATCCTGGCGAAGGGATGCCATCCCAGTTTTCCACAGCAAGGGGTGCTCAGCCCTCAGACAGTGCTCTCTCTCAGATGGACAATTGCGCCTGCCCTGAATGTGAATGCTACCTCGTGGGGCAGTGTTTGTCCCAGTGTGGTCAGAGTCAGAACCACAGCGCAGGTCCACAGACCTCCTGCGGAGACTCCTATTCAGGCAGTTCCCTGCTAAGGAAGCCCCAGGTGACTCTGGCACAGACAGGCTCTTTACACTTGGGAAACAATGCCACACGGTCAGTGGAACTGACGTTTATCAAGCATCTCCAAGTATCATGCACTTTGTGTATGTCATCTCATTTAACCTCACAACAACCTGTGACACAGGCAATATTAGCTCCACTTTACAGATGAAGAAACTGAGGCTCCAAGAAAGTAATGCACTTCATCAATACTAAGAGGCAGAATTGAGCTTCAGACCCGAGGCTGTGGGGCTTCAACGACAGGACTCGTTGCAGTGGCCAGGTCAGAGGAAGTCACCTGGCAGCCTCCCTGCCCCTGTTACCTGCATGATGGCACTGAACTGGGGCTCATTCTCCATCTGCTCCTCGGCGATCCCCCTCTGGACACTGGCCAGCACAGTGGACTTGAAGAAGTACCTCCAGTTGTGATGGAGTGTCCGGAAAAGGAGTTCAAACAGCTCGGCCTTCACATCAGGAGAGGGGCGCTGCAAAGACACAGACGCTCAGACCTGCAGCCTGGGGAGCCACTCCAGCCTGGGACTGGGGCAGCAAAGACGCCGAGGAGATGCCTGGTGACAGCAAGCTGAGTGCTAACATTCCACCCGCATGCCTGTCACTGCCTGGGCAAAAGACATCCAGCCCCTGGAGTCAGCAGTTCACACTGCAAGTTCTTCAGCAGAGACAGGGCCCACATTTGAGAGAGAACGCATGGGTCAGTGCCAAGGGCCCTTTTTTTCTCATGAGCACTCAGCTTTCACACTAGGAAAAAAGCTACCAAGTGGAAGAACAATTAGGAGTACAGACTTTCTGTTCTATTTGATCTGTCAGATCTTCTTGCTTGTTTCTTTTCCCAGGATAAAAAATGCTGCCGCGCTAACCTGTTGGTGTTACACAACCACAGAGGCTAGAGACAGACCCAACGCCTTAACGCGATTTTGCTCCCCAGTGAAGAGGAGGGTTTAAAGAGCACTTCGGAACCAGGCTCTCTGGGCCAGTCTCCTTTCCTGGCAGCCGGGACTCTGAGAGGAGGTAGAGGAGAAGGGGCAGGCTTAGCAGTGTTTTCTCATTGACTCCAACTCCCCAATCCCTTATTCCAGATGTTTCTGTGGAATTCAAAATTAGAAGGCCCACATATATTCAATTCAACCTTGATTAAAATTAAACAGACACCAGGGGCCACAAGTGTCCACAGCAGAAGCCTCACAGGCCCAGAGTGTTTTGTAATGCACAGCAACCAGACCTGTCCCAGTCTCAGTTCAGTTAAAGGTTAGCTCTTTTTTTATATGACTGTTACCAAAAACTGAACTTAAACCTATACTTATTCTGGGTCTTGTCATGCTGCATGCCTGCTTGTTTTCTAAGAAGGACAAAGGGCTTTCCTCTAACAATAAAAGGTTTGTCTGAATGGTTCCAAGCACTTGTCTGGTATCCTTGAGACCATGAATGTTTCTAATAGGAAAGTACATATGTTAGAATGTTTGCTGTAGAAAACCAGAGTCACTTAAAGGTATAAATTATTTGCCACAGGAAACTGATCTTAGCAACTGACCCTGTGGAATAACTGCTATGCTTATACCAGACTAGCTCCGATGAACTCGATCAACATAAAAGGACTGTACCACGCTGAAGGCTTTCTTAAGCATATGAAACTAACAAATGAACTTTAAAACGCAATGCATTTTCTGTGAAATCTCATTCCCTTCCCCATCTGGAGATGGGAGGCCACAGAGATGATCGCCTGAGCCCCTACCTCGGCAATGATGGGATACACCTGCTCCATGCACAGGGCGATGATGCTGGGGAGAAAGGGCTTGAACACCTGGCCTGGCTCCTGGACCACCACTTGCAGGATCTTCAGGAACTTCTCTACCACCCGACATCCGGTGCTGCCCTCGTGCAGGATGCTCTCGGCTAACTGCTCTCTACAAATGAGAGAGCCACACAGTGAGCAACCCCGTTTCTCTGGGGGCCAGCATGAAACCCCATGCTTGTGGCAAGTGCAGAACGGGAGCCAAAAGCCACACTTTGTCCCTTGAATCTGAAAACCATGGGTGGTGGGTCTGTGGTTACCTGGTAAACATGTTGAGGAAAGTCTGTATGATTTGCTCAGTGAAAGGCACGCCCATCTGTACTCTAAGGCCTCGAAACAGAGTGAGGAAGAAGCTCAGCATCTCATCAGTCACATCTGAGGAAAGGGACAGAGACACCGTCAGAGGCTTGCACCTAGTCAGAACCAGACTCCTGAGCTTCATCGACCTGCTCCTGCAATCTGCCCTATCAGCTTTTTCTACGGCTTCCTGCTGGAAACATTTCCCCAACACCATCAGTGCCAGTGACGGAAAGTGGAAATGATTAGGAACATGCTGAGAAAATAGTTCTTGCACAGGGAACCTCCACCTGGTGGCTCACTACGGGAAATGAAGGGCATCTTGGACCTCCCTCACTGCCTGACATCCAGTGACAGTTAGAGTTTCATTGGAGAGGGATCGCTTTGTGCCCACACTGATGAAACCACTCAACTGGGTCAACACCTGAGTGCTCCAGCCATTTCCCTCTATGACTAATAATCCCTGCAGCTGGATCAGGGGTTAAGTGGCTGAAAGTGGATAATGAAGGTGTATTTAGGGTGCATGGCCCTGGTCCATTAGTTGGATTAATTGCAGAAAATACCAGTTACATTTAGTGCAGTTTCACTTCCAGATCTCAGCAATCATCTTGTGTAGTGTGTTTCAGCTCTAACTGCACACAATCTGCTTGCAAGAGGCAATCAATGAATATCTGCTGACTGAGAAGTGCTTGATATTTCTCTTGTAAACTGACAAGACTACTATAATGCTCTCATGACAGCTGGGCAGGTACATCCACAGAGCTAAAGAGGCCCTCTGTCACTGACAGTGAGACAGTGACAGAGTAGGGTAACGGGAATGATCTTGGCAAATGCACCTTGCCGCAAAATAAGAAGAACTAAACCAAAAAGCTCTTGTCTCCTCTTGTATGATGCCCCCATTACTCTCTCATCCATTTCTGTTCAGCAGGGCAAGCATCCTCAAGTGTTGCAATGCCACACGACGCACGTACCAAGGCCCATATGGAGGGCTCTGCTCACTTTTCCATGGGGTCTTGGCCCCAGACTCCCCAAATAAACATCACTGCCCTTTCCCTTCAGTACTGGGTTTCCTTGCATGGAGCAATTCAAGGCCTGTCCTGCACCGACTCAGTGTGCTCTCAGATCTAAGCGGGCATTCTGACCCTTGTTAGCACCGCCCACCAGTGAGGCCTTGTTAGCACCGCCCACCAGTGAGCCAGCTCCTACCTGACTGATGGATAAAAGCTGGAAAGAGGGCCAGGGAGACCTGAACGGATTCCTGCAGTGACTGGTAGCAAATCTGTCGAGACTTGGTGGACTCCCCCGAAATATTCTCCACGATATCTTCTAAGATGCTGAGTGTCTGGTGGATAATCACTTTGGCTGCGAATCAAGATGAGTTGCAGGTTATGAGCTGTCTGAGGAGAAAGCACGGTAAGAGGAGACACGAGGGAAGGGGAGGAAACTTGCAAAGGTACCAAGAAGATGATCACAAAGAGTCTCACTAAAGGAATAGTCTCTTGATTAAAACATAAATTCTTCTCTCTTTTTTATGTTGTTGTTTTTACTATTATTTCTGCCAGGACCCCAGATGCCTGGAGGGTGTGTTGGGGAGAAGATGCCTGACTGCTTGTTCAGGTTTTTGCCTCTCTTTTGCCTCTGGCCATCAGCAACAAGTCCACAGAAGAAAAAAGATAAATAAATGTACCCCCAGGTTGGGTGCCTTGGATTTAATCAAATCTAAAAGACGGTGAATAGACTGGTGAGAAAATGAATGTCATACGGTCATGACCACAGGCCAGTATGGACACATGCAGCTCAAACCTTGTCCCTCAGCAGGACATTACTCCAGCCCAGTAATCCCACAAACACCTGCCATGCACATGTAATGGTGCTGGGTGCAGGAATAACTTGCCTGATCCATCTTCAGCCTATTAGGCCTATAGCTTGATAAGACATATAATTATTATGATGTTATTGACAATACATAATGCTGACACTACCGTGACCTGAGATAACTTCTGACCCCATATAGCACACAGGGAAAACAGATGCAGTGGGCAGCAAACAGGCCAGAGGTCAAAGCGCCCTAGCTACGAACCACAGGTGACCCGAAGGCTACATGGCGTGGGCAGGACCCTCATCCGTTAGGGAGAGCCGACAGCCTCACCCAGGCAGCACTGCAGTGGGGATCAGAGAAAAGGTTCTGAGCGATGCTAGCAGTCTGCAAGCCGTCAAAGAAAATCTAGGATGGGGATGCTGCCATCGTTCCTGTGTGAGTGGAGTCACCCCCTAAAGACGCAGAGTTTCCCACCAGCCTCCCCAAGATGACGCCCATGGCTCAGACTGCGCCTAGCACACTCAACCTTGGCTCCACCAGAAGCTGAGCCAGAGCTGGGCTGAGAGCTGCCCCCACCTGGCAGCACTCTCTGGGTCCCCCAAACCTCAGTGCCCAGTAGCCTCTATGGGGCTGCGGCAGCTTTGAGGAGGGGGTACAGCAGAAAGACATGCTCAGGAGGCAGATGGAGGGTGGCCTGGCCCTACCACTGCCTCATCTGAAAACCTGGATAGAGAACATCACTGCACTCACAGGGCTGAGAGTGAAGGAAGACGCTTCTCGCCACAGGCCTGGTTCCCCAGTCACAGTGACGCTGAGAGTAAATGAAAGGCACACCCACACTGCTGAGCAGGGAGCCATCCACAACTACAACAAGCACACGGACTTCTACCAAGCCAGGAAACCATTCTCAGGGCAGCCACTTCCTCAAGAATGCATGGGCCACAGGGGAAGCAGTTTAGGGAGAAAAACCAACAGTCAAGAGACCAAAAGCTGACCTCAGGCATTTAAGGAAATTGAAACGAAGACAATAGATGTATTTACAAAAATGTAGAAGTAAAAAAATGAAAGCACTATAAGTATGTAATAACAGGAGAATGGGTAGGTAACTGTTCTATTTCCATGGGACAGGACATTATAAAACCATCACAAACCTTTTTGTTGTTGTTGTTGTTGTTTTCAAGCAGAAAGAGGCAATGCAGCAAAGTGGTACAAAACCCGGGAGCTGGAGCCATTCAGACCCAAGTCCAACTCTTGACCGCACCCACTTTCTCTATGGTCCTGAGCAATTACACCTGCCAAGCACCTTCCCAAAGGACAGCCCGGCAGGCCCTGCTCCAAACAGGCACCCAGACCGGGCACCACCAAGAATGGGACAAACAGAAGTAATACAAGAGGAAACACAAAAACGAACACGCACCACTACACCACAACCTACTGGAAACAATCAGGCAAAACAAGGCTATGAGACATACTACAGGAAAACAGGCCTAGACTGCAAAGGCCAGTGTTATCAAGGACAAAAACCAGGGATGCCTTTCTGTATCAAGGAGGCTAAAGAGATATAATAACCAAACACAATGAAACCATCCTAGATTACAGCCTAGATTTTTTTTAAAAGCAAAAAAAAGCACAATTTGGTAACAACTGGGGAAAATGTTAATGTGGCTACATGTTAAATAACATGCCTGTAACAATGTTTAATATCTTGTTCTGTATAGATACAAAGGTTAAGTATTCAGGGACCAAGTGTCAATTATCTGCAGCTTAAACAGCTGGGTTTTAAGAAAGTGTGTTGCAGAGAAGATAGCACAAACTTGGCAAAAAATCACAATTAGTGAATCTGAGTGAACGAGATGCAGTTACTCATTTCTTATTCCTTTGGCTATTCTGTTGGTTTGAGAAACAAAATATAAAGTAGAGATGGGAAAAATAAAACTTTCCAACCTTCATTCAACACTGTAGAAAGAGGATAAGACATACCTCACAGCATTACACCGAAAGTTACATGAAATAATGTATACAAAGTTCTTAAAGGCAAAAGCTTTAAGAACCAACACCTGCACACAGTCAGCACAAATGTGAGCTTTGAGTTCACTGAAGACGTCAGCCATATACTACGCTGCAAATCCTTTCAGCACACGGTGGCATCACACTTCCCTGCCCTATAAGTTAAGCCAGGGCTATATAGCTGGCTCTGGCCAAGGAAACAGAAGTGGAAGTAGTAAGTAGGGCAAAGGTTTAAGAACCACTATGCAATTCACCACAATCCTTCCAGAGCGCACACACTGAAATGAAGCCTTCCTCAGCCTGGGTCATTACGTGACCTCCCCACCCTGCGTGACCCAAACTGGACATGCAGTATCAGCAACAAATCCTCTTTCTTCTTGTATTAAGCCACTTCACTTTTGGGGTTGTTACCACTGAGCATATGCTCACCCATGCAGACCGACATAACTCCCATGCAAGATAAAGTGTGGAAAGGAGACCATTACACATGATAAAGCAAGACTCCACAATAGCTAGATGCAAGCCCTGGACAAGTTCCTTAATCTTTCAGACCTCAGCTTCCTCATGCTAATCATCAATCAAGATAATAACAGTACCAAACTCATAAGGCTGATGTGAGAACTGAATGAAATAATGTTTTTTGAAAAATACTTAGAACCAAGGCCAGAACAACACCAGACTTTGAAAGCTAATGCTGGCATAGCCAGAGACTTGATGATGGATCACCAAGGTAAGTGCCGGTGTACAGAGTATACCCTCAATATGTCAGCTACTCTCATCCAGCTACATAACCATGAAGCATATTTTAAAACAGAAAAGGGAAAGTAAGAAGAAAGCATGTAAAATGGTTACTTTCTAAAACGTTAAAACTAGTCAGATTTAGGAGTTACTTTTTCCTTCTTTATATTATTCTATTTTAATACATTTGTACAATATGCATATGTTAATCTTCCTGGTTATAAAAGCAGTGTTTTTTAAAAAGAGTATTTATTACTATTTCTGACATTACACAAAGCATTTTTGCTGACATTCTATAAATGGCACCATCTAATAATGTTCTATTATTTTCTTTTTGTGAAAAGAGATTTTTAAAACGGTACTATTTGTTATTTCAGAGAGATTTTTCCAAGAAATCTGATGCCTTACATTTAAGCCAGAGTTCTCCTTACTCACTTTTCTCCCTCTTTCTTTAATATAAACAAGCAAACTTCAAATGCCATTTTTTTTTTAAGAAACCAAGCTAGTTCAAAACCTCTGTAGTATCTGTATTTGGAGAAAGGCTGAAACCGATCTGCAAAGACAGTTCTTGAGCGCATCATTTTCCCACTGCTTGCTTGCTCACATAAGCATCTGAAATAGATCAATAACCACTTTCGGTATATTTTATCAATGGAAGGCACCATCACCAGTATCTTCCATTTTTTCTTAGGGCTCTAGCATTTTCTACATTTTAAGTAAGAGAAGGGACAGTCTGCATTCGGGAAATAGGTCCACCTGCTGGCTTAACTGAATTCCATAGGTAGCAGGATTCCACCCCCGAGTGTGACTTCCTGCTCAGCCTCTGTGAGACTGTGGACAAAAACGATGACCTCAGGAGCCTCCAGGGCGAATCTCAACTGCAGCAAAGAAGTTCACTGCCTGCCTACCTCCTTCCCTGGCTGTCCCAGCCTAGGGGTCACTTACTGTCATCCAGTGGCATCTTTCTCTGTGGGGCAACAGCACTGGGCTTCAGGTTGCGATAGTCCCGGGAGAGTGCAGAGATGAGGCTGGCGTGGTTGATGGAGCGCACGGGCCACTGCTGCTCATTCTCTGGCAGGTTTGGCCACGGAAGCAGCAGGATGTTGGAGAGAGCTCGGCACACCAACACCTGGGCCTACAAGAAACCCCAGAGGAATCCATCAGAGACCAAAGAGCCAAAGACAGCAAGTGGCATGCCCAACACAGCCTTTGGTACCCGCTGGCTGCACTTTTGAGCCCCAGCCCCCAGGCTCATTTCTTACAACCTGGGCAGGGCCTTTGGTCCAACTGGAAGGCAAATTGCAGAGGAAAATGAAATGAAGTATTAACACCATGTCTAGGTCTAGCATAACCCACCGCCAACCTCAATCACCATTCCTGGGGCTCTTGTTTCCTCTCTTAATCGCATACTTGAAGCATTAGAGAGAAAGAAGTAACATTGCAGACAATGAATCTCAGGCATCACTCAGATGGTGGCTTCTGAGTCCTCTGAGTAGCTATTTAGAGCAGGGCTGCAGGAGACTCCCTGACAATCCCCCTGACCTAGCACCAGGTCAGAAGCAACGCACTCACATCCTGGTGCTCTTAGGTACCTGTTTCAAGCCCTCCTGCCCTCCTCCTGCTAGGTGGTTTTTAAACTTCTAGACCGAGCCTCCTTTCAGGATTCCAAGAAAACAGCCTTGCCCAGCACTTCTCAACGCCAAAGAACACACACATAACAGTGACAACAAAAAGCAGACTGGTTTGAATCAGAAAGAATGCAAAGAGAACTCGCAACACTGGCCAAAATTACCAGGCTGCAAAGCAGTAAAACCTTTCTGCACACTGGGAGGTGCTTTTTTCCACGCCCGAATCAGCACACTGACTGCCTTAGAATGGGCACAACGAGAATCAGTGAGGCTGTGTCAGTGCCACACACATAAGAAATCTGTCTATGTTGGCACGGCCTGTAAGCTCTGAGTACAAAATCAAAGGCCAGACTCTTCTTCCTCAGCTTTCATGGGTCTTAGCCACACGGCCCTGGGGATCCGGTGCTCTGGGGCCTCACCTTATTGACAAGTCGCTGGGCAGAGGCATCAGTGATTCTGTTGAATACTTTCTGCACTGCAGGGATGCTGATCAGAAAGACGGGCCGCACGGTGGTGGCCAGTGAGACCAGTAAGTGGCACGCAGATAGCAGCAACTTGTCTTGGACCTGTAGAGGGAAGAGGGCACGTCGGTCCACGACATCCCCGTGAGACTGGGATTCGAACTTTGTTGAGGCAGCCACAAGCTATGTGTGGTTCTTGGTTTCCGAATTACACCACCTAGGCTTTATCTAGCTCAAGAATTTTTCCTATGACGACTGACAAGAGAAGCCCATCTTCTCTGTCATGTCCACAGCTCCTACCGCAAGCCATTATCACCTCCTCCCATTCCTCCTTCACCATCACAGGCAGCCTTGAACTCAGGCACTTCTCAGCTCAGAGTCTCCAGTGGCTCTCTATCAGCTATTAAAGCACACCCCCTGGCACACTCCTGGGCATGTCATCCAAGTCCTGGGATTCTTCACCTCATTCCTCTTGCTCCAGCAGAGCCAAGATCTCCCTGAGCCCTGAACCTTTCTGTACCTTAACACTCAGGCCAGTTTCTCTTACTGCTTTCCCTTCGGCATGCCTATCAAATATTTGGTTCAATGACCACTGTCACTTTCAAATTAGCAAGGGAGAAAACGTGTTACAGATGAGACCTAATGCAGGTAGGACTATGGTAAAAACAGCACCAAAAAGTCAGGACAGGCAGAATTACTTAGGAAAAAAAAAATCACTATAATTTCTCAGAGCCACAAAATATTCCTAACCTTTAACCCTGAATCTCCACTTACTCTAAGATTACCCAAAAGGGTAAAGCTACATTCATGAATGCATGCATTTCAGAATTCTTTGTAATGACCTTTTTTTTCTTAAGGGAGGCAGCCTAGAAGTTCAGCAATGGCTAGGAAAATAATGGAAACATACTCCTGATAGGATAGAACTCTTTTATAAAGTTACAAGTACAACATAAATTTATGGAAAGCAATACATTGTTCTTATTAAAACAATACATTGTTTAAAATGTATAAAATGCTACATATGACGAAAACTACAAGAAAAAATTCAAAGAATAAGCACATATATGCTCTAGTAATATAAATCGTCAGACCTGGAGGATAACATAATAGAATCTGTCCAGTTTTTACATGGATATAACCTTTGACTCAGTAATTCCACTTCCAGGAACCTATTCTACAGGCCCACTGGCACATGTAAGATGGATATAAAAGGAGCTCATTTCTATCAATAGGGAAATTATTTTACATCCCCACGAAAGAGAAGCATTGGGCATTTTGAAAATCTGAAGTTTCTCTACATTACGTAAAGGAAAACCAAGCATACTGTTAGGCAAAAGCAGCTATATCTCTAACTGTCTACAAACTTATTTACTACTTATTACATAAAAAGAGAAAAAAGTCTGGAAGGATATACAGGCATACCTCGGAGACACTGCAGGTTCAGCCCCAGACCACCACAATAAAGCAAACATTGCAAGAACGCTAGGCACACACATTATTTTGTTTCCCAATGCATAGGAAAGTTTTGTTTACACTATTCTGTAGCTTATAAAGTGTGCAATAGCATAATTTCTAAGAAAACAGTGTACCTATCTTAATTAAAAAGTAGTTTATTGCTAAAAATCATCTGAGCCTTCAGAGCAGAAATCTTTTTGCTGCTGAAGGGTCTTGCCTTGAAGATCACGTGATCCCTGCTGACTGAACGGGGTGCTGGTTGTCCAAAGTTGGGGTAGGTGTGGCAATTCCTTAAAATAAGACAACAATGAAGTTTGCTGCATCAACGGACTTCCTTTCATGAAATATTTCTCCGGAGCATGCGGTGCTGTTTCACAGCATTCTGCCCACAGCAGAACTTCTTTAGAAGTTGAACTCAGTCCTCTCAAACCCTGCTGCTATTCATCAACTGTATGTGTTATTCTAATCCTCTGTTGTTATTTCAACAATGTTCACAGCATCTTCACCAGTCGACCCCATCTCAAAAACCAACTTTCTTTGCTCATGTATAAGAAGCAAGTCCTCTTCTGTTTGTTTGATCCCGAGACTGCAGCAATTCCACCCCATCTTCAGGGTCCGCTTCTACTTCTCTTGTTCTTTCCGCATCTGCAGCTACTTCCTCCACTGAAGTCCTAAACCCCTCAAAGTCATGCATGAGGGTAGGAATCAGGTTCTTCCAAACTACTATTAACACTGTTATTTTGATCTGCTTCTGTGAATCAAGAATGTCCTTAATGGCATCTAGAATGGTGAATCCTTCCCAGAAGGTTTTCAATTTACTTGCCTAGATCCATTGGAGGAACCACTATCTATGGCAGCTATTGCCTTATGAAATGTATTTCTGAAATAATAAGAACTGAAAGGCAAAACTACTCCTTGATCCACGGGCTAGAGAACTGAAGAATGGATGTTGTGTTAGCAGGCATGGAAACATTCGTATCTCTGAACATCTCCATCAGAGCCCTTAGGTAACCAGGTGCATTCCAATCAGCAGTAGTGTTTCAAAAGGAATCTTTGTTTCTGAGCAGGTCTCAATAATGAGCTTAAAATATTCAGTAAACCATGATGTAAACACAGGTGCTGTCATTCAGGCTTTGTTGCTCCATTTATAGAGACAGGCCAAGTAGATTCAGCATAATTCTTAAGGGCCCTAGGATTTTCAGAATGACACATGAGCACTGGCTCCAAGAGCTGCAGTTACCCGCTGACAAAAGAGTTGGCCTGTCCTCTGAGGCTAAGCACTGACTCCTCCTCTCTAGCTATGGAAGTCCCAGATGGCACCTTCTTCCAATGAAAAGCTGTCTCATTGACAATGAAAATCCGTTGGTTAGTGTAGCCACCTTTATCAATGATCTTATCTAGAGCTTCTGGAGAACTTGCTGCAGCTTCTCCATCAGCACTTGCTGCTTCGCCCTGCATTTTTATGCTATGGAGATGGCTTCTTTCCTTAAACCTCGTGAACCAACCTGTGTTAGCTTCCAACTTCTCTTCTGTAGCTTCCTCCCCTCTCTCAGACTTCACAGAATTGAAGGGCCTCATCTGGATCTGGCTCTGGCTTACAGGAATGTTGTGGCTGGTTTGGTCTATGCAAAGCACTGAAACATTCCCCATATCAGCAACAAGGCTGTTCTGCTTTCTCATCACTCTTGTGTTCACTGGAGCAGAACTTTTAATCTAGGAACTTTCCTTTGCATTCACAACTTGGCCTACTCAAGAGCCTTTGGCCTGTCCTGGCTTTTGACATGCCTTCCTCACTAAGCTTAATCATTTCTAGATTTTGATTTAAAGTAAGAGATGTGATTTCTCCTTTCACTTGAATACACAGAGGTCATTGTAGGGTTATTAAATGGCTCAGGGAGTAGGGAGGCCTCAACACAGTAAGATGGGGAAGCCTCCAGTCAGTGGGGTGGTCAGAACACATATTTATCAATCATGTTTGCCTTCTTCGGTTTTTTTAATTACAATAGTAACATTAAAGATCACTGATCCCAAATCACTGTAAGATACAGTAATGAAAAAGTTTGAAATATTCTAACAATTAACAAAATGTGACACACGGAAGCACCAAATGCTGTTGAAAAAATGGTGCTGACAGATTTGCTGAATGCAGGGTTGCCATAAGCCTTCAATTTGGAAAAAACATAGTCTCTGCAAAGCGCAATCAAGGGAGGTGCAATAAAACGAGGTATGCCTGCACAACCAAATGCCCAACCACGCTTACTGCCAGAAGGAAAATGTTTCAGAGGAACGGACTGGAGTATCACACTTTTTAGCCTGGAAATCTGAGTGATATTTTACTTTTTCACAATGAACATGTATTCCTGTGAAACTTAGAGAACTAAAAGAGTAAAGTTGTATTAGAATGCACGTGGGCTACAACTGAGAGGGAACATGAAATAACGCAGTTGTATAACCATGGAAAGATTTATGGGTCTAACTCTGTGTCCTATGTAGATTTTCTAGTAAACGGGTATAGGAACAGAAGGAGAGACAGAGAGTTAGATAAAAGGTGTAGGCTTTGCTATTTCGAGACCTTGGTGCTGATTAGAGGTGTGATTGCATCCATGGTAGTAGAGATGAGTGTCACAAACTGTTGCGTGTTCTGCCGGTGAGCTTCACTGCAATACTGCGCTAACCAGTGAGAGTAAGCCTGCAGCGCAGCCAGGGACTGAGCATGCCTGCAGAAAGAAAAGAAGACGTGATTTTAAAGGTTAAGGTGAAAATACATTAGTAGTCAACTCATTTTCATAGGAGGTAAGAATTGCACCCACTGCACTGGCTGTTCTAAGACATGGGCAACAGCACAGAAATCATTTACTTGTTCACGTAGAGCCTAAAAACTAAGATATTCATCATCTAAATACTGCCACCACTGACAAGAACACAGAGGCAGTTAGTAAATGTCTGCTCTAATCTTTCTGTGACACATGCTCACCTAAGAGCAAGGTAAATTATAAAAGCAAAATCAAAGAACTTAAGTGATCACATGTTGATTTCAGAACTAGTACAAATTTAACATTCATAGCTGCAGACCAAAGTGCAGACAACAACCAGGCATGACAGCTTTAAAAACAGCTCTGATGCAAGATTTTTAAGTTTCCATTGCACCATACATTCTACCTGGCTAGGGGATAACTGAAGTGGCAGAGACTATGCCTGGTTTCAGCAAAGACTGTACTGATTACATCGTACATGCAACAAAATATACATCAAAAAGTATGCAATTTATCAAATATGATAATCAATCTTAGGCAAGCAGAACAGCTGTCTCGGAGCTTCGAAACACCAGGCCTTCTAACATACCTAAACATTAACTACCTTTTGGTAATTAGTAAGCTGTAAGGTGATACTACCATGAGGTGGCACAAAGACACTGTTCTTCATGGTCTGGGCACCTATTAAAGATCCCTGCCTAAATCAGTATCGCATTGGTCGTTGTGAATTGGTAATTTTTCTGTCTTTCCTTTTCTGCTCATTAGTTGGCATTCTTCTCTAAGAAAATGGTTTCCCTTCTCTCTCATCCTTTTTTTGTTAATTGCTTTGGGTTTGTGTTTATTTGTTTATTTATTTGAAACAGGGTCATGCTCTGTTGCTCAGGCTGGAGTGCAGTGGCACGATCATGACTCACTGCAGCCTCAACCTCCTGGGCTCCTGCCACAGCCTCCCAAGTAGCTGGAACTACAGGTACATGCCACCATGCCAGGCTAATTTTCAATATTTTTTGTAGAGATGGGAATCTCACTGTGTTGGCCGGGCTGGTCTCAAACTCCTGGCTTCAAGTGATCCTCCTGCCTCAGCCACCCAAAGGGCTGGGATCGCAGGCGTGAGGCACTGCAACTGGCCTGGCCTGTTCATCACTTTGAATGCATAGATTCTTTTCACTGAAACTGGTATAATTCATTATACCTGGAAGAACCCTTCCAAGCTGGCCCCTGCATCCTCTTCACACGCTCCCAGCATTCACTGAGCACTTCTTTACTTGCAGACTCGGCAAGATTTTCCACCACCACCCTGCCCCAGACTTGAGCTTTTTCTCCAAGGCACTCTGGAGAATGGATCTGAGAAACCAAGACCTGGGGATAAGGGGTAAGATTGCTACTGGAGTCTTACTGTTTCTATGGCCTTTCAGTTGACAGAATTCGAATACAGGCACATACCACTTTATTTACTTATTTATGTTGCTGAGACAGGGTCTCACTCTGTTGACCAGGCAGGAGTGCAGTGGCATGATCATAGCTTACTGCAGCCTCCAACTCCTGGGCTCAAGTAATCCTCCTGGCTCAGCCTCCTACGTGGCTGGGGCCAAAGGCACGCACCACTGTGTCTGGCTAATTTTTTTTTTCCCCTAGGGACAGGGTCTCAGTATGTTGCCTAGGCTCCTCTCAAACTCCTGGCCTCAAGCAATCTTCACACCTCGGCCTCCCGAAGTGCTGGGATTACAAACAGAAGCCACTCTGCCCAGCCTAGACACCATTTTAAAATCAAACTCGGCATCAACAATTATTGGGAAATTTGATATTAACAGCCTTTGACATGATGCAAGAGGAAAGGCACATCATTGCCTACGCAGAAACCTTGCTAAAAATGTTTAAACTGAATCTAATACAAGGAAAATAATTAGACAAATCCAGATTGTAGGATATGCTTTAAAAAGAAATTAAGGTCTGGATCTGCAAAAGGTCTCAGTCACTCTCATACACACATGCACATGCAGACATACAAACACAACTGGGTGAACTGTTCTAGATTACAGGATATACACTTAATGTGTGGCTCATGTTAGACCTTATATCCAAGAAAAAAAAAGATATAAAAACATTCCTGGAACAACTGAAGAAATCTGAATATGGACTATATATGAGATGACATTATTGTATGTATTAAATTATTTGAGGGCTGATAATGCTATCACAGTTATAAAGCTGAATGAACTTATTTCTAGGCTGAAGGATTTACAGGTACAGTGACATGTTGTCTGCAATTTATTTTCTTTCTTTTCTTTTTCTTCTTTTTTTTTTTTTTTTTGAGACAGGGTCTCACTCTGTCACCCAGGCTGGAGAGCAGTCTCAACGCACTGCAACCTCCCCCTCCCAGGTTCAAGTGGTTCTCTTTGCTCAGCCTCCCAAGTAGTTGGGACTACAGGCCAGGGCCACCATGCCTGGCTAATTTTTGTATTTTTTGGTAGAGGCGGGGTTTCACCATGTTGGTTAGGCTGGACTCAAACTCCTGACCTCAGGTGATCCACCCACCTCAGCCCCCCAAAGTGCTGGAATTACAGGCATGAGCCACCATGCCCAGCTGTGCAGTTTTCAAATGGCTCAGCAAAAAATAATCATCATCATATATTGTGTGCATGTGTGTAGAGAGGGGACAAGAAACAAAAGCCAATGTGGCAAAATATTTATCATTGATTACTCTAGGCTGAAGGTCCATGGGTGTTTATTTACTCTTTTTCCCATTTTCTTTCTTTCTTTTTTTTTTTTTTAAAGACGGGGTTTCACCATGTTGGCTAGGCTGGTCTTGAACTCCCGACCTCAGGGGATCCGCCCGCCTTGGCCTCCAAAGTGGTTGGATTACAGGCGTGAGCCACCACGCCTGGTCGCACTTTTTCCCATTTTCTATAGGTTTTAACTTTTTCAAAATAAGAAGTTGGATAAGAAAATACGCTAGTACTTTAAACTAAGAAAACATAGTTACTCAAAGTTTGAAATTCATAGTGACCACACAGTTATTTTGTATTTTATATTTAAAATTTTATTTTGTATTTAGAATCATGTTAACCCTTTAAGTTCTAAATACCAAAATAAGGAGAAAGGACATCAAAGTCAGCCTGAGGAGTAAGAATTTTGGTCAATCTAGCACATCTGTAGAGCTCCTCAAAGCTGAAAGGAGGGGCTCTGAAACTCCTGAAATTGTGTACAAGTTGTTGTATTTATATGCAAACTGGCATCTTTCTTGGGAGACGCTTTACAACTTTCTCTAAATTGTCAAAAAGGAAAGCAATATATTTTTTAAAAGTTTAAAACTACCATAGGAAAATTCTCTTTCCCTCATTTACCTAATCTGCAGCTCAAGAATGCTCTACAGCAGGAGTCAGCAGACCTTTTCTGTAAAAACCGGCGTGTATATATTTTAGGATTTGCAAGGCACATATACGCTCTATCACAACTATTCCACTCTGCTGCTGTAGTACAAAAGCAGTCCTAGACCATATGTAAATGAATGAATGTAGCTGTGTTTCAATAAAGCTTTATTTACAAAAGCAGTCAGTAAGCCAGATTTGGCAAAGGCCATAGTTTTCCAGCCCCCTGCTCTAGTCTAAAGCAAGCCTTCTGGGGAGTGAAATCTCTGGGATACTGCCCCATCTCCAGTCCCTGTCCTTCCATATGTCACTTTCCTAATACCATCCCATGTCATCTGTAGAGTTTCTGTAGAGAGTGTGGTCCCTAGATGTCCTGCTTCAAAATAACCTGAGGTTCTTGTTTAATATGCAAATACCAGAGCCTTATAGCCTTAAGCCATTCCGCTAAAATCAGAATCTCTGAGCAAACGTGTTCCCAAGCATTCTTCTGTATCCTACAGTGTCCTACAGTTTCAGTCAATGATCCACTGGAAAGACTGATGGCATCTGAGGTGTTCCCCATTAGTCCCACACACCCATCCAGTCTCTTCCTGCACCACACGGAGTACTCACCTCCTGCCTGGGCGACTGTCTCAG
This sequence comes from Saimiri boliviensis, assembly GCF_048565385.1. Taxonomy (NCBI): domain Eukaryota; kingdom Metazoa; phylum Chordata; class Mammalia; order Primates; family Cebidae; genus Saimiri; species Saimiri boliviensis. Next base: position 12,358,693 of record NC_133460.1, on the reverse strand, counting down.
CCTGTACTAGTCTTCCTTCCTGAAATGCCTACTCCATAGAATCTCCATCCCAGCTCTCACTTACCTAATTCCACTTTCTCCAACCCTCTCCACCCCAGACATACAGTCAAAAAAATCTCTCCAGGTTTGAAGTTTAAGAGATTTTCCCCATTCACAGCAGCCACTACTGTTTCTTTCCTCAATAAAATCAGTTCGAGATTGGGGGCAAGGTCTTTCCTAAAAATGCACAAACATCAAACTCTAGACTTACACATCAATGAGGTCAGGTTTCAATACTGATGGCACAGCAGTTTCAATGTTGTACAGTTTTATCTGAGATCCATACAGAGTGACTTTGACCAACCTGTTGGCAAAGAGGCAGGTAAACAAGAACATTCAGCTTATGCACCAAGACATGACAAAACAGACAGGCACCAACAAAGAGCCTAAGGGCAGACTCTTCTGTATATAAAAAAGAATCAAGACCAGACCTTCAATTTTACGCCAAGGAAATAATCTGAGATATGCATAAAGATTTATATAAAAGCACATTAACTAAAACCTTTAAGGTGTCAAAAATTTTGAAAACAATTCCAATGCAGAGGATGTAATACAATGCAATGTATCCAATAAAAACAATGCTTACAGGCATATTTAATGATAAATAATCAAGATGGTTTAAACCCAACATGGTTGTACTAAATAGATATACAGAATAGATGATAAATGTTCATTTATTAACAGAATAAAGGCAGGAAGAATTTTCACCAGAATATGCTTATTGGTACCACTTGTTTCAGGGGGAGGATGGAGTGGGTAGATTATTGATGATTCTTCCCTCTATTTTTCTTTATTTCCAAATTGTCTACAATGAATACATAATGCTTTTATAAATGAGGAGGATAAAATATAGTTTTTAAAAAGCAGGCAGGGTGTGGTTGCCTGTAACCCCAGCACTTTGGGATGCCAAGGTGGGAGGATCACTGGAGGCCAGGAATTCAAGACCAGCCTGGAAAACACAGTAAGACCCTGTCTTTTTAAATTTTATCCAGATGTGGTGGCATATGCCTACAGTCTCAGCTACTCGGAAAAGGCTGAGATGGAAGGATTGCTTGAGCCCAGGAGGTTGAGGATGAACTAAGCCAGGATCATGCCACTGCACTCCAGCCTGGGTAGCACAGTGAGACCAAAACCCTGTCTGGTTTTTGTGGGGTTTTTTGTGTTTTGTTTTGTTTAAAAAAAAAAAAAAAAAAAAGCCGGGTGCGGTGGCTCAAGCCTGTAATCCCAGCACTTTGGGAGGCCGAGGCGGGTGGATCACGAGGTCAAGAGATCAAGACCATCCTGGTCAACATGGTGAAACCCCGTCTCTACTAAAAATACAAAAAATTAGCTGGGCGTGGTGGCATGTGCCTGTAATCCCAGCTACTCAGGAGGCTGAGGCAGGAGAATTGCCTGAACTCAGGAGGCGGAGGTTGCGGTGAGCCGAGATCGCGCCATTGCACTCCAGCCTGGGTAACAAGAGCGAAACTCCGTCTCAAAAAAAAAAAAAAAAGCAGACCTGATCTTTTGGCAGTTTATCAAAATAGGATGACACGGGCTTTTCTATAAAATTTATAATGATAAAACCATCTTAGCCTTTATTTAAAATCATTTCTAAAATGAAATGTTTCAGATGGATAGATATATAATAAAATACAGCAAACTGTCCACTGTAGAATCTCTGTGGTGGGTATATGGGTATTCCCTGTACAATTCTTTCAACTTTTCTTCGAATTTGAAAATGTTTGATAAAATCTGGGAGATGAGAGGAGCCAATGTTTCTAGAATAGGCAGAGGTGTTTTATGTTCAAGTACGATTCTTTCAGAAGCAAGTTGTTGAGTCCATTGGTTGCTCAAGGGCTCACTGGATACTAATGAGCATTAAACACAATAACTAATAGCTCAATCTAGTAGGAAATGGGAAACGTCTCTTTCATTACAAACAGAATGACATTCCTTTCTCTCCTTTTTTTTGGAGACAGGGTCTTGCTCTGTCACCTAGGCCAGAGGAGGACAGTGGTCTTGGCTCACTGCAGCCTCAACATCCGGGGCTCAAGCGATCCTCCCACCTCAGCGCCCCCTCCAGTAGCAGGGACTGCAAATGAATGCCACCATATCTGGCTAGATTTTTTTTTTTTTGTCTTTTCAGTAAAGACAGAGTTGCTCAGGTTGGTCATGAACTCCCGGACTCAAGCGGTCTGCTCGCCTCAGCCTCCCAAAGTAGTGGGATTACAGGTGAGCCACCATTCCTGAGTTTAAAAACATGCCTTTCTGAGTGAAGGGGGAAAACCTCAGGACCTGGCTAGTTTCTCTCTGTGCCTACTCTGCATGGAAACCTGGGAGCAGCTGACAGGGAAGGCAGTGTTTGTCTCTGTCCCAGCATAACAATCAACTAAGGAGCTTGTTACAAATACAAACTGATTGCTGGGGAGCAATGAGAAAAGAGTATTTCCAGCCAGTCAAGAAAGTGAGGATAAAAGAACTAAGGTTCCTGAAGTCCCACGAAGTCTTTGTGGTCACAACAGTTATTATCAGAAAGCAATATTCCAATATGTACCTGGTGTTTAGCTCTAAATTCTGTTGTACACTAAAAATGGATTTCCAAACATCTTTTAATGTGTCTATGTTTAGCAGTTTCAATATTAGCTTTTTATTGTTTTATGCAACCAATAAATGAAAACACTGCTAATCATACTGGTTATTAAGGTCATGTAGTCATAACAAGAGCTTTCTCTCACATTTTATTCTAAATGAAGACAAAATATTAATAGAAAGTATGTTTAAGCACTGGGCTTGCAATCTAAGCTGTGCAGAAAGATGTGTATATATATGGACCTATCAAATGATTCCAGATCTTTGAGATATCATCTCAATACAAAGTTGAGATGATTGACAGATATATCTATATTGCTTAACAGAGTAAATTCAAATAATGAACTTCCTATCTTTAGATTTCAGAGAAAGACATGTCTTATCCCTGTTAAACCACCGTGTAAATGGGCCCAGCATAGGAAGAAGAGGAGAAACGGACTGGTAACAGAAACACTGCGTTTGGAAAGAGCAAAACATGTGGACCCAGGAACTGTTAAAATCCACCCTCCCTCTCAGGGATTGTGTGAACCAAGGCAAGGCACACACATCGCTGAGCCACCATGTACTCAAAAATAAAACGGCAATGCCTGTCTCTCAAAGTACAGAACAAAATGAAAGAACGTGTGTAAAAACACAGAAAACATCCTACTACTGTGTACTCCTTTTATTACTAATATGAATCTGACTTTTAAGGGATGTCAGCCCCTTGGCTATCTCTGCTTGTCAGCTAAGACATAGCAGCGAAGTCCAGCATGCATGCACCCAGGCTCCTGAGGCTCATTTCCCCTCTGCACATGACCACTGATGCGGCTGCTGAGCCAGTCAAAGCATCAGATGTCTTGGCTTTGGGCTGGATCCACACCTACTCAGTTTCGATCTAACCAATTCAACGGTTGCCCTGAAACGATCTAAATGTCCTGTCACTTACATCTTGGGTTTTTTGAGGGAGAGAGGGAGGAGGGATGGTGACTGGGTGGAATGAAGTGCTCCTCAGCAAGCACAGCTGTAATCCTGGTGTGAGACCCGGGAGGAAGGAGAAGAAAAGGAGCCCAGTGGTGAAAGGCTGGGAACCACCTTTCAGGCCAGACGTGGAGGCTACCCAGCTTTCACTCCCGAGGCCCTAATGCAACTGGAAAACCCACAAAAAGCCCCACCCTGGGCATCTAGCCGCCTACTTGGACAGTGGAGTTGACTCCTTATCAGTAGAGCTTTCTTAATGTCCCTTTATCCTATGAGGAAAGACATGACGACTGACCTCCCCTGGTTTCTCCTGGGTCTATACTGTGTTTACATTTATACACAAGATCTTCAAAGAAACAATAGTTTAAATAGCTTATCGGGTGTTTTGTTATATGTTAGGCATAGGGCTAAGTGCTTTATCTCATTTAATTCTCACACTAAACCTACAGGAAACTACTTCTACTTCATTTTGTAGACGAGGGACCTGAAGTTCAGAGAGGTTAAGTAACTTGCTCCATATCAGCTGGTATGTGGCAGAGCCTAGATTTACCTGGGGCCAGAGCGGAAGCTATTTGGCAATATGCTGCCCCTCACACAAGAAGGTAAACGGAGCTCTGAAGAAGGAACAGCTCCATAAGGTAACCGCCAGCCTACCTCTCCACGACTGTGAGGGCATCATTGAACCGTGCAGCAAACACATCCCCGATAAAGTACTCGGCCAGGCGGCCCACAGCCTGCAGCAGGGAGCTCAAGTCTCTCAGGGAGCAGTGCAGCCGCCGGCAGTCGTTCTCCGCAGTGATGTTCAGCCTGTGTCCTGGAACACAACACCCCAGACAGTTTTTCACAGGAAGAGCACGCTTTAACTACAGGTAACAGCTCGTCCAACAAGCCGCACGTGGCAAAACCAATCCTCAAAACAAAGGAACCCACCAGCTGCTTCCCAGTACTGAGCAGGGAAACTGGGCCCAGCCTCCACCCAACACTACAACATTTGTGCTCCAGAGGCCAGGGATGGAGGCAGAGTGGGGAAGAGGGACAGACAGCCTGGGATGTGCTAACGTGGATTCCTTTTGACCCTGTAAGGTCCTCACACCATCACTGTTACATACAAGGAGGTGCACCCAGGGAGGGCCAGGAATTTACCCAGCATGTGTCACATTTCCAGGGCAAGGCCGGTGTTCTACACTAAATCCATGTGACTCCGAATCTGTTGCCTTTTAAATAGCACCCTATCTCAGAATGCAATCTCCATGGACCAACAGTTAGGACCTGCCCATGCTAAGAGAGCAGGGGTGCACTCAGCACTCCATCCTTGAAGGCTGGGAGGTGACGCGGTATGAAATAGATGGGATTCGGATTCCAAACACACAGATTCCCTGCCTCTTCCAGGCTTGGTACCTCATACGACCCTCCTAAGCCTCAGTGTCACTATTATATATAACACTCTAAGCTACAGAACATCACTGAATATTTGTAATTATAAATCACAAAGAACTAGTGACTTACTACAGTCTGAAATTTCCTTACTTTTCAACGCGACTTCTCCAAACTGGGCAAGGAGGATGCGAAGATGAAGGACAAAAATATCCTCCCTCAATTCAGTCACTTGCTTAGCTTTTGGATCCCTCTCTTCACAAATGTCCACAAAAGACAGTAAGAATTTTCAGGCTGGAACAGAGACCTGTAGGTCTAATTCAAGTCCTTCTCACTGACACAGTAGGAGTGGGTCTCAGCTGACTGCTAGGGAGCTCAAGGGAGCCCTTCTGTCTCTGGACCACTTGATAAGAAACACGGGTAAAATATGTCTCCCTGTGGTTCTTCATCATCATCCCTGGTCCACTCCTTGAGGGTAGAACACAGAACCCGCCAAAACCTGCTGACAGCAGGACAGTCCTGGGGAGATGTGAACATGGGGGTGGCATCCTTCCAAATCTCCTCCTGGCTGAAATACAGCCCTGGGTCCCTTCCCTCCCCGCCGTTACCCTCCTGAGAATCCTTGCCATCCTGATCCCTCCCAACTTGTCCTAATTTGTCTAGCAAAGAGCAATACCTGAGATGAAAACTATAGGTACCTAGCATCTAGTACCTAGGATGGAAAAGAGCTTGGAAGTGCTGGGTGTGTGTTTTAAACTGTGAATTTGAATAATATGAAACTGCTGACACTTGATCACTTCTGACCCAACAAAACTGCAATTCCATACAGTTCCACTTCATACATATGTGCATCTAAGATCCACGTCCATCAAAATTATAACTGGTTCTTTCCTGCTCTATCTGCAAGACAGACAATCACATGGGCACTAAATACCCCAAATCCAGATCTCTATACTTGACACCCTCCTCCAGCCTAGAAACCTTAGTATCACCACCACAGAAGTCATGCAGGGCATCAACTAAACTTGAGGGGATAGGCCAGGCGTCCCACTGTGATAGGCTGTTCAGATCTACCCACACTTTCTTCTGCCTAGCCAATGCTCAGATTTCCCCACAAAAGCACAGAACATCTGCAAAGTAGAACCTTCAAATGAGAATAATGCTGAAAGGTTTGGAGGCACAAAATATCAGGGCCACATCAAAGTCCCATCTTCCATAAACCAAGTCATCTGAAGCTGTCTAGATATGACCTAAGCCACATCCAGAGAACAGCTCCTTGGCAAATCCCTGCCCTGGGGGAAAAAAAAAATCTAGTCTTCTCTTTTTGAGAAGTTGAGGGAGGTGGAGGGAGGTATAAAAATTAGCATTGAGACATTTCCCTCTGAGAGAACAAAGAAATCATAATCATAAATCATAAATGGACCGAAGCAGAAGAGACAATTTTAGACTAAAAATCTTGTATAGTATTTTGTAGACAAAATAATCCATTAGGAAAGTTTGCATGGGTCGCCAGAAAAGTTAAAGGGTTACTTAGAGGATAAATATTGTCTCAATGAGGGGTGGCAGAAGCCAAATACAGAATGGAGGTTTTGGGGCCATGTACCGACATCAATGAGGCGCAAGGGGAACATCACTAATGAGGGTCTCTTAACCCACATAAGGTAGGAAAGAAAGAGAGAGAAAAGGATGACCTGCCAGAAGCCAGAGCAGCACAAAGCAGCCGATGTGGTCCAGCAACACAAGCTGTGCCTTGGTCTTGACAGGGAAGTGGAGGCAGGCACAGCAGCAGGAGGGGAAACAGTGAGACGCACACAGGAGCTTCTGAATCCAAATGCGCTGATGAAGGAAAAGTGGGAGGCTTCCAGCCTGGGTAACCACCCTGCAGGCCTCACTGCCAGCCAAAATATGCATCCCATTGTCATACACGGTCACTGCACCAAGCGTGGGCAAGAATCATGGCTGGTGCCCGTTTACACAGGTTCCAGCAGAGACTTGAGAATTAAAGACTGGGTGAGAAAGTAAATGCAAATGAAGGAGAGGCCAGAGCCTGTCGGGAACAAGAGAGCACGGTTTCTGTTGAGGGATAAGGCTGACTGACTGGTGTGGCATGGAGGTTATTTGAGCGGGGAAATGGCTATGAGAACCAGGGGGAAAAATGTACTCAGAGTTTCCATTTGTTAATAGCCTTTGCACTGGAAACTTGGCTTCTGAGCCACCGAAAATTGGGGAATGCTTCGTCATGGATGAGAGAGCTCGTTTTAAAACAGGAAATAAGCATTTCTCTGGCCTGAGCGTTTTGCCACTGGAGTAGAAGCCAAGGATCAGTGCTGAGGATGAGATGTATAAATGATCTGGAACAGCCAAGCTCTGTGAAATTGCCAGTCAATAGGGTTTAGTGAAAGCAGGTATGCGGTATTTCATTTAGGGAAAAATAAATCAGATTATCCTTCTAGGATGAGGAACTCAGAATTATCAGCTATGTCCCAGAAATAGGGTTTCAGATTCACCAGACTTTCACCTAAAGACAGATGCAACAGAATGTAGAAGCGTCAGCTACAACAGCAAACAGGACACTGAAGGGTCAATGTCAGGGAGGAAAGAGCACCTGCTCGATTTTTTTAATAGATCAAATACAGTGTCTTCAGGGTGCTGAGTACATTCTAATTTGAATAGTGGTCCTGAAGGGAAGACCACCTGGGCACAATTATTCCCAAGAATGGCTTCTGGAAGCATCTGTAGCACTTCTGCACAGTCAAATGATTTTCATTAGTGGTGACAGCACATTCTAAAGGCGTGTTTGTTTTGAAAAGTATCTAAAGTTCGTACCCTATCTACAAAGCCAGGGCCTACATTGAGGTCATGCTAAGTCCCATCAACCTCCTGGGGCCCACTAGATTATTTAGAAGCTTATATAGTCATGGAAACCAGCTGTCACAGGGCCACCAAGAAGGGCAGCCTCGGAAAGAGGCTCCCATGGAGGCTCTGCCATGAATCATAAGGTCGCCCAGGAGATGGGCTCCGCACTGGGCAGCTCTGTGCTGAGCTGAAACAGCAGTTACCCAACACAGGGGCTGCATGCCAGGGCCGGGACAGGTCGCGTAAGCAGCACGCTGTGAAGGAAGTGGCGCACAGCAGCTGACGGGGCTGGGAGGACACATGTGGCTTTCAGTTACTGGTGTTTTCAGTTGACAAAAATAAATGTCAGATGTTAGTTATTTCAATTTTTTATCATTCCCTATTACACCATCATGCGACTAGTATCAACAAGCCATGGGACTCTGGGTAAATTAACATCTCTGAACATCAATTTCCTCTTATATAAAATAGGCGTAACTAGTAATAGCCCTTATACTTCACAGGACAACGGAGAGAATTAAATAACGTAAGTCAATAACACAGTGCCTGGCAGGTAACGAGAGCTGCAAATGGAAGCTATTACTATTATTGTTAATCAACAAAATAACAAAGAAAGCTAACCCTAAACCCTAAGCAAGCAGGGCCTGTAAACAGCAGCCAAAAGCCTTTCCAACCAGCTCCGGTCAGAGCCCCTAGGGCCACTCACAACATGTGCAGGGGCCAAGGGGATCACAGGCCATCAGCTGCGCTCTGGCCTTCCGATTCTAGAGTGAGCAGGAAACAGGAAAGCACAAGGCCATGTTCTCCCTAGTGCACCTGCTGGTCTAAAGGATATAGGAAATACTAAAGGGTTTTTAGTAAGTCCTATCTCTTTACTCGAAATCAGTTCTTTTACAAACACCTCCTTAGAATACACTGTCAGGACCTCATCTTTTAGCTCCCCCAACAGCTGCTTTTTATCATAAGCCTTTAAAAACATTCCCTGTTTAGAAGTGGGGAGAGATGCCAGTGGAAAGCCTGCAGTGAAAAAATAATGTTCCGACAGCAAAAGCAGCAGTAATGAAATACCAGTCCGGTGGTTTTTTGAATGTTTGGTTAAATTAGAAAATAAAAATCAGTTTACCTGACCCTGAAGTGACTATAAACTGCTGTAATCCCAAATAAACTTCTAAATTGTCCTGAAGAACTGGGAACTAAAAACAAAGAAAAAACAAAAAAAAAATGTTTAAGTCATAAATCCAAGTTTTAATAGTATTTTGAACAATAAAACATCACAAGCACCTATGGGGCGAGGGACAGAATCAAAACCTTTTCTCTAGGAACCTTTAAATGCAGCTAAAAAGCTATGACCCCCTCTTTAGTGCCCCCCCACTACAGTTTCTACAGTTGAAACCACCAATGAATACACAGAATAAGAAAGGAAACATATCAGTTTGACTTTTTTTTTTTTTTAAAGCAAAGGACACTATGGTATGACTATTACATTCCTAACAGAGATCAAACCCTGAAATGACCTACACCTTCTAAAACTCTGAAAAGGGACCATATCTCCCTTCAAATTCAAGGGAGCCTCCACCCTTGAGAGAATATATCAGATATGCCTTATTAAAGTACACGGCAAAATGAAAAGACGGGCCAAATTATTTGGAAGTCAGCTCCCTTGCTCAAGTCACAGTCAGGCCATCATAACCAGAGCTGCATCTTTCTTTCTCAAGCTGCTATACTCACCAATAAGATTCAAACACGACAGCCCCTAAGAAAGGTGACGGCAAAAGAAAATGAAGCTTTCCAGGAGAGAACACAAGTATAGCAGGGTCATTCAATGTGAAAGATGACCCTGTGGCCAGGCGCGGTGGCTCACACCTGTATTCCCAGCACTTTGGGAGGCCAAGGCAGGTGGATCACAAGGTCAGGAGATCGAAACCATCCTGGCTAATGTGGTGAAATCTGGTCTCTACTGAAAATACACAAAATCAGCCAGGTGCGGTGGCACACACCTGTAGTCCCAGCAACTCAGGAGGCTGAGGCAGGAGAATTGCTTGCACCCAGGAGGCAGAGGTTGCAGTGAGCCGAGATTGTGTCACTACATACTTCAACCTGGGCAACAGAGCAATACTCTGTCTGAAAAAAAAAAAAAAAAGAAAGAAAGATGACCCTAATAACTGCTTTGCCTTGAAGAAGAGAGGAATCTAATGAAATCTCTTTGAATAACAAGCACCATTTAGGGAAGGGAATCAATCCTTACAACGAAAGATTCCAGCATGTATGGACACAGGCAGAGAAAGCTAGCAATTTGCCAAGAGCAAGCTTTACAAAGGCCAGCTTTTCAGCAACGTAACATCTTTAAGTAACAGCTCCCGCTCAACCTGGACACTTGCAAGCTACCGATAAAAGTATTAAGGCTTTAGTCAAATTCCTGTTATATCCAAGACTAAACAGTGTTCCACAAATTGGTTTAATATTTTGTGAAAATGTTAACATTTGTTCAGTTTGAGCTTCAGTTATGGTAATTATTATTCTATTTTTAAAAATTACATATGGGGGGGAAAAAGGGGAGAGAGGGAGAGAGAGAGGAGTCAACAAGCCATGCTCCACTCTCCACTCCCCAGACAGCACATTACCAGTGTGGAGAAGGCGTGCGTGGGCAGGAGCTCCATCACTTTGGCCACCACCTCCAAGCTCTGCCGTAAGTACCGCTGCCACTCCGTCTGCTGCTGTGGGGGAAGCACAGGAAAATCAGCTCTCCCAGAATCCTCTCATCTCCCTTGCCAACCTCAAGTCCACTCTCAGACATAAAATTCTGAAGAAATGGAAAATGATAGAACCAGGTTATCTGGTACTATAAAAAAGCCAAGCTAGAATTATTTTAAAACGATGAGTTAATTTCATAAAAAACTATTTCCTCAGAAAGTAAATGATCCACACAGAATAACCTATTTTCCCCTTAGGTTATAGGATACAGAGATGGAGAGCCACCTGTGAAATCATCTGTTGGAAATAATCACGCATCACCTTGTTGACGCAGTCCACTACTGTGTCCCTACTCACATAACTGACTGACTCCATGCCACTAAGAGTGGGGTCCACGGCCAGCCAGCAAAAGCAACCCCCAGGGGCCTGTCAAAAACGCAAATTCTGTGGTTCCCACTCCAAGCCTCCAAAATCAGAATCTGCTTTAACAAGCTGTTGCAGTGATTCTTATCCATGCTGACATTTAAGAAGCAAGACACATCATTCCCCTTTTGGAAGATGAGGACATGAAGGCTCAGAGAAATGCCACACCCAGCTCTCCAATCTCCTCCATGCCCCGGGTTGCAGAGCTTCAAACCCAGGCCAACTGGCTCTAAGCAAAGGGATCTCTGTAACCCAAATATGACCGACCACTCATAAGCTCTTGACCATGCCAAAGTCACTCTTACTTTGAGAACAATAGCAGTTATTTGAAAAAACTTTAAAGTGCATGACGGTTTAAAAAAAACAAAAACAAAAAACACTGGAATTGTTTCCTTAAAGACATTTTCCTTATTAACGTTGGGCACATCAGCATCAATAAATTCAAGGCTGATTTTAAAAGAATAGAAGTTTGCATAATATACTCCAAACAGACTTCCTTTCATTCTAGCCTCATGGGTTCAGAATCTTGCTAACGGTCTCCACAAGCATCCAGCTGGGTCTGACTGCTGCCCAGGTTGGGGAGCAGAAGTGAGGGTGCAAGGCAGGGCAGACAGGATACGGAGTTCTCACTAAACCACTTTTCATTGTACATACGGTTTCTCTACTTGTATCTCTAGTGCACACAGATAAAAATGCCTGTAAAACATTTTTTACAGTTAAGCCAAAAGGGGCTGGAAGGAGAGTAAAAATTTCAAATGTACAACTCAAACCAGGAGACTACTCATCAATCAGGGCATGCTATTTACATCGTCATCCAGAATCTCGTCGTCCAACTCTTCCAGCTGGGCCTGGTTGTATCTGAACTGGATTCGATTCAACACCTCTGTGAGGAGGAGCACCAGGGCATCTTCGTACCTGTGTGGCAAAGAGAAATTCAACATCAATCAGGTGAAACGATGCTTTCAGCTTAGAATTTGGAAAAGGCCTCCTGTGCTATAAAAGGAATGGTGTCCATGTTATCACCATGGAAAGAGCATCTAAATTCCTGAGGCTTGAGTTTACGGGTTGGCAGGTGTGTGTATGCATGGAACAGAAGCAGGGGTATTTATGTAACAATGTATCAGGCAACATGTATCTTCTTGACAGACTGTTTAGATAACGTCCTTTTTTGTCTCTGGCAATAATTTCTGTCTTAAAGTATATATTTTGTCTGCTATTAGGATAGTGATGCAAGCTTTCTTTGGTTATTTTTTGCATAGAATATCTTTTTTCATCTTTTTACTTTCAATCTATTTGTATCTTAATCTCAAGTGATCTCCTGTAGACAGCATGTCACTGGACTGTGGCTTTAAAAATCTATACTCTGCCTTTTTTTAACAGAAGAATCTAATCCACTAAATGTAACATAATTACTAAAAAGCAAGGTCTCATTTCTGCCATTTTGCTATTTATTTTGTATGACTTATGTTCCTCAATTCCTCCATTCCTGTCTTCTTTTGTGTCAAACAGGTTTTTCTAGCACTGCATTTTAAATCCCTTGTCCCCCCACCCCACCTCCCCCCCCACTTTTTTTTTTTTTTTTGAATGGGAGTTTTGCTCTTGTTGCCCAGGCTGGAGTGAAGAGGTGTGATCTCAGCTCATCGCAACCTCCACCTCCTGGGTTCAAGCAATTCTCCTGCCTCAGCCTCCCAAGTAGCTGTGATTCCAGGCATGGCTAATTTTGTATTTTTAATAGAGACAGGGTTTCTCCATGTTGGGTCTCAAACTCCGGACCTCAGGTGACCCACCTACCTTGGCCTCCCAAAGTGCTGGGATTACAGAATATGCCTGGCCTGTCCCTTCTTATTTCTAAGTATTTTCAAGTTACTGTCTTAGCAGTTGCTCTGGGGATGACAGGCACTGCATATAAATATTACCTAATTCAATGATTCCATGCTTTTAACAGCTGTGAGAGGTAAATGTTATCAATACTTTTCTGATGAGGAAACAATTAACAGAAGTTAAATAAACTGCCCAAGGCCACAAAGCTATTTTGAGCCTAGGGCTCCCTAATTCAAAATCATGTTCTCTATACATAAATCACCACTGGGTTTTTTTTGGTTTTTTTTTTTTGGTGACAGAGTCTCACTCTGTCAATCAGGCTGGAGTGCAATGGTGTCATCTTGGCTCACTACAACCTCCACCTTCCAGTTTCAAGCAATTCTCATGCCTCAGCCTCCTGAGTGGCTGGGATGACTGGCTTGAGCCAGCCACTACACTTCGCTAATTTTTGTATCTTTCGTAGAGACGAGGTTTCACCATGTTGGCCAGGTTGGTCTTGAACTCCCGACCTCAGATGATCTGCCTCGCTCAGCCTCCCAAAGTGCTGGGATTACAGGGCTGAGCCACTGCGACAGGCACCAAGGGGTTTTAAACCCACTCCACCCAACTCCCAAAACCTAATCTTTAGTCCATTTTAAGAAGAGGTAGAAACTGAAAAGAGCCTGGGGCACCTGTGACCCTTTGATCTGTGTCTAAGAATAATTTCTTAAAGAAACACTCAGAGTGCTAGGTTTGGATACTTCCCACATGTAATCAGAACCTAACTCAGAAGATACCAAGTTAAAAGCAACAGTCGCTGCCACAAGGACCAACAAACTGCTCATTTTCAAGAACAAATCATGTTATCTAAATACTCGCTTATCCTGAAATGCTTCTAAGACAGGTTAAGGAGCAAACCACCACTGCTGGTTAGTAAGCTCTCCACGCCAATCTCCCCTCCACAGTTATGATGCTGGGGCTCAGACTGAAAGGACACTTCGTTTCAGTCTGTTAGCTTCTGCCAGCAGGGACACTGGAGGGAGACTGGAAGGAAGGAGAGATGAAACGACTACATTCTTCCTGTGGGCTTGCCGTCCTGGCAGCAGCAACTGGTTCTGGTTTCCAGCTTCATTCCACATTCCCAGAACTAGTATTGTGCACCCTCAGAGGTAGAGGCAACACCCTCTCCTCAAAGGACTGGTCCCAGTTCGAAAAGGTCCCTCCTCTGAACTCCTGCAGCAGCCGTGCCCTCTTTTCAGAGAGCTGAACCCTAGTTGCTCAGGAACCAAGCCTCTCTGATCTTACAGATTTCAACAGCCCTAGCTTCTTGCCTTCATACTTCTAGCTCTAGGGGTCGAGCCGCTTCCTGTACTTATCATCTGTGTTATCTCAGTGTTCCCTCTGATATTTATTTCATCAATTTCCTACACTGAATTTTCTGTCCAAATAATTAAGTATGATTTCTGATTTCCTGACAAGACTCTAACTAACACAACACCCAATCTAATACAGGTGAGTACTGGGACAACATGATAACCAAAGCTAAAAGATATCCAATGCCAAGACCAAATATAGTCCATTTAGTTCATGAGGTACAACCCAGGTGATAAGACTCAGCCTACAGACCACTTACAAATCCTCCTGGATTGTCCCACTTCAGAGTTTGGTGACCACAGTATCTTTTTTTCCTTTTTTAACTTAAGAATTTAACCTATGTTAAAATTGACATTTATATTTATTTACTTATTTTTTAACATAATTTCAACTTTTATGTTAGATTCAGGGGATACATGTGCAGACTGGTTACCGGAGTATGCTGTGTGATGCTGAGGTCTGAGGTACAACTGATCTCATAACCCAGGCACTGAGCATAGTACCCAATAGCTTTCCAGGCCCTGCTCTCTTCCCCGCCTCCATCTCTCATCAGTCTCCAGGTCGGTTGTTGCCGTCCTATGTCCATGAGCACCCACTGTTTGGCTCCCAACTACTTATTTCTTAACTAGAGACAGAGATACTCCCTACTTTCCCATATCCAGCAATGACTCCCCCACTGCGAGCAAACAACTAACAACCTAACACACACCAGCCCTGAAGTAGACTGGCAATGGAACAGGACCCACGAAAGAATGACGGCAGGAAAAAGTCACTAATAAAATCAGCGACATGTGTGGGAAAATTCACCCAATAAAATCAAAATCCCACTTCACAGAAAGGTAAGATCAAACATTTAGGCCTAAAGTTTATGTTTTTGCCTTTGTTCACGACACACATTTCTAAAGTTACAGAAGTTCCATGCTATAAATTGCTGTGACAGACCAAAATATTTTCACAATTCTGCTAGGAAAGAAAATCTACTTCAGACCAGAGGACAGATGAATTCTGTCATCTATAAATTGTCTGGCTGTGCTAAAAGAAAATTTAGAGACTTTGTATGCAAATGTAACCCTAAATTAGACCTAAAATCTTAACTGGCAATTGGCAACTCTGCTTCAAAAAAAACCGTATCACTTAGAAAATTAAACCCAAGCAGGAACCAGGCTAACATACACATAGATCATTGATCTCCCAAAGTGTCATGGGGGAGGTGGAGAAAGTTTATGGCTGTGGCAGACACTCTGGTTGCCTGCCAATACCTACTCTCCTTCCTTAGGAAGAGAACACTGGGCACTGGGGCCAACTCAAAGACTGTATCTCCCCTGCAGATGGGGGTGGTCAAGGACAGACTAAAAGAAGCTACTGGGTGGGACTTCAAAGAAAGCTTCTTTTGCCCAACCTATCCCATATCTCATTCCTGCTGCCTGAATCATGGCTGTGATGTCTGTAGCATCATCCAGCATCCATCTCTGACCATAAGGTGGTGATGGAGAGGGAAGCCATGCCTAACAGTAGAACAAATAGGTAAAAGGATCCAAAAAAGTACTTGCTACACGAAAAAGACCCTAAATCTCAAGGAAAAGACAATCAACAGATGCCAACCTCCAGATGACAGAGGTGCTGGAATTATCCATGACTCTAAAGAAGCCATAATAACAGTGCTCCATGAGGTTCCTCTATGGTCTGGATTGTGTGACTCTTCCCCAAAAACCACTCACTCATATGTTGAAACCTATCCCTCAATGTGACTGAATTTGAAGACAGGGACTATTAAAAGGTAATAAAATTACATGAGGTCAAAGAGTAGGGCCTTAATCCAATAGGACTATTGCCCTTCTGAGAAGACAAAGAGACACAAGGGTTCTCTCCCTCCCTTTCCTCACGTGCACAAAAGAAAGGTCACGTGAGCACTCAGAGAAAAGGCAGTGTCTGCCAGCCACCAAGACAGCTCACAAAAACAGAATCTGCCAGCACCTTGATGTGGAACTTCTAGACTCCAAAACTAAGAGAAAATTAATTTCCGTGGTTTAAGGCCAGCCTGTAGTATTTTGTTACAGTGGCCCAAGCTAACTAACAGAGAAGGTAAACAATCTGAGAAAGAAACCTGGAAAAGCAAAAGAAATGGCAAAAGTCTGCATAAATCTAATAGACTACTTCCTTCTTCTTAACATCTCTAAAATATGAATGATGGGTACGTGTCTGGTGGGGTTTTCCAAGTATGTATACGTAAAACCTCAATATAAAGAATAGAGGCTAAAGGACTCTAATCTATATGGTGGTGAGGTTTCCGTATCACCTTTGTGGTCAAATGTGACTGTGAAAAGTTAAGTATACATACTGTAATACCCAGAGCAACCACCAAGAAAACCCACAAAAAGAAATGTGGTCCAACATTCAATAGATACACTGGAAAGGAAAACTAAATGTGTATGCAACTAACGGAGTCTCAAAATAAATGAAGCAAAACTGATCAACTTAAAAGAAGACAAACAAATCCAAAATTATTTTTGGAGAATTCACCCTTCTCTCCGTAACTGATAGAACAAGTAGGATAAAGATGACATGTACAGGCTGGGGCATGGTGGCTCACGCCTCTAATCCCAGCACTTTGGGAGGCTGAGGCAGGCAGATTACCTGAGCTCCAGACCCCTGGCCAACAGGGTGGAAAACCCCCTCTCTACCAAAAATACAAAAATTAGCCAGGGGTGGTGGCAGCCATCTATACTACCAGCTACTTGGGAGGCTGAGGCAGGAGAATCATTTGACCCCAGGAGATGGAGGTTGCAGTGAACCAAAATCATGCCATTGCACTCCAGTCTGGGCAATAGAGCTAGACTCCATCTTAAATTTAAAAAATAAAAACATGTACAAATTAAATTAGAAAACATAACAAACCGGTATATGGAAAATCCCCAAATATTTGGAAACTAAACAGAGGAAATCTCCAAAGAAATTAGAAAATATTTTAATCAAATAAAAATTAAAATGTAACATTAAAATTTGAAGGATAAAGCTAAAGCAGGGCTTAGAAGGAAATTTACAAAATTAAATGCTTATATACACCACAGAGATAAGACTATAGGCCTCAAGTTCTGAGAGTTAAATAAAATTATACATGTTAAGGCAACTACAAAGTAGGTGCTCAATAAAATATATATGAATAAAGAACAAATGAACAAATAAATGAATAAAAAACACACAGGTGATAAACAGACAAAATTCCAATTCAAGTAAATACAAAGGATTGAAGCAGATTCCTGGATAGCTTTTTCAGCTCAATAAAGCAACTGAAACTCTATTCACTTGCCCTGTGGGGCAGTCAAGAGCAGGAACTAGAAAGCTGCTAGAGCTCTGATCTAAGCCTAGTTCACTCCTTTTATTGCACCACAATGTCATGTTAACAGTGGCTCTTCCTCTTCATTAGGCAGGTTAACCCACTCCAAAAAGCGAGGAGCAGCTTTTCTCACGCTCACTCACATTTGTTTACAGTCCAATCTAATGTCACCGGAATCCCTACGCTGGTTTGTGGCCAGCACTTGCCAGAAATCTAGTCACAAAGAGGCTCACAGAACATGACACAATGACTTTAGGTTGCTTCACACACTCAGGTTTCTTCATCTTCCTGTAAAAATAAGTTTCTGCACAGGTGACTCCCTTCACATTGACAAGCACAAAGAGACGGAAGTGAGAGAGAAAGGGGAGGTGAACCAGTGCTTATTTACTGAGCACCCACTGTCAACCAAGGTGCTTTACATGCATCAATTCATCCCACTTTCTCAACAACTTGTGAGGAAGGCACAATCATCCAAAAGCACAACGAGGAAAGGGAAAGGAAACTCCAGCCTTTCCATGCCACCACCTCAAAATGCAGATCAGGACGACCTACCCCATCAGCCATTCTGCTCTGCAGGGTGAGCTACAGAACATTTACCCCACTGGCACTGGGGCTCAGGCTCTCTCAAGTCCCCACAGTAAACTCCTGACCAGCCAAGGGGACATGCAGAGAGCTCCAATTTCCAAGCTTCTAGAACCAAAAATAAATCTATGTATATTTGTGCTTCTAAATTTGTGGCCTACAATGGTTACCACTTTGTTGTGATGAATGATGCAAAACCTTTAAACCACAAGGGACAGGAAATGAGTGCTGTCTTTCTGACTTAACCACACCTACATTTCCCATTTAAGACACCAAGAAAATATTTTTGACTACTTCCTGCAAGATCAATTGCTTCTGAAATATGATTCCAGAATATCCCAACTTCTCTCTCGCATATTTCACCAGTTGACAAACACTGGATAACATGTTCATGCTCTTAATTAACATAAATGTGGTAACCACAGAAGCCAGTGTTCTTCAGCAGCAACTCCTACAAAACAGCACATCTCTGATGTATTAGGGTCTCTCATAGCTTGGAGTGGTGAAAACTTTTCATCTAAACGCTTTTGAGCACACAATTGTATAAATGTATAATGTAAGGGTTACAGAAAAAAATCATAAGCTGAAGTTCAAATATTTTCTTTGTGCAGCCCAGTGGACTAGCACATGTTCTTTGTAGTCTACTGTCCTAGACCACTAGCGGGTATGTGATAGGATCAGCAGTTCCCCAGATGGCTGTTACTACTTCACAGCATAAACCAGAGGAGCTTTGAGGGTTTTCTGTTGTTGTTGTTGTCGTTTTATTTTATTTTAGAGACAGGGTCTTGCTCTGTCGCCCAGGTTGGAGTGCAAGGGCATAACCGTAGCTCACTGTGGCTTCCAACTTCTAGGCTCAAACAGTCCTCCTACTTCAGCCTCCCAAGTAGCCGGGACTACAGGCATGCACCACCACACGTGACTAATTTTTTTCTATTTTCTGTAGAGACAGAGTCTTGCTATGTTGCTCAGGCTGGTCTCAAGTGATCCTCCCACCTTGGTTCCCACAAGGAGCTGGAACCACAGGTGCATACCACCATGTCTGGCTAATTTGTTTTTTAAGTTTTTGTAGAGACAGGGTCTCATTATGTTGGCCAGGCTGGTCTCCAGCTCCTGCCCTCAAGTCATCCTCATGCCTCAGCCTCGCAAAGTGCTGGGGATTACAGGAATGAGCCACAGCCCTTGGCCATGTTTTATTTTTCAAAGGCATAAAAGCATTATATGTAAGTGTTATGTTTCAAAAAGAATAAATCATGAAAAATTAGAAAACCTCACTTACGATGACAATCACATGATCAATGAGAAAAATTCCTAGTGTTTAAAGTGGTCAGCCGGAATGACTGACAACTGTGCCATTAGATAACAGATGCCCGGGCAGGCAGGTAAACATCTGCAGGTGGGCTAGAGGCCTTTAGACTGTCCAGGGTCATGCCACCTAACTCCACAGTCACCACCACAGTCACTGTGACCATATACTGAGCGCCTGATACATCCAGATGCTGTGCCAGGTATTCCACATACGATTTCCTTGAATCCTAACCATCCTGCAAGAGAGGTACTCAGTATGTCCACTTTGCAAGAGGAAATGTGATCAGCATATAACTTGACCAAAAGTAACACAGCTGGCCTAAAGCAAAAAAAGGAATTTAAATTCTCTATACCACTGCTCCTTCTATTAGTATAATGATCTGCAGAAGAGTGTGTTTAATACTAATAATCTGCTAGTATATATTTTCTCAACAGACCATATTCCTCACATCTCTCATTTGTAGTTTTTTAAAAAGTATTTTAAATTAATCATTTCCTCAGTTTATTCTCTCAACAAGCTTGTGAGATATGAAGAAATATCTACCACTAAATACAGAAAAATTAGGCACATTCCAGAACCAAAAAGATATAATTATTTAGCATGCAAGAAAGATATTTTGGCAAAAGTAACTTTTTCTTCAAGAATCTCATTCAAAAACCCAATTACTTAAAGTTGGCAACTTCACCAAAAACAGGACCTCCTGTTACGTAATACGATTTCTGATATATGAACGTATGACCTATAATCACATGTGACCTGACACCATAGCAACCTGGAACTTATTCCACAATCACAAATGTTAGGTAGAAAGGGCCCATTCCCCATGCCCGGGACCCACATCCAGCGGACCGCCTCCGGAGCCCATCCCCTCTTGCCACATGGCTCTTCCTTCTTCTTTGTTTAACCTCCACCAATCACTCCATAACACCTCACCTGTACTCCCCACCTTAGTCCGCCAAAGCTAAGCCAATCCCTGCACTCCACAATACTCCCCCTTCGCCCATGCCCAACCGCCACCAATCACTTCACAACACCTTGCCTAAACAGGCCGCCGCCCCTATAAAAACCCTCTCAGGCAGCTGCTGGGTGCAGCTCTTCCCTCTCCCGCTCGAGTTGCCCGCAAACCCCAATAAACCTGGACTCGGCTTAACAACTCCTCGCTCTCATTTGCTTTGGGAAGGGTCTCTGCGGGTCGCACAACAAAAACCACGTTTGGGAACAAAAGAACAAATGTTTTAACTTGGAAAATAAAATTCTCAACAGAATATGTGCATATTTATTTATTTTATTTTATTTTATTTTATTTTTTTTTTTTTTTGAGACAGAGTTCCGCTCTTGTTACCCAGGCTGGAGTGCAATGGCGCGATCTCGGCTCACCGCAACCTCCGCCTCCTGGGTTCAGGCAATTCTGCTGCCTCAGCCTCCTGAGTAGCTGGGATTACAGGCACGTGCCACCATGCCCGGCTAATTTTTTGTATTTTTAGTAGAGACGGGGTTTCACCATGTTGACAAGGATGGTCTCGATCTCTTGACCTCATGATCCACCCGCCTCGGCCTCCCAAAGTGCTGGGATTACAGGCTTGAGCCACCGCGCCCGGCTTATTTTAATTTTCAATAGAGAGAGTTCGACAAATGGTACCAGTGACTAGTACCAACAGACACAAGAGTCTCACTATGTTCTCAGGCTGGAGAGCAGTAGCCAGCCACAGCGTGATTACTGCACACAGCAGTTTCGAGCTTCTGGGCTCAAGTGATTCTCCTGTCTCAGCCTCCCATGTAACTGGGACTATAGGCGCACACTACTACACTTAGGTCCTATTTAAAATTTTTAAAACTCATACAACTTCAGCAATGGAAAAGCCTTTGGAGTTCCAGTCCAACCTTTCCTCTGCAGTGGTCTCTCCCCTCCACCTCCCACCATTTGGTACATTTCTGGGGAAGGAGTATTCACTACCACCACCACCAACCAAACACTTAACAGGGTGCCAAGCATTCTAAATATGTTAGTTCATTATTTCAATTAATGTCTCAACAACTATTATCTTCACCCCCATTTTACAAATGAGGAAACAGAAGCTTCACAGGCTAAGTACCTTACCCAAGTAACCCTAAGTAGGAACTACAAATCCAGGATCCAAACATAAGTCTGTGAGATCCCCAGTCATGGTTTCCACTCGACAGAACCTCCCTCATGCACTGCGCAAGTTTTACAACATAATGGCCACCTAAGCTGAAACTGCTCTTATGAATACTGTGCAAAGAAGCAGGAGCTATAACCGAGTAAAATCTGCTGGCACTCTCTTAAGTATGATAAAGTACCTAGGGCTAGGTCACCTAGTTTGTAATCTCATAGCATAAATATATGATTTACACGAATCAGGGTTAGTTTATTGGGTAACTACCCTGATCCTACAATGTAAAATATAGCTTCTTTGCCTCCTTCATCACTGCCTGCTCACTGTGTGACTGGAATGCAGTCACCTACGGGGAATATGACGGGCATGTTTCTGCTAAGAAAAGCTGCTGTTTTTACTTTCCCCAGACATGGATGCTGCCATTATCTTCCTGGCATGCTGAATCTCCACCTTCCCGTCCTCTTCTCCCCACCCTGTGGCACAAAGAACATATCGTACAGGAAATATACTCTCTTCCTGCAAGCAAGAAAAATGGGTTTGAGAAACGGAAGGAGGAAAAAACAAACCATTCCCCATTCTCTGTTTTTTAAAAATACAATAAAAAGTGCAAGAGCAATTATCTCTAAAGTGTGGGATTATGAACAACTTATCTTCCTTACATTTTTCTGTATCTTTTCCTAGCTTTAAAAATGAACACTTTTTTCATGCCAGGTATTTATTAATTTATTTAGGAAATTTCCAAACCCATGCAAATAGAGCAAGAACATAATGAACCCCAAGTTCCTATCAACTAACTCTGACTTCAATCACCAACACATGGGCCACCTGTTTCTTCTCTACACCAACCCACTTCCCTTCTACCCGCACTGGGTTATTTAAGCAAATCCCAGATGTCAGATCATTTTATCCAATAAATAGTCTGTATCTCTAAAATAAGGGCTATTTTTAAAAATTAAGAACATTAACACAAAAGCACTAAAATGTAAAAAATTAATAATATATATGCCTTCTAAATTTTTTTTAAAGTCTTAATAAAATGCTTAAAAGAGACAAAAAGGAAATGCTCAATGGCCTTCCTATCCTAACATTTTACACGACTCGGCTTCACTGAAAAGGTCCAGATGCATGGCTGTCCCTTAGGCCACTAGAGTAACTGCCGAAATGATCACATCTAGTTATCAGTGTTTGAGGAGTTTACCTGTTGAGAACTGCTTCCTTGTCTCCAAGACGACTTTTAATTTTACTTGTCAGATAGTCCAAAAAGAGCGTCCAGATATCCAAACAAGAGAAGTAACCTTCATGAGTAGGCTATAGTACAAAAAAAATCCAGACAATGAAATTATTTAATGCTACTATTCCTTAGAAACACAAGTCAGCGTTTAATTCCAGCAGAATGATAAAACCATAAGCCGAGATTCCCCAGTTTCCCAGTAACCAAAACTGGTGGCTTTTAGTCTGTCTATATCATTGGGCCCTCCTGAACCTAACAAGACAAGGGTACCATGGAACACATCATGAGCAAGACACTATCCGGGACAACCTGAGTTGTAAAATAAGTCAAGGAAAAACCTATCTTAAAATCTGAGATGGGTGGAGAGGGTTCTTACATATCATCTAGTTTAAATCTATTTTCGAGAGAAAGAAATTGAGATCCAGAGATATAAGTTGTTCAAGATCAGAGGTAAAAGCAGGTCCCTTTACCCCCAGCCAATGCTCTTTCCACTACAAACCATTACAAAACCAAAATTTAGTTTCAGTGGCTCCAAAGGTGACAGGTTCACACACTGGAATGCAAGGAAAGTTAACACTTGCAGTCTCCCTATAGAACAGACTGAAAATGAGCTCATTAAGTCTGACCCTCAGGGCATGATCCCATTTGCTAAAGCAGGGATGTCAAACTGGCTAACAGCAACCTCTAACCAAGTGCTAATGTGGAGGAACAAAGTGAAAAGTCTTTGTGGGATCCTAGTAATACAATGAAGACCACTGTACTAGTTAACTTTCTCAAGGCCTTTAACATTCTAGTTCATGCAAAATCCAGGCAACACCACAATCTCCAACAGCTAAGTCCTTCCTACATGCATTCACGTTCACCTTGTGGCCCCACCCTGATATCTCTATTCAGATGCTCACTACCTGCAAGATTCCTTTGGTTTTGCTAGTGGCTGCCTCACTGGACCACATATTTGGTGACAAAATCAAATAAGAAAATAAATACCATCACCTTCTTGGATTAGTTTCTTTCCATTTCTGATCCACATGGAAATCTAGACATTTATATGAGTATACTTAGTTAATATTTGCATACTAGGGCATATTTTCACAAGGGTCTGTATCGAGGTGCCCAAGAAATAACGAACACTGGGTAGTGGTGTCCAGTGAGAGTTCTGTACCTAAGCCAGTCTGAGACAAAATAAGTGTAACTTGGCTGGACACGGTGGCTCACGCCCATAATTCCAGCACTATGAGAGCCCAAGGCGAGTGGACTGCTTGAGGCCAGGAGTTCAAGACCACCCCAGTCAATATAGTGAGAGCTGGTGTCTACATTTTATAAAAAAATTGAAATATATTTTTGAAAAGAAAGAAAGGAAAGGAAGGAGGGAGGGAGGGAGGGAGGGAGGGAGGGAGGGAGGGAAGAAGGGACAGACTTAAAAAGCCAGGCAAACTCCAACTTCACAACCCAAAAGGTAGCTCTGGAACTAGACAGGTTCAATTTCAGAAAACAAAATGACCAAGTCCCGTCTCTACCTCATACTTGGCAATATCAGGAGTGTCCATGACATGAAGTGAACCAGGAGAATAACCAGGAAAAACAAAGAAGAAGCCACATGGAAATGATATGGCCACCAGACACAGTGGCTCACGCCTCTAATCCTAGCACTTTGGGAGGCCAAGGCAGGTGGATCTCGAGACCAGCCTGGCCGACGTGGCATAAACCCTATCTCTACAAAAAATACAAAAATCAGCCAGGCATGGCAACGCACACTTGTGATCCCAACTACTCGGGAGGCTGAGGCAGGAGAATCGCTTGAACCCAGGAGGTGGAGGTTGCAGTAAGCTGTGATCACACCACTGCACTCCAGCCTGGGTGACAGAGCAAGACCCTGTCTCAAAAAAGAAAAAGAAAATGATACGAGTATTCCTCAGACAAGCAACTAGACTTGCCCATCCAAGGGACACACTCTCGTCCTGGCTTCGATTTGCTGAGCTTCCCTCAAGTCAGTGACCAAGGTTGTCCCTCCTTGGTTTAAAAATATCCACCACCCCCTCAAAAGAGCACAGCTCCTCAGATGCACATGAAAGTGCCTTTGAGAAAGGCTACAACACAAATCCAAGCATTATGGCTCCATCAAAGTACTTTATACTTATACATGTCGACTTCATGCATATGAACTGAGGATTTGCTGTATGGCTCAAGGCTGGGGAAAAAGGTGAGCAGACACCCCCTGTATAACTTGAAACACCACCTTTCACATCCATTCCTGCAGGCTCCACTGTGAGGGCTTGTGCGCTGCCCATAACCTGACCTCTGATAGTTGTGTAGACATGGTTCATTCAGTCATAAAGATGATGGGCTGGCTCCACTTTTGAAATCACCTAACTTTTCAAAACCTTCACAGACCCATTCTTAAAATGAACCCAGACTCCAATTTACTTTTCAGATTCTGGGGCTAACCGATGTCTGAAAATCCAGGCAGTTTTCTTTAAGAAACTAATGATGTCACTCTTATCTTCCAAGTGGTTTACACTGTTTAGTTTTCATTTGCCTTGTTCTATGTGATCTTCACAAGAGTCTTGGAAAGTGGACAAATATTTTGCTTCTTCCCCTTTTACAGATAAAGAAACCAAGGCTCAGAAGTCAAGTCATGTCTTGCCCAAGGTAACAAGACAATTAAGGAACAAAATCAGAAATAGGAAGTGGACCTCGGCCAGGCACAGTGATTCACGCCTATAATCCCAGCACTTCGGGAGGCCGAGGCAAGTGGATCACGTAAGGTCAGGAGTTTGAGACCAGCCTGGTCATCATGGTAAAACCCCATCTCTACAAATAATACAAAGCATTAGCCAGGCATGGTGGCGAGTGCCTATCATCCCAGCTACTCAGGAGGCTGAGGCAGGAGGATCGCTTGAACCCAGGAAGCAGAGGTTGCAGTGAGCTGAGATCCCAGAAGGTGGAGGTTGCAGTGAGCTGAGATCACGCCACCCTTCCCCTCAGGATATACCATCTCAGGCAGGGTTTCAGGAAAAAGGGACAAAATGAAAAACACATAAACAAGAAGGAAGTAATGAGGGTGCACGAAGCTTAGAAGCATTGAGACAGAGAGATATAGGCTTACAGCCAGCCACGAGGCTCAGTAAGCAAGGTGAGGCAGGAGGCAGCAGACACCTGCTGAGCACTGCTAGCTGGAGGCGATGGTGGCAGGGTGCTTAGGTTAGAGAAAAATGCAGGAAAAGAAACAGAAAAGGAGAAATGGTTAAAAAAAGATATTAGCAGCATCTTCTGTCTTATTACTGTTCTTCGGAATTATGTTTATCAGTACAGTGATGTATCATATAATGACATTTTGATCAACAACAGACTGCATGCATGACAGTGGCCCAATAAGATAACATTGTATTTTTATTCTACCTTTTCTATGTTTAGATACAAATACCTACCATTGTGTTACAGCTGCCTACAGTACTCAACACAGTAGCGTAGTAGCGTAGTACTCTACGCAGTAATACACCGTACAGGTTTGCGGCCTATGTGTGCGGTAGGCTCTCCGATCTCAGCTTGTGTAAGTGCACTCTATAACGTCCACACAATTATGACATCACCTAACAACACATTCATCAGAAGACATCCCTGTCAATTAAGGGATGCGATGCATGACTATACTAAAACTCGTGAATGTTAAAAACAAAAGGCAAAAGTATTAAGTAAGTATACTCATAACCCTCTAGACGAGAGAAAGACCTATTTTCCCACCTCACAGATAATAAAGCTGTGATAGAGTAAGAGCATACTTGTTACTGAACCGATGAGAACTTAAAGCTCTCTCTTGGGATCACTTAACTACTTATTCCTAAATCTGATTCCAAAGACCTCCCGTACGAGCAGGCCTTGCTCCTAGAGTGCACCTTGCCACCTTTTCGCCACTCTACCTCCCCAGCAAAGGGCTGTCTGCCCTGGTTTACCCACAGTAAGCTGGGACGGTGCACCTTTCAGGCTCCTGTCCCTCTGTCTAATGCTCAGAATCTGATTCTGTCTGGACCTCAAGGACACACCTACTCCCACAGGTGGTCAGCATGCACTCAGAAAGGCAGATCCTCATGCAAGAGACCAGGAGGGCAGAAAGGAGCTCATCTGACGATTCCAGGTACAGAGAGGAAGAAAGAAGCTTGTGGTTTGCTTCATGAGTATGCTTTTCCCCAATTACTTTCCCAATATATAAATATATAAAACCACCATTTTCAATTCAATAACACATAGGAGTCTAGTGAAAGAATCAAAAAATTAACAAGGGGAAAGACCTGAAGATGCCCATTGCAGTCTATCTTCTTAGGTAGGGAAACTGAAATCTAAAGAACTTTAAGATTTCTCCAAGGACATAGGCCTAATAGAGATAAGCAGACCTCAAACACAAAACTTTTCAAACACAAAACTTTTGGGTCCAAATCCAAAGAAGCAGGCATAAGACAGAACTACTTTAAAACACTCTTTCTTCTATGCTCTCTACACTAGAAGGCCCCACTACACAGAGAGTAAAAAACATGTTAAGACATTGTCCTTCCATCTCCCCTAAGCAAGACTCCCGTTTCTGACCTCAAACTGGCTCCTCAGCTCTCTCATTTCTGCTACACTACTTAACACTCACTCAATGTTCTCTCAAACCCTCCTTTTCCATGGTCTCCTTTAAAACTCCTCTGGATGTCTCAAAACTGTCCCACCTCTGATGCTTCTCCCCTACATCCTCATCCTCCTACACTCCCGAGGACTGGAGAGCTCGGCGCAGCGCTCCTCATGCCCTGCACACCCTTGCCCCTCTACCTGACACCGCTGAGCTTCTTCAAGTTTCGGCCCTCCCTCCCCTGCTCCCAGGACTGACTCATCCTGATCCCTTGGTTCTCTTCTATTTTCATGTGCCAAGATCTTCCTTGAGAAAGGTCAGCTTTCACACCAAACCCCTGCTCCAACCCTCCTAGCCTAGGCCCTTTCCTCTCCTCTAGCCACATTAAGCTACAACACTGGTAGTTTTTGTTTTTGTTTTTGTTTTTTAAAAAGGCCACTTGTAAAATCAAATGTCCTCAGTAACCCCATTAGTTTCATCCCTGGTACATACCAACAAAAAGAGCTATCTGTGTACATCCAAAAGCATGTACAAGAATGTTCACTGCAAGATCAGCAGGCACTGGAAGCAGCCAATCAGCAAGGAAGTAGACTTACAGACAACAACTTACAGCAGCATTGGCAATCAACACACTACGGCCACACACAACGCCAGCGAGGCTCACCAACACAAGGTCCAACAGAAAACAGATAAAACAGACACTACGTGCTTTCGTTCTGAGAAGCTCTAAAACAGGCGAAAGTCATCTGTGGTGTAAGATCAGGACTGGGTTACTTCTGGGGAGAAAGGAAGGGAAGTGAGTGGAAAGGACATGAGGAGATTTCCTGGGTGCTGGCAACATTCTATGTCCTGACTTAGGTGATGGTTACATGCATATGTCGATCTGGGGAAAATTCATCTAACTACCCATAAGATTTATGCACTTTTCTGTACGTGTGTCATAGTTCAATAAAAAGCTTATTAACACACGGCTGGGCACGGTAGCTCCCACCTGTATTCCCAGCATTTTAGGAGGCCCAGGCAGGAGGCTTGCTTGAGGCCAGGTGTTCAAAATCAGCCTGGTCAACATAGCAAGACCTGGTCTCTACCAAAAACTTTAAAAACTAAAATAAAAAATAAAAACACACACTAACAGGCTCAGGGTGTGACCGAAATATCTAAAATTGTACTGTGGTGCTGCTTGGACAGCTCTTAGGAATTCACTGCACATCACTGAATTATACAATTACAATGAGGAAATTTTATCGTATATAAAATTATACCTCAATAAAGCCACATCTATAATTTTATATATTTTTATATATAAGTGTATATATAAAAATACTGAGTCACTAGAATGTAAACTCAATTCAGGCAAAGACTTTGTTTGTGAAGGTTATATGTCTAGCTCCTGGAGTACAATAGGAGCTCAAAAAACATTTGCTGAAGGGGAGAAAAAACTGGACACTACCAAAACTTAACTCTCCAGAGCTTCATTATATACAATCTTCTTGAGGGAAGCTTCAGTGATAGTTACAGCACAAAACTGAAGGCCTTGATTTCAGACTTTTCCTGCCTTTTGCTTTGCTCACGTAATAGTGGTCAAGAGCCCCAACTCTGGGTTCAGATCCCGGTTCCACCACTTAATACACTGTCTGACTCTAAACAAGTTAATCGTTGTGCCTCAGTCTCTTTATCTGCAGAACAGAGAGGACAATGGTAATAGTACCTACTTCACACTGATGTCAGGAGCATTAAACCGGTGACTCTTCACTGAATAAGCACTATGTTAATGTTTGGAAAATCAAGTTGAAAGAAAAGCTCTTTCTTCTGAGAGTAACAAGGTAAACCTTTTCTCTGGAAGGGAAGGATGGCTTTGGTGCTTTACCTGATGAAATGTGTACTTGAACAAAAGTGTCAAAAACTCCACCACAGGGAACTGGGAGTAAGACTCAATTCTTCTTAGATGAACACTCACAAAGAGCCGAAGAAAGTCGGTAAACTTCTCAATATAGCTAAATGAGACAAGACAAAAGGGAATGATAAGAAAACCAGCTACTTCCTTAGAAGAGAACTTAAATTCAATCCAAAGTTCTTTCAGTACAGAACTATACAAATTTGTAATATATTTTCTTTCAAAAATATAAAGGCCTGCAACAATTACCTACAGGACAGGCAACCCTTCATTCCATTAACCACCTGAAACATAGCAGAAAAGCAACTTTAATCCTCAGACACTGTCTGCTAAGGCTTCTTATAATCTAGTGTGCTCACATTTTCTAAGTCATTTGTGTTGTGACCCAATTAAAGTGAAAGGAAATGATGATAAAAAGTTAATGGGCAGATCACTGTGTCATTTCAATCTGGCAAGTCTACAAGGCTGGTTTTCTTTCCAGGAGGCCAAAATACTAAAATGAATGGTGCTAAAGACACAAAAACAAAACCAGACTACAAAGGGCATGGCATCCAGGTAAGATGTATTCAGGCTTGCAACCTAATGGCCATTTTCCCCTCTTTCGTTCCTGGTGCTAATTAAACATAGCATATCCCAATTCTCTAAAAATGATTTCAGATATAAGGGAGGAAGGCTGTTAGAGCTGGGCAAGCCTCAGGGACTTTAGTCTGATGCTTCCATTTTGCAGATGAAGCCCAGAGAGATAAAGTGACCGGCCCAAAGTCACTCAGCCAACTCATGGCAGAACGGGACTATCATCCACTCCCAATCCAGTGCTCTTTCTTTTCACTTCACAGTGAATCCCCAACTCATTTGTATTCACAAAATCATTTCACAGAAGAGTGTGGGTCATAGCTGCAAGGATAAGAGATCTCTGTTATTAAATACACAGCACATCATCACTCTCACATTTCAGAAACTGTCATTTTAAGCCCCTAAATACCAAAAGGTGATTAGAAAATGAGATGGCTATACCTCACAAATCACATTTCAGAGACCAACACAAAAAGGTAAAGACATACTAGGCCTTAGCTGAAAATGAAATAATAGCTAAAAGCAATTCTGAAACTCATCACTGCAAAAGCTATTTTTTAAAACAGAGATAAGTGAAATAATAAAAGGAGAGAAGACCACTACTCAGAAAAGCAAAACTGGCCCAGAAATAAAACGTCCCGTGTTGCTCCTGGGACCTATCTCCCTGAGGGTGGCCAGGTGCCTTCTGACCTCTTTACGGCCAAGCTTATTTGCAGCTTTTTAAAAATTATGTATTAATTTGTTTTGATAAAAAGAATGGCTGTCTCTTTGGATCATGGGGCCAAGTACTTGTAAAACAGGCACTAAAATCAACTGTTTTTAGAAACAGTAACATATAACAACACTTCTCTCTGATGTCATCAATTACCAATACTCAAGTAGGAACTCTTTCCTTACTAGCTTATGTACTACATGATGGTTTTATATGGACAAAGTCACCAGCCAGCTGACTTTTCTTTAGGAAAGTGCACTCCATTCCCTACCACCATTTAAAAAAGAGAGAGAGACAGAGAGAGAGACAGAGAGAGAGAGAGAAGCCATGGGCAAAATACAAAACAATCTCAATTTTATTTTAGTATCCCAATTTTTTTTTTAGATACAAACAAGGCTGTTCAGTAGCTAGAACTACAGATTTTATTTCACCTCATTTTCTTTCCCTTGCCCACCTTCTGGTATAGGTGCTAATGAACAGTAGAAAGTTACGGGGAAAGGCAGGAGAGGGAAAGAGAAGCCAAGGATGTGGTTAGCAGCTCCTAAACAACTGAGAACGGACTGAGCTGTTCAGAATTAGTGGTAGGGGACCCAAAGGCAGGAAGCAAGCACACAGCATTATTTATGTCACCTTTCTGCTCCCAGGCACCTCTCAGCTTTCACAGGGCAATAGGAAGCACAGGATTAAAATGTAAAACCAAGAGCACAAAAGTTACATGTAACAACATCAATACATAGACAATCCATGATGACATTTTTGTATCACCCAAATGGAAGTCACAACAAAGTATCTGTAACTACATTATGACTCAAGTCAAAACAACTGATATTTGATGGTTGATACAAGCAACTAGATTTTTTAATTAACATATAAAGAGATACTGACATAAGACACACAGATCATTCAAAACATATGAAGGTAATACATCCTTTCTTAACTACAGATAGAATATGAAAAGTGTGAATAAGGATGCCTTTAAATTCATATAGAAAGCTATCATCAAATAATTTTTAAAAACATATTATCATATCAGACTGAGTTATTATACAAAACAAACATCACAGTTTTACAAAAACCAAGCCAAAATAATCTTATGTACCAGTGTTTTAATTTCAGAAAAATTTTCTAAAACTGCCCAATTTAAAAAGCACTAAAACTTTTAATTTTAGGCACTTGACTTTATATTCTGCTATTTATTCTAAGGAAAAGGAAATACCTTAATCCTGTATAGCTTAATAACAAAGGACAATCCAAGGAAAATTGAGTAGAATATCAGCAACTTTTGCTGCCACATTATCTGTAAATATTTACTAATTCGATATGATTTATTGCTTGAAAGTCTCTAAACAGTCCGTCTGATTATTCGTTAAGTTTCCAACTTCCCTTGTTTTCATACAGCCGTAGTGTCATATTAACCAAAGTTGTAAGATACATAAATGACCTCATCTGCAAGAGACATAAATAATGAAACCCTGCCTCACAGTACTGTGTTAGAGTCATCTTTTAGAGTGCTTTAAAAAAAAAAAAAGTAGATCATTGTAGGCTCCACTCGAGAAGACAGTAACAAAGGAATACAGGCGTGTGCTACATTAACCTGTACACACATTAACATCCCTCCTATTGTTTAATGAAAACTTGCCATTGGCGTAAAACTCATAATAACAACAACATTCCTATACCCTGCAGGATGTTCACTTGGGAAAAGTCAAGCAGTAAAAACTGACACCAAGTGAGAAAGGGCGGTTATAACTCCTGTACCTCCACGGACCTCTTCTCCTGTTCTTGGCTACGCAGGAGCAGCAGTCTCAGTCCCTGCACCACCTCAGACCTGCAAGCAAATAGTAAGGAAAAGGGGGCAAGAGGAGCAGAAGGGAGGACAGGAGGTGGATGGGGAGAAAAGACAACAAACCTACACAAGGCACAAGCCCTTTTCAAGCTCAGTCACTTCCCTTGACCACCCTAGCCCTTCCAGCTAATCTCAGACTTACTGGCACACACCTACCTTTCTCTTCCTCACCAGGAGCCCCATATTCTGAAATCAAAGAGGATTACAGATGCCATGCGGCACAGCATGGTAAACAGTCAGGGCCCTTTCTTTGGGCACACCGGCTCCACGCCTGGTTTCATTACCTCTCATCGAGCTCTTCTAGCCTGCTCTTCACTGTGTGGGCATTGTTATCCTTGGTGATTTTCTGCAGGAGGTAGAAAGTCTGCTGGAACATACGCAGTAAATACTCCTCGAATTCCATAGGCACACAGTTCTTGGACATGAGTTCATTGATGCAGGACATGGCCAAGACCCCCAGCCGGCCGCGCTCCTGACCCGAGACACAGTTCTGGCTGCTGCCGTTAACTGATGCCATCTTTCTGGCCCGGACATCACAGCCAAATCGCGCAAAGTGGAATATGGTGGTAAGGAGGGATGGGGTGATGCTCGCAGACAGAGGAATCCAACTGAAGAGATGGGCCAGGCACTCCAAGGCCAGGGAACAGATATACTCACTCTCCACATCAAGGATGGGAATTGGCTGATTCAACAGTTTGGCTGAACTAGGACTCTGCAACAGGTTACTCAGTAAGTCACCTGAAAATAAAAAAGGCTTTTAAGCTCTCCTGTATCAAATCTCTTATAAATGACTTTAAGTAATTCTACTTCAAAAAAAAAATCAGTTTGGTTACCTATGAAATCAAAAAATATAATCTATATGCTTAAAGTTAAATACTAATTAGGAAAATTTAACGGTAGAGCAAAAATAAGATAATTGATTATGATTCTTAGTGAGGGAGGTCTGGAGATAATCTTTAGTGTTTTGAATTAAATTTAGTTGTAGTGAGATTTGCAGAACAGCAGTTTCCCAGGAGACATAAGGGAAGAGAAGATGGGTTATTCTCTGGCTGCAAAACCCCACATCCACTCAAGTTTTTATTTCCTTGCTACTGCTCCCCCAAAACATGACTTTGCTTTTGAAAAGCATGATACATGAATAAACAAACAAATAAAAATCCCTAACACCACATATAGAGTTGGACACCAAATGAATTAAAGGTTTAAACCAAAGGTAAAACTTTAAAGTTAACAGAAGAAAATATAAAAGCATCTGAAATATAAGAAACGAGAGAAAAAGACTCACTAAACTACCAAAATGAAAACCTTAATAAAAAATACTGAGGCATATAATGTCACAATTAAGAGTTTCTAATCAATGAAAAATATTAAGGGAAAGTTACCAGGCAAACAACAGACTGTGGGAAGATATTCACAATTTCTAACACCAAAAGGGACTAAGAGCTAAAACATATTTTATTTAAAAAATATATTTTTTAAATGCTGCACATCAGTAAACACAACCCCAGTACAAAAACAGGCAGTTGATATGAAGAGACAATTTTCAGAGAAAGAAACTCTAAAGCATATGAAGAGATTTCAAATTCATTAGTAATCAGAAAAAGCAAATTAAAAAGAGTCTGAAAAAATGTTGGTGAACGTGGGATGTCAAGTACAATGGACGCAGGAACCTTCATGAGGCGCTGAAGGAGGAGGGGCATTCTGACGAGGACCGGGCACTCTGGGGTCCTATTAAACATTCACATATCCTTTCGCCTGACCATTCTCCTTGTATGCTCCCTACGCAACCCTCACACTGGTCCACGAGGGGACAGGCAGAGGTGCGTGAAGGGGAGAGCTGGAGGCAGTCTGGCCTCCTCCCTGGCAGGAGAGGATAGGGAATGCAGAGGCAGATATCATATCACACAGCGAGCAGAAGCAGAGGACTAAGGCACAGACGGGCAACAGCTTGGAGAGACCTTAAAAAGATACAGTTAAATTAAAAGTAAAAAACAGAAT
Source organism: Saimiri boliviensis (assembly GCF_048565385.1). Taxonomy (NCBI): domain Eukaryota; kingdom Metazoa; phylum Chordata; class Mammalia; order Primates; family Cebidae; genus Saimiri; species Saimiri boliviensis. Next base: position 12,324,391 of record NC_133460.1, on the reverse strand, counting down.
GGTAGTTTCACCATACCATTTACATATTAAAACACATAGACACAAAACTGTAAGTTTTTACAAGAACATGTTATCAAACAACGGATAGATGTTAGGTACATTAAAATGGCTGTTGACTACAGGGAAGGGTGTCCACAAACTCAAAACTATTTTTAAAGGAATAGTAAGATGTTCTTTTCCATTTTCACTTTCATTATCTCCAAGTGTATAATGGAGCTTTACAGAGGCTATATCACATGGGATATTGCAACAGATAAAATGCAGAAGCTCCCTTTCACTAAGCCACATGTTAGAGATTTGCAAAACTGTAAAACACCACCACTTTTTCTCAGTGAATTTTTCTGTTTGCTTTGAAAAATGTAGTTATTTTTTATTAAAGTATGTTATCTGTTAATATGTAATGTTTTCATCAGTTATTTTTAAATAAATTAATGACTATTTGTACATTTTCTCAGTTTCTCTATCAACAGATATAACTTACAAAGCATTTTAAGAACCTCAGGAATGTTTTAAGAGTACAGGCGCCCCAAAACCCAAAACTGGAGAACCATGGGGCTACTCTGTGGAGCCGTACCAGTAGTGTAATCAGGGAGCTCGTCAGAAATACAAATCATCAGGCCCCAACCCACGCCCTACTGGAGCAGAGCCTAAAGGGGTTGGGGTCCAGGAATCTGTGTTCTTACAAAGCGCTCCAAGTGATTCTTATGCTTGCTTGATTTTTGAAAGCACTAGACTAAAGGAAATCAAACAAAATGAAACAGGAAAAAAAAAAGCTGTAAAATTATTTTAGAGAAGACAAATATAAAGAAGAAAAATATTTAAAACTATAACAAGAGGCCAGATACAGTGGCTCACACCTGTGATCCCAGCATTTCTGGAGGCTGAGGCAGGCAGATCACTTGAGCTCAGGAATTCAAAACCAGCTTGGACAACATAGCAAGACCGCATTTCTACAAAAAACACAAAAATTAGCCAGGCATGGTGGTGCATCCCTGTAGTCCCTGCTACTCAGGAGGTTTAAGTGGGAGGATCGCTTGAGCCTGGGGATGTCAAGGCTGCAGTGAGCTATGATTGTACCACTGTACTCCAGCCTGGGTGACAGAGCAAGACTCTGTCTTTATAAAAAAAAAGAAAACTACAACAAGAAGAAAATTTTCCTGAAATAAAGATATAACTCTACAAAATGAAAGGGTTTATCCAGTTCCAAAATAAAAAATAAAAAAAATAATGATAAAGAGTGATCAATACTAAGAATGTTTAAAATGAGGAAGCAGTGTAGGCAGAAAAAGCACAAATACAAAGGAGAAAATATCTCCGTCAGATTTCTCTACAGTAACATTCACAGCCTGGGGACATTCTCTCAAACACGCAACCTCAGATAACTCCACAAATTCTTCTCGAGGATACTACACAAAGAAACCACACAGATAGAGATAAACCAAAATGAAGAATTAAGGAATGGAGAGGCTGTAGCAAAAGGATGCACCAGCATCATATTACATACAGACTCAAGACTAAAGAAACCTAAGACTTAAATAGGGTGAACTAGCTAACTTTCCCGTCTTTTTCAATCAAGAAGTCCCAAAATACATGGTCTAAAATTAAACATGGTGGGGGGGTGGGGGGGGAGGGAATAAATAAAATAAAAATATGTCGCACAAAATTGATTTTCTTAATTTTTTCTTAACCTTATAGGTATCTTTTAGAAATTAGTATCTCTTGTGGAACAAGCACCTCAAGGTCAGCAGTTCCTTAAGTTTAATACCTTCTGTTAAATTTACGTAAATCCTGGCTGGGCGTGGTAGCTCATACCTGTAATCCCAGCACTTTGGGAGGCCAAGGTGGGCAGATCACTTCAGCTCAGGAGGTCCACACCATCCTGGACAACATGGTGACACCCCATCTCTACTAAAATACAAATATTAGCTGGGCACGGTGGTGCGTGCCTGTAATACCAGCTACTCAGGAAGCTGGGGCAGGAGAATTGCTTGAATCCAGGAGGCGGAGGTTGCAGTGAGCTGAGATCATGCCACTGCATTCTAGCCTGGGTGACAGAGTGAGACTCCATCTCAAAAAAAAAGGGCCGGGCACAGTGGCTCACGCCTGTAATCCCAGCATTTTGGGAGGTCAAGGTGGGCGAATCACGAGGTCAGGCGATTGAGACCATCCTGGCTAACACAGTGAAACCCTGTCTCCACTAAAAATACAAAAAATTAGCCAGGTATGCTGGCAAGCACCCGTAATCCCAGCTACTCAGGAGGTTAAGGCATGAGAATCGCTTGAACCCAGGAGACGGAGGTTGCAGTGAGCCAAGATCGTGACAGAGAGAGACTCTTGTCTCAAAAAAAAAAAAAAAAATTCAAGTAAAACTAAAATTCATTAATAAAACCAAAAACTATAAAATTGGATGCCATTTTTGTCTTTTTAATCTGTCTTATCTCTGTGGAGAGATGTCTGGAGTGATCATTTGATGTTCTTTCTATATGAGATATTGGGGAAAATATTTACATTTTATTTTGTACTTTATAGCAGTAGGTCTCAAATGTTTGGGTTTCAGAAGTCCTCACTCTTAAAAACTACTAAGCATCCCAAAGAGAAAGCTCTCATGAGGGTTACTTCCAGTGATACTTGCCATATTAAAATTAAAGCTGGGAAATGTTTCAATATTTAATTCATTTAATTATAAAGCTATCATGTAACCGTAAATAACATTTAAATGGGAAAAAAAAAAAAAAAAAGCTGTATTTTACCCAAAAATAATTACTGAGAAGAACAGTACTGTTTTTTGTTTTGTTTGAGATGGAGTTTTGCTCTTGTTGCCCAGGCTGGAGTGCAATGGCACAATCTTGGCTCACCGCAACCCCCGCCCCCCGGGTTCAAGTGATTCTCCTGCCTCAACCTCCCTCCCTAGTAACTGGAATTATATGGCTGTACCAACATGCCTGGCTAATTTTGTATTTTTAGTAGAGATGGGGTTTCTCCACATTGGTCTGGCTGGTCTCAAACTCCTGACCTCAGGTGATCCACCCACCTCGGCCTCCCAAAGTGGAGTAGTACTGTTTTTATATTTTTGAAATATCTTTAGTGCCTGGTTTAAAAGACAACTAGACTCTACCAATTGCTTCTGCCTTCACTCTTTTGCAAAAGACTTTTTTCACTGATGTAAAGAAAATGCAGCTTCACACAGATGGACAACGGGTTTTAGTGACCTTCTCAAATAACTGTGGCTATTCTATAATATTAGATTAAAATCTGATGAACAGTAATTTCTGATGGGTTAACTGCAATGTGGAATCTGGAATTAACTTTTTTCTTCATATACTCATGAGAGAATGAGAATAAAAATGACAAACAATGTCTTAGTATTTTTATGAACACAAACCTGGCTTTTGGGACTCCCCAGAAGGGTCCGGAGGACTTCCAGGGGTCCCTAGGCTTATTGAGAGCTGAGGCCCAATACTAACGCTGGATGAACATGAATAAGTTGGCTTGCCTTTCTCAGCCTCAACATCCTCCTGCTATTATACTGAGGATTTTGTGATTTTATTAGCAAGGGGTTTAAGTTCCATTCTTAAAGTGGACTTATCAAGTTGATTTATGAGGAGTCAAAAAAAAAGGAAAAGTAGATTTAAAAGCTGTCCCTGGTATGTGGCTCAGAAGACTTTCCAGAACGGATTGCTAAAAGGGAAAAAAGCAAAACATTCATAATAATAATTATAGCAAAAGCAGTAACAGCTGCAGTCTGCTGTGTGATTATTTGCTTGACCCTACACTGAAAACTATATGCACAGTCTTATTTAATACTCACAACTGTAAGGCAGGTATTGTTACCCATATTTGCAGACCATTAAAATAACTAAGGCACAGACAGACCAAGTGTTTCCCCAAGTGCCTCTGCTGGCATGAGGTAGAAATGAAACCAAACTAGGGTCTGGCCTCAAAACCAGTGCTCCCTTCCAAAAAGCAAGTTCACTGGAAAGATTATGCAACCAGAAAAAATGAGCAATAAGAAAGCTAATATTTAAATACAGAAAAATACTCTTAATTGTTCTCCTCTGTATTAAAAAAAAGAGAGAAAATAAATACAGAAAAATATGTATGGTCCAAAATCATACGTAAAATAGCACATGTATACCATGACTGTAAGCGTGGAAAGACAAATATGTGTAGACAAAGACTGAACAAGATTATGCAAAGGTGAAAAGATGGATATGAATGACCTGTGATTACTTCTGTCCTCAAAGAAAGAACGTAGCAGGATCGTGGTCATGGAAGTCAGCATCTGCTAAGAACTATATCACAACTCGTCTGCCTAAAAAGGTTGGGGCTGGGGAGAAAAACCTATTAAAAGGCTGTTTCTCCATAAAAATGATTTTACTTAAAGTATGTCAAGGTATTTTAGTGGATGACAAAAGTGTTTTTCAAAAATTACACTGTCATCAAGGTAGAAGGAATCACCACAAAACAGATACTGCTTCATGTGGCAGCCATTTCCAATGCAAACCTAAGACAGGTTTACCAAGTTCTCTATGGAAGAGGACAGCTTGATTACAAACCTGTGACCTGGCAGTGATATGCACTAATCCCCACAGAGCTATGTAGACAACTCTGGTGCATTTACTGACTTAGAAGGAATGAAGACATGGTTGGGTATTTTTCATTTTTTTTTTTTTTTTTTTGGTGACAGGGTCTTGATCTGTCACCCAGGCTTGAGTATAGTGGTGCAATTACGGCTCACTGCAGCCTCAACCCCCTGGACTCAAGTGATCCTTCCACCTCACCCTCCGATGTAACTGGGACTACAGGCATGAGCCACCATGCCTATATGTATATGTGTATGTGTATGTGTATGTGTATGTGTATGTGTCTGTGTCTGTGTATGTGTCTGTGTCTGTGTCTGTGTCTGCAACACAGAAGTTGCCAAACTCCTAAGTTCAAGTGATCCTCTCGCCTCAGCCCCTCAAAGTGCTGGGATTTACAGGCCTTGGCCACCACACCCAGCCCTGTAATAAACTTTCATGCAAAGCTTTTTAATTATGGAAACTTCATGTGTTTTCCAAAATTGAATATTTACCAACTTAGGGTTTCTCAACCTCAGCTCTACTGGCATCTGGGGCTAGAACATTCTTTGGTCACCTATGTGGCGTGGGGTGTTTAGCAGCACCCTGGCCTCCACTCGCTAGATGCCAATAGCACTTTTACAGTGGTGTTAACCAAAATGTCTCCAGACACTGTAAAATATCCCCTGCAGGACAAACCATAGAACTGCCTGCAGCCATGGTCCAGTAAAATGCGGGAACACTCTATTCAAGGAGCCCCTGGAGGAGAAAATAAGGTCACAGGAGTCGTAAGTGACCCTCCCAAGTCCCACCTTTCTATAGGCAGGAATACAGGAAAACATTCGCATGAAGATAATGCAATTTGTTAAGAGTTTGGGAGGAAGTAGGAGGTACTGGCCTCAATTCATGCTCTCTAATATATCCTCACCCTGAAGAATTTTTCATCATCATGTATGTACAGATCTATATTTGAAACTACCTACCATGTGCGGGGGAAAGATATGGTCCCTTCATTTTACTGCAGAACAATCAAAGCTAACTCAGAATTGCTGTAGTCACATGATCTCATTCTGTGCACTTTTTTTCCCATTGGTCCAAGCAAAAAGAAGTGAAGATGAGAGGAGACAAAGGAAGATGAGGAGGCTGCACACGTGCAGCAGGAAGGACAGCCTCAGCAGGTCAGGGGCAATGTCCACATCTTCCCTCATGTATCCTCAGAGGAAGCTATTCTCTTTCTATAGTCAAGGACATCAGTGGTCAGAGAAAGTAAAGGACCCACTCTAGGTCACAGAGTAAGTGGCAAGGCCAAGACTCGAAACCAGGGGAAGGAACTGGACAGAACTGGTGAGAGCAACCAAGAAGGCACAGCGAGGACGATGACCGTGCACCTAGACTTGGAATTCTAGGGTTCTGGTAGGGGTTCACGTGCCTACTCTGTTCACTGGCGATGCACCCCCTGGCAAGCTTCCTTGTTTGTAAGCAAGAGATGGCCCATCACGTGTTTCACAGCAGTCTGGTCTGATGAGGTGAGTGACCACTCCTGCAGCTGGTTTAGGAGTTCAGGGAACAATCTGGGGAAGTATGCTGAGAAATAAACCACACATACCCCTTTAAACCTTTTTCTACATCCAGGCTATGACAGGAGTTGTTGCAGGAACTAGTATTAAAAGAAAGTATATGGGGAAAAGGAAACCACAAGCCTCAGGGGGCTACTAAACCTGAAGGGCAGGGCGGGAAAGTCCTGCAAGGGGCTGAGCTGGGGTGTGCTGAGGAGTTCGTTTGCTTGCTTCACTGGGCCCTTCGGTTTCTCAGAATAAATTTTCTCTAGAAAACTGATATGGACAAGAAAGCAAAACAATTTTTTGGAAGCTTTACTGCTTAACTTTGTGTCTTAAGTGCACAAAGACAGTTGAGCAAAAGCATCAAAATGAATGATGATTACATCATCAGCACTGTCCAAAGATCTAATGACTTCACTTACATTACCATAAAAAGAAAAAAAAATATTTTAACAAATGAACATGCAATTTTTTTTAAAGGGGAAGTACACCAGCTTAAAAGCTTACATAACTCCCTGGGCGCCCCATAGGCTCAATTTATTTTGTTATTTCTTAAATACAAAAATCCAACACTTCAAAAAATTTTAAGAGGCAATTCTCAAGAAATAGGCACTATATTTTGGGTTTTGTTCCATGCAAATGTCAAGTTAGTTCACATTTTACTCCGCCCAGCCTCATAAAACCTAGGCAACACATAAAAGAGGTAAGCACATACTTCTGGTTTGTATTATCTGACATTCCCCAACGTGGCCTTAAGAAAATAGAGCCTATCAAAGTATAAACTGAGTTAGCTCAGAACCTCTCTGGATGAAGCCACTTGAAACACAAACAAGAGTTTCTTCTACAATAAACTGCTGCCACTAACAAACTACATACCAAGTATTCAAGTGTCTAAAACAAATCTAACTCCAAAGAACTAATCTTGGTGGCTCGCACCTGTAATCCCAGCAATTTGAAAGGCTGAGGCAGGCAGATCGCTTAAGCTCAAGAGTTCGAGACCAGCCTGGGCAACAGAGCAAAACCCCATCTCTACAAAAAACACAAAAATTAGCTGGGCATGTTGGTGCACACGTGTGGTCCCAGCTACTTGGGAGGCTGAGATGTCGGAGGATCGCTGGAGCCCAGGGATTCCAGGCTGCAGCGAGTCGTGATCACCGCCATTGCACTTCAGTCTGGGTAACAGAGAAGATCTTGTCTCAAAAAAAGAACTAATCTTTGCAAACAGAATTTACATGAAATGACAAACTTAACTGTGGATACTCCCAGGTATTCAATCGCTCATAAAATCAAACCTCTGAATCATTTCCAAATGTTTCTTTTGTGGTATCATCCAGATACCGCAAAATATAAATCTGCCAAGCCACCTCAAATATCTATCTAAAGAATAAAGGTTTGCCACCAAATACAAAGTTCCATTTCCTATGAGCGCATAATGTGTTCTAGAACTCTATTTTTTAATCTAAGCAGTAAGACAAATGGCCCGCTAATAATTTGTAATCCAAGTAAGATAAAGAAAATTTGTAATAATTAGGGCACTAAGAGCACTCCTCAAAACTTCCTGATATATTTCCAATTCTAGAGTAACTCTGCAAGAATGGCAACTTCCACATATTAAGAGCAGGCTACATAAAACAGCTTGGGCTTATAGATGTCTGACGTCAATGGCCTATCTCCTCGAAGTAAAGGAGAAGATGTGGAAATATTTCTCATTAGCCACATCAACCTTTACAGTAGAGGAAGAAATATGTGCCAATTCACAGGACGTACTCTGCTGGAAAAGCATTTGTGATCATTTAGTGTAAACAGCAGCATTTAGAAACTAAAGTTCCTGTTCAGATGCAATTTCCTCTTTCCACCCATTCTTGAAAGTAGTCATCTTTAGATGAACTGCACTCTGAATTTTGATGCAGATATTAATTAATATAACTGTGGGCCATAACAATAGCAACAAGTAAACTATTTAATAGCCTCTGCAAATACAGTTGGCTTTACCAAATGACTCCTAAGCAATGTCGATTCAATGCTAACTACTGCATCCTGGTCCCCACTCTGGCTTGGCCAACGTGAGTCCAACGAGGAAGAACGCACTCAACATTCCTATTTCTATGTCCTCTCCTGCGGGCTGCTGCCCACCTCCTGCCACCCCTGCAGAAGGAAAAGCAGATGTGCGAGCCCAAAGGCTCACACCAATCTCAGCACAAGCACATAGACGTGACATCTGAGAAAAAGAAAAAAATGAGGGCAACAACCTAGGACTTTTTTTTTGGGGGGGTGGGGAGGCAGATGAACAAAAGGACTATTTTTTAATGTGATTTTTAAAAATAGAGATGGACTCTATGTTGCCCAGGTTCGTCTCAAACTCTTGGCCTCTAGTGATCCTCCCACCTCAGCCTCCTCAGTACCAAGGACTACAGATACAAGTGACGGCACCTGCCCCCAATTACATTTAAAAAGAAGAATGCCTTGGCTGGCAGGCAGACCATACCACTGTCTCCTGAGGTCGGGGATGGTGGTGGAGTGGCAGCAGTAACACTGTGTTTGTCCCAGACAGTCTCCAAGATACCTACCAAGAAAAGAGAAACAGAGTTATAAGAGGAATAATGTCCAGTATATAAAAATCAGATTCAGAGAAAGTTTCTTGATATCTTTGATCAAACATCAGTATTTGAACATTCCTCTCTTGACCACGTCCTCCTCCAGCTAGCGGCTGTGCCTCTGGACTTCACAGCTATCTTTAGGCTCTCCAATGCTTCACGGTGGCCTTGCAGTGTGGCCTCTCCCCACTGTTGCCTCCAGCACTGCTCTTTGCCAGTCACCTGGTTGCTGCATCCACTCACCGGTCACTTAATCCCCATCCTCCTTGATGATTACAGGCCACAGCCTAAACCCTTCTCTGAGCCCGTAGCCCCACTCTTTCCTGGCTTTTCTCTGGTTTCTCTGAACTCGATTCCCTCTCTTTCACTGCTACCTCCATTCTCTGCCCGTGAGTCACTTAGACACGCATGTTTCCCCAGGTTCCCTTACTGGCCTGCTTCTCCTCTCATTTCACTCTCACTGCTGGAGTGACTCATCCACTGCCATGGCTTCAAGAAAATATATTCTGAAGCTTCTCAAGTCTCTCATTCTTGGCCCAAACTCACCTTCACTATATACACCAAGCTCTGCGTCATATGACGGGGGCCCCAGAAATAAGGCAACATAATCACAGGGCTGCATGTCCACCTGCTTCCTGGACAACACTACGTGCATATCCCAAACGCAACTTTCGTTCCCTACAAACCTGCTACCAATCCTCTTTCGTTCCTCATGCAGGAAACAGGCCAGAAATCCTGGCCTCTGCTGGCCTCATCTAGCCTCACCTGAGCCAGCATTCAGCCCACCCCACAGACGTGGCCTCACTATGCTCAGCCATCTGCTGTTACTTCTACATGTGTCTCCCTCAACCTCCGACCTGGTCTCCTCCTCCCAATTTCAACTTGACCTTTCCACCACCAGACTACACGCCACGTGCCTGTCCCTCAAAATTCCATTCAGCTGTCACCTCCTCCAGGAACTGCTGTACATAAAACATGACTCTATGATAGCTTTTAAAACACCTTTAACTGTTTACTTGTCTCTTCCCCCTCAAGAGTAAATTACCCAAGGGTGGGAACTGTGTTTTGTTCCTCTTTGTACCTACAGAACCAGGAACATAAGGTGATCATAAAGACTTCTGAAAATATCTTATTCTCAAATTTTTCATATTAAAACCTGGATAAATATTGAAAGCATTATGCTAAGTGAAAGAAGCAAGAAGCCAAACACAAAAGATCATATATTGTATGCTTTCATTTTTATGAGAATTCCAAAAAAGGCAAATCCATAGAGACAGACTAAGTAGATTAGTGAATGCCAGGGACTGGGGCAGAGGAGAATGGAGGGTACGGCTAATGAGTACGAGGCTTCTTTTTAGAGTGATGACAATGTTCTGGAATTAGATAGTGGTGAAGGTTGCACGACCTCAAGAATGTACGAAAAGCCAGTCAATACTGCATTTTAAAATGATGAATTTTATCTCAATTTTTAAAATATTTAATATACTGCTAGGCACAGTAGAACACAGAGTTATAAAACACAGTCCCTAACATTAAAAATTTAACATTTAGTTGGGGTGTCAAAAAATGTGCTTGAAGCCAGGCACAGTGGCTCATGCCTGTAGTTTCAGCACTTTCGGGGGCTAAAGGAGATCACTTGAGCCTAAGAGTTAGAGATCAGCCTGGGCAATACAGGGAGACTCTATGTCTACTAAAAATACAAAAATTAGCCAGGCACAGTGCCACATGCCTGTAGTCCCAACTTCTTGGAAGGCTGAGGTGGAAGGATAGCTTAGGCCCCAAAATCTGAGGCTGCACTGAGCAGTGTTCCCATCACTGCACTCTAGCCTGGGCAACAGAGAGAGACCCTAGCTCAAAAAAAAAGGAAAAAGAAAAAAGTGCTTTGAATGAGTAAATACTCCGAAGGATTAGGTTTACCCCTGGGGCTTTAGGGAAGGGTTTGGGCAGCAGATATCAAGATTTAATAAAAGAGTATCACTCCTCTGTCACCGAGGCTGGAGTGCAGCCTCAAACTCCTGAGCTCAAGCAATCCTCCTGCTTTAGCCTCCTGAGTAGCTGGGACTATAAGCTTGCATCTCACACCCAGCTAACATTTTTCCCCCACTGAGAAATGGGGGTCTCAATGTGTTGCATAGTCTGGTCTCAAACTCCTGGGCTCAAGTGATCCTCCTACCTCAACCTCCTAAAGCACTGGGATTATAGGCATGAGCCACTGCACTAACCCAAGTTTACTTTTTAAATCAATGTTTTTTTTTTTTCAGCCAATTTTAAGTGCCTACCACATACCAAGCACTAAACTGGAGATATGAAAAAGAAAGTTCCTAGACATATAAGAAGAAGCCTGGATAGAGGAGTTAAGAGATTAAAAAAACACTTCTTTTTACTACAAGATTCTCTCACCTAGCAAGCCCAAGCTCCCAGCACCCCCAGGGCCTCATGGCCGGGCACTGCATACATGCCTCCCTAGCACATAGGTCTCACAGCAGCACAGAGAGGTCACCCCCGGCACCCAGGTACTCCCCTCTCCTCCTCCTTCCTGTCTCCTGTCGTGGTTTGCTTTCTGTTTATTCTTACCCTTTACACCTTGTCACGGGGCTCTCATCAAACAGAAGAGACAAAATGCTACATACAACTACAATCTAGTGCACAAGGGGCTGGCTCCACACCACATCTCACTTCCTTACCCAGAATGGGAAATGTTCACATCCTCCTACTCCAACTTCTCCTGATCTTCAATTCAAATTATTTTAAACAGAGTGCTTGCCACCCACCTAACTTACCATGTAGCGATCGGCACTGTAAGCATACTCCTATGACCTGGACTCTTACCTCATTGATCACAGTTACAGGGAGGAGCAATTAGTGAAAGACTACAAGGAAAATAAGGTACAAATCTATTTTACGGTCCTACTGTGTGCTAGACACTGGGCTATAGATGTTGGGAATGCAGCTTCCCATTTTCATGCTATCTCAGAAGTAGCACAAACAACTGCCCAAAACTGCTGAGTGCCAAGGCCTGAACTCTGGGCATCTGTGGGCAGACCTCAATCTCTGGGCACTACCACGCTGCTCACCTGTCAGTAGCCCAAGCACTGTCTGCACCTGGTCCAGTAGCAGCTTCCGCAACTCCTCCTTCCGAGCCACACTGAGGTCCTCACGGGGACAAGCCAGCTCTTCTGAAGTTGTCTTCAACATGATCAGCCCAAGGGGGGTTGTCACAGGGGACTGGATCAACTGCCAGGAAAAAGCACATTCTGAGCAGAGTGTTGGACTCATAAAGTACAAAGAGGACTCAGTAGCATTAAAGCTGTGAAACATCTGTGTGTGTTTAATCTTATATGAACATATATCAACACTTTAGAAACTTCACTTAGAGGATATTTAGGTAGCCTTTTTTTAACCATTTAAAATACATTCCATCATATTTTATGGACAAAATTCTAACACCATGAACTTAAAAACATCTAGAAAACAATGCTCTTGACTGGGCGCAGTGGCTCACACCTGTAATCCCAGCACTTTGGAAGGCCGAGGTGGGTGGATCACGAGGTTAGATGTTTGAGACCAGCCTGGCCAACATGGTGAAACCCCATCTCTACTAAAAATACAAAAAAAATTAGCTGGGCATGGTGGCACGCACCTGTAATCCCAGCTACTCCGGAGGCTGAGGCAAGAGGATCACCTGAACCCAGGAGGCAAAGGTTGCAGTGAGCCGAGATCGCACCACTGTACTCCAGCCTGGGCAACACAGCAAGACTTTGTCTGTCTCAAAAAAAAAAAAAAAAAAAAAAGGCCGGGCGCGGTGGCTCAAGCCTGCAATCCCAGCACTTTGGGAGGCCGAGGCAGGTGGATCACGAGGTCAAGAGATCGAGACCATCCTGGTCAACATGGTGAAACCCCGTCTCTACTAAAAATACAAAAAAATTAGCTGGGCATGGTGGCGCATGCCTGTAGTCCCAGCTACTCAGGAGGCTGAGGCAAGAGAATTGCCTGAACCCAGGAGGCAGAGGTTGGGGTGAGCCGAGATCGCGCCATTGCACTCCAGCCTGGGTAACAAGAGTGAAACTCTGTCTCAAAAAAAAAAAAAAAGAAATGCAGGGTACATTCCTTTACCTTACAAATAACTCTCCCTATCACAGAGCAAGGAAAAGCTCATACCTAAAGAGCAGGACAAGTACTCAATAATGGGAATTTAAGGTAAATTGAAGTGTCTTCAGAAGCTGTACTAGGTAACCAGCAGCAATGAATGATTTACCTAAAATGCTCTAAACAAATTCAGATCTCTTGAACACTAAAACTTCGTATATCCTCCACAATTTTTCTTTTCGTTTTCTACAAACTGCAACTATTTCTAACACTGACTTAAACTCAAATAATGCAGCGTAGAGGGGACAGGAAATTTCTCTTTACACAATGAAATAGAATTGATCCTCGGTAAGCACCTCTTTCATTCGGAGACCTTTGGCTCATCAGTCTATATTCTAAAAGATTCCCATTACTTCCTCCTTTTCCTTTCTTTCTCTCTACCTCTTTAGTCTCTATTTTCCCCTCCAGTCCTCATTCTTACTCTCTCAGCTGGAAATGATTCACAACGCCAAATATCCCATTTGGCAATATACACTCTCCTATAAATATGAAATGCTGTGCTTTCCAGAAATAAATACCCCCTACAGTATGGAAAATCTATCTGCAAGCTCTCCTTTCTCTTACCATTTAGAGGAAGGGGAGAAGGTCAGGCAAGAAGCCAGATGAAAAAAGAAAGCTATTCTTAACTTGAAAAAGAGCTTGATAAAATGTGTTAATTTGTCTTCTCATTAGCTTTGTACCCAGAAAGCTTTTTATTAAAATGGTGTTTCCTTTACTGTCTTCACATCTATAATTTAAGCTTGTAACATAGGTAATCTCTGCAATCTAACAGGCAATAAGCTCCCGTAGGTTGAAGAACAAGTTCAGGTTTCCAGTGTGAACTTCTGAAAAGGTTCCATACACAACCCAATAAAAGAAACAGCAATTCTCTCCTATGCTGCTTGCCCCTTAAGTATCTGGCCCCAGGCACAATGTGACCACAGGTTCTGCTCAGCAGACTTCAGGAATTTAAAGAACAGGTTCTAGAACTGTTGGTGTCATGTGTGTGCTGGCATATGTGCAGGCAGGTGGGAAGGAAAGGGGTCAGTTTCAATTTTGATTACCTCTCCAGCAGCCTAGAAAGGGTATAACCAACCCACTCCCACAGAGGGGAGCCCAAATCAACCCCTCTCTATCTGGTTATGGTGATCACTACAATTATAACAAAAACTGCATAGCTACCACCCAACAAACTGTCGGAGTTCAAAAACCACAAAACCATGCACTCCAGAGTGCAAACACATCATGAGCCAAAAAAAAAAGAAAAAACTCTTTAGATGATTTACTCAAAGGATCGTGTGATGGTGAAACTGGTTCCAGAACCAGTTTGGAATTACTTACCAATACCTGAACAAAAAGTTTACAGTTAGCTCTCCATATCCATGAGTTCTGTATCCAAGGGTTCAAACGACCACAGATAGAACATAATCAGGAAAAAGAAGAAAGGACAGCTATATCTATACTAAACATATACAGTTTTTTCTTGTCATTATTCCCTAAACAATTCCATATAAGAACTATGTACAAAGCATTTACATTGTATTAGGTATCAGAAGTAATCTAGAGATGGTTTAACCTATACAAAAGGATGTGATAGGTTACATGCAAACTATGCCTTTTTGTATCAGGGACTTCGGCATCCATGAATTTTGGTATCCAAGGGGTTCCTGGAACCAATCCCCCACAGATACAAAGGGATGACTCCACTCTATTAACAGAAATGTCAGCAATTGAGCACTGATCATTCTTGACAAGGCTTATATGCCATTGTCTAGTCCACAAGAATAAATTAAGAAGCAGGACATAACACAACTGGAAAGGGTTTCAAAGATCGCTTAGTCCAACCCTCTCATTTTACAAAGAAAGAAATAGAAGTTTATTTAAGTGGGAGGAGTTGCTAAAATCAAAGAGGACTTCAGGCTAGGGGCAGTGGCTCACACCTATAATCCTGGCACTTTGAGAGGCCAAGGCAGGAGGATCACTTGAGGCCAAAAGGTCAAGACCAGCTTGGACAACATAGTGAGACTCTATCTCTATATAATAAAAGAAAAGAAAAAGATGACTTTACACAAAGTTGGGTGCAGAACTCAAACCTGCTGCCTCACAGTCTGGCTCTTTCTACTATATGGTGTTTCAAAGTCACGAAAGCTAAATGAAGTCACAGGAGTCATTTCTGAAGGGGTTAGAAGGGGGAGGCAGTGGAGAACAGAGGACAACTAATCTTTTTAAACCTCCAGTAACCCTTCACCTGAAAGCGCCCTTCCAAATCCTCATTTGTTACAAATAATTATACTTCAGATGTAGCCAGGAAACAGCCTGTTCTTCTTCAAAGGGACCAATCCCAGTGGTGGAACTGTAGCTCCTCCACACCTGCTATCATCAAGCCTGTGACTCTCTGTCTCAAGGTCCCTCGCTTCTTGTCACAGGACGTACCACTAACAAACCCAGGAAAAGATGCACTTAGACTCCCAACCCTCTTGGTCTCTCCTGTCTCCAGTGGGCTTCCCTAGCTCCCACTCAAGAGAGCCATAGAGAGTTACCATAACCACCCTCAACTTGGAGTGAAGGCAAGTATATCGGACAGACAGCAGGAAAATGTCTCCCGCCTCGTGCCCCCAGGTCCAGGGCTACTGGCCTGCTTGCCATTCCTCAGGTTCTCTGCACTTGCTATTCTCTCTGCCCAAAATACTGCTCCCCTAGATACCTATATGGTTCATCCCATCACCCCTACTCAGGTCTCTGCTCAAATGTCTGTCCCAGCAAGGCCTTCTACGAGCATGCCATCTAAACACAACCCCCTGCTAGTTTCTTTGCCCTTCCCTGGATTGAGTTTTCATCATAATGCTTATAAATGCCACCAAGTGTGTACCTGCTTATTGTTTGTTGATGCCCCCATCCCTGCCCTGAGATAATAAACTCCAGGAAGGCAGTTTGGTGTGTGTTCATTACTATATCCCCTCAGGTACTTAGTGTTCAACAAACAGTTGACTATTTGAATAAAGACATGAATCTCCTTTACAGTAACAATCCCATAAATCTCTAGATTAATGAAACACTATACAAAACAAAACTAAGTGAAGAATTTTTGTGCCCCTTTGAGTGACTATCTGAGAGAAGCACTGTGGATACTGAATTCTTTTTTAATTGCTGCATCATTAAAATGGTTTATTTGAAGAGCAGGCAGAACATCAGAAGATGATATTTTTCTGGAAAATCCTACAGTGACTGGGACTATAACCAATTTTCAAAGAACTTTATTTCTATAAACTGTATATAATACCCATTTCCTGCATACCCAAGACTAGCTCAATAACATGAAAATGTTTCCAACTTCATCACAGGAAATGAGCAATAGTATCCCCTCATAGCTTTTAGGTCCCAACTACTCCCTTCTGACTTCTAAATCCTGAACCCAGATCCACACTTCCTAATGTCTCACTAGTTATTACCCAGAAGGAACACACAAATTTTAAATGCATTTTCTATCAAACTGAATTCACCATCTTCTGCCCAAACTCATTCCCCTTCTTTCAACCTTGGCCTGAAAAATCTATCTGAGCCAGAAAACTAGAAGTCATTCTAGGTTCCTCCCTTCTGTCCCCTCTCACCTAGGGTCACTGGCCTCCTGCCCCTGTCCCCTGAGTGCCTCACCTCCACCTACCAGGTCGTCTCCTTTTGGCTTAGATCCTCTTCATCCTGCCTCCTTCCTTCTCACCTCATCCCTCTGCAATCCAGACCCCAGCTACTAGCCATCATTCCATCATAGACATGTAGCCATGTTTTCTCCCTTCTCAAAACTTTTCATTAGCTCCCTAGGAAGGACTATGAATTGCACAATGGAACCACCCAACCCTTGCTGGACTGGCCTCTGCCCATCAATCTAGCCCCTTGCTCTACTACTCCATCATCTCCCATCTCAGCCCAACACCACCAGGTCTACATGCTACGCTACCACAGCATTCTGCATATACTTCCACAATAATTACCATATTGTTGAATAATTACTGTTTGCACAGCTATTTCCCCCACTAAGTTCTGAAACTGCTGAAGATCTCACCCTTGTACCCACAACATCTGATACAGCACCTAACAGGCTTTCAAATCCTGGCTGAACAGAATTGCACAAGAGTTTAACAAAGAAATTAGGTCTTCCCTCTACCCGCCGGCCGCTTTCTTCACTGCACAAAGATACAATATGCCTTAGAAATCCGAAGTTAAGTGAATGCAACAATCTGTCCTACAATAACCTCACTACTTCAGTTCCAAAATGCTAATCTTTAAAGTCCTCTTCAGCACAAGGAAATAAGCATTTTAACAAACAAACTATTTACAGGATAAAGTTTCCTTAAGTATATCCTTACCTGTAAAATGTTAGTAAAAAAGTCGTGGTAGAACATGGGCCAATCCTGACGTCCAATATCAACAATAACTTTGCAGAGCTTGTTCCGTATAAAGTAAGGTAAGGTTTTATGGTGAGCCAAAAGGAGTTTGGGCAGGCAGCTACGGATTTCCATCTTATCCTGAGATGGGACCCCAAGCCACATTTTATTGATCAGATTCTGAAAAACAAATATACATCTTTTAAGTTAGCAATCTATACACAAAAATAACTGGTTTTCACTCCAAAAGTAGTTATACCACTTCAATAAACAAGAACTCCTTTTTAAAGAAAGGTTTGGGGCAATTTAGCAATAAGAACAATAAAAGTATTCAAATCTTATGACACAACAATCCCATTCCTAAGAACTGCCAAGTAACAGAAACAAAAAGGTGTATGTGCAAACACTTTTTTACACCCCTGTCTCTAACGGCCACCAAAATATAATGGCAGAAACAACTTCAACGCTCAACAACAGAATGGCTTGGTGAATAAAGGTCATAATCACATATGGGGATATAAGATAAAGTTAAGTGGGGAAAAGCAGAATACAAAATAGCATGGGCAATGTGATTATAGTTAGATTTTTTTAAAGGTGTGCACGGAAGACAAGGATTGGAAGAGAGGTGATACAAATAAAACGTTTTGTGGTTGGGGATGATGGTATTACAGTTATCATCTCTCCTCCTAAAATGTTTTTCTTTAATTATCTTTCCCTTACCAACAATAATAGGCAGGGAATCGTTCCATATTACCACAAACGACCTACCTACTTAACCCTAAAGTCAACCATCCCTCTTACCTTTCTAGTGTGGAAGATGGAAGGTGCCCCAAACACCAGACCGCTACATAAGTGGCACAATGTCCCGGAGCTGAGCTACCCTCTCCCAGCACAGGACAACTCCAGCCTGGTGCCAATGATATGGCAACACAACTACAAAATCCTTTGCAGAAGAGTATAAAATTACTGACAACTTACCTCAAAAACTGTTAAACTGTACATCATTACATAGTCATTCCTAGTGCTGGAGAGAAAGTACAGGCAGAATCTCCAGGCTCCTATTTGCTGGGCAAAGTTATTAAGAAGCTCCTCTGGAAAAGTTAAACGGCAACAAAAGAAAACTATGAAAATACATGAAATTAAGACAAGGCTGGGCGGTCTTATTATTATTGAAACATGCCTCTCCGCATATAATGTAAATGATGTCAAAACCAGTGATTCTTCAAGATACAATAAATCATACAATTTTTTTTTTTTTGACATCTTAGGTGACCACGGACACTGACAATGTCTTCAGCCATCTAAAGCCAATAACCTTGCTATGGATATTTCTCTAGGCAGAGAAACTTTCACTGCTGAAGTTCTTATTTACGCTAATGTGTGGCTGGAATGTTCAGAGTACCATTCCATCTTCTTAAAACTGCCAGCTAACTGACTTCCTCTGGATATGAGCTACATTCTAGCGCCTCACCATTCCTCTACAAATCTTCAGTGGAGTTCATTGTTCACACACACAAAATGATGGCTAGAAAGGCAGAAAAAGAAAAGATTAAGACTAACCCTACAAAAATAAGACAGGAAAAAATACAAGAGAATTCAAAAAGGCTAACTCTTCATTTGGATTGGTTTTATTTTAAAACACCGCCACCAAAAAAGTGAATCAACCTGTGGCAAGAGCAACGATGACGAGTGTTGCAGAGAGTGGCCCTGTCCACACATCACGTTGGTTAGAATCGATTTTCCTCCTCCTTAGGCTGCTGAAGGCATCAGCCAGAATCCAAAAGGCAGCAAGCATTACGGGGCTACCATCATGTTTCTGGACATGCTGTCCCTTAGTCACCTTGACCTGCTGCACTGATCAAGAAATATAATCCAAAAAGGGGTATAAGTACAAAGGCCCACACCCTTGAGAGATTCTAGAAAACCTCTGGAAAAGCAGAACACATAGCAGCTTGTTCTAATCCTCAAGTCATTGTTCTGCTAGTTCCCTACAACTTAAGCTACATGCAATGAAGCAGTCTCATTTAAAAATCCATGAAAAGGCCAGGCACAGTGGCTCATATCTGTAATCTCAGCACTTTGAGGGGCTGAGGCAGGAGGACTTCTTGAGGCCAGGAGTTCAAAGACCAGCCTAGGCAACATTGCAAGACCCTGTCTCTATAAAACAATGAAACACTTAACTAGACATGGTGGTACATGCCTGTAGTCCTAGTTACTCAGGAGGCTGAGGCAGGAGGAGACCTTGCTATGTTGCCCAGGCTGTTCTTTAACACCTGGCCTCAAGTGATCCTCCTGTCTCAGCCACCTGAATAGCTAGGATTACAAGCGTGAGCCACTACGGCCAGATGTCTATTTAAAGGGAAAAAAACCCAACAACTCAAGAAAGTGTCAAAATGAACATGCTTTGGTGTGCCTGAGGCTTCAGCCCAGGAGGCCGAGGTTGCAATGAGCTATGATCATGCCACTATCCCCAGCCTGAGTGACACAGCAAGACCTTATCTCTAAAAAAATATATATTAAAAAAAAAGTAAACAATAAAAATAAAAAAAAAATCTAAGTCTCTTAATTTTAGATCATTCCAAAGAGGGCTCGTGGGGCTATGAAACCATGAGCTTTTAACACTATGATGAAAGACTAAAGTTCTCTATAGGATGCCGTAGCACTCAAGGGTGCTGTTTTCCTAAGGAGATATAAGAAAAGGTGGGAAACTTTTTTTTATAGAGATGGAGTCTTGCTTTGTTGCCCAGGCTGGTTTCAAACCCCTGGGCTCAAGTGATTCACCCACCTTGACTTCCCAAAGTGCTGCGATTACAGGCATGGGCCACTATGCCCAGTCAAAAATATTATTTGAATAAAAATAAAAGTTAATTACAATTCCATAAAAGGAAGCTAACAGCCTGCCCTAATAATTAGGCAAAGGTTTATGTGAACCCCAAAGGTGAAGTCAAACCAGACTGGAATGGAGGAACTCTGGGCTCTGTTCTAGACTGAGTCTGACCCCAAGTGAGTCAATGCTCCTCCCTGATGCTTCTGTTGCCTCCACTCTATAGTGACCACACAGTCTCGAGGTTCCTGCTAACAGCTCTATCAATTTCTAGAGCACTGATTTACCTTTGCTAGAGGGTGAGTGGAGCCCCTTGAAAACGCTTCCTTTCTTTCTCTGCCAAACTAGGAAAAGCCTAAGTTTATCCTAAGACCGTAGAAAAGCAGCAATAAGTGGTCCAAGCCTACACACTCAAATAAAGCTACAATGACGAGGTACAAAGAGAACTGAACTAAGACAAACCCACTGTATAGAACCAAACCCCAGGATTCCCCCAGCCTGCACTCAAATTCGGCATCTGCAGCATTTGGCTACTTGTTTGTTTTAAGATCAGATTAGCATATGAACATGTCCAGAAGGTTTCACGTTCAATTCATGAACATAGAAGGGTGAGCAATATTTGATTTGTAAATCAAAAACTAAAAGAATCAAAAGCATTTCAATTATAAGCTTAAAAAAGGACTTCAAAGAATACAGTAGAGTGTCAGAATATCAAAGACTAATGGCCTGTCAGGGTGGTTCACACCTGTAATCCCAGCACTCTGAGACGCCCAGGCGGGCAGATCACTTGAGGTCAGGAGTTCAAGACCAACCTGGCTAACATGGTGAACCCCACCTCTACTAAAAATACAAAAAATTAGCCGGGCATGGTAGTGGGTGCCTGTAATCTTAGCTACACAGGAGGCTGAGGCAGGAAAATCGCTTGAACCCAGGAGGCAGAGGTTGCAGTGAGCCAAGATCACCCTACTGTACTCCGACCTAGGCAACAGAGCGAGATTTCGTCTCAAAGAAAAAAAAAGTTTGGAGACAGGATCTCACTCTATTGCCCAGGCAGTGGGAAGCCCCCAAAAGTAATACCAACTATGGGATTTCTAGGCACTATTAGGTTCAGATCAAAACTCTGCACTGCAGAACATGTTCATTTTTATACTTTCCTAAGTTGTTGTTGGTTTTATTTAAATAACCATCCAGGCGCAGTGGCTGGCACTTATAATCCCAGCTATTCAGGAAGCTGAGACGGGACGATCACTTGAGGCCAGGAATTCAAGACCAGCCTGGGCAACACAGCTCTGTCCTACCCCACCCTCAACCCCCAACCAAAAAAAGTGACAGGCTTCTTATACAAAAGCTCAACAACATTGCTGAAATTAAGATTCACAGTGATGAGTTTCCTTTCCTTTGGTCAAGTGGAGGGGTTTCCACTTGACCAAAGGAAATTTCTACTTGACCAAAGGAAAGAAAACCCATCATTATGCCCTTGCAGTTGGATTTACAGACCTCCCCAGCCACCAGCCAGCAGAACCAGAGCAAAAAGAGCAGAATTCAAGAGGAAAGCATGCAGACTTGACCAGTCACGGCTATGAACAACTCCTTCCTCCCTACTGGGACCTCCTCTTTATAAATCTCTCTTTCAAGTCAATGCTCCACTTACCTATCTCACGTTTTCTTTCATTGGTCGTACAATCGTGAAAAAATTCTGTCATCAGACTTTCCAGTGCCCTGAGAGAGGCTTCTTCAGAGGCCTAACAAAGAAATTTGGAGAAAAAAAAATCAATAAACTGCATCTTCAATTCCATTGTTCCTCAGTTCCTTCTAGATCACATTCAACAGCAAGAGCAATTTACTTCCTCAAAACATCTTGGTTCAACATTCTTCAAATGCATGGTATACACCAGAAAAACTGAAGGGAATTTCCCAGCTGGCTCGAAACCCAATGCTGTTGCATCCTCTATAAATTCATGCTACTGTGCAGCTGATTTGCAACTAGGTATCCTAAGGAAAGGGGAAATTCAAAATTCAACTCTGGAATAATGGTTGAAAGCAAATTAGCAGCCTCTGGCCCTTCCTGAATGGGCAGAGTAGGTAGACTCCAAAAGGCAAGCGCTCCTCATAGACTATCCATCCCTGAAACATTTCCCCTGTGTCTGAATAATTTGCTCTATTTTGATTCAGAGCACTTATATCAAACTGCTTCATGGACTCTCAGGGGTTTTCTGGGGGGACCGGGGACAGATGTTTTTTAAGAGACAGGGTCTCTGTTGCCCAGGCTGGAGTACAGTGCTGCGATCATACTGCTACAGCCTTGAATTCCTGGACTCAAGCGATCCTCCTATCCCAGCCTCCCAAAGCAATGGCACTACAAATGGGAGTCACTCACTGCATCTGACCATGGATTTTTGGAGGTCTTTTGAAGGCACTGCAGGAGTCATACATACAGTCAATTCTCAAGCTCACATGAGCAGCCAACAGAGATTAAAGTGCAGCTGAGAATGAAGCTAAACAGGGATTCAAAATTAGCACCTGTAAACCACAGACCCACAGTGAGAACCAGACTCTCAGCATAACTGCTTAGGCTGGAAATGAGAGAAGGAGCCCAAGACCCCCAGGGCTCACCCTCTCCCTTTGAGGTTCTATATGGAGCCCCAAAACCCAATTCCTTTATTCTAACTCAAGTAGGGGGATGTCAGTCCTGGCCATGACCTTGAGTTAACACTCCTTCACACAACCTGCTTGCAAAAAGGCAACCATTCCCAAACCATTTCTGAGTCATCACTGGTATAATTCTACCCCAGAAATAAGCAAGAGCCAGCAGCAGTTCTGATTATTTATTTATTTTTTTTTTTTTTTGAGACTGAGTTTCACTCTTGTTACCCAGGCTGGAGTACAATGGCGCGATCTCGGCTCACCGCAACCTCCGCCTCCTGGGTTCAGGCAATTCTCCTGCCTCAGCCTCCTGAGTAGCTGGGATTACAGGCATGCACCACCATGCCCAGCTAATGTTTTGTATTTTTAGTAGAGACGGGGTTTCACCATGCTGACCAGGATGGTCTCGATCTCTTGACCTCGTGATCCACCCGCCTCGGCCTCCCAAAGTGCTGGGATTACAGGCTTGAGCCACCGTGCCCGGCCTATTTAATTATCTCTTAACTTCTTTCTTCCTAACTACCTCCCTTCCCCATATCTTCTCCATTACCCATAGACTGAGAGCTGACTGCAAAAACTGCATTTTAAAACAACAAGCCCACACTCAAATGTGTCACATGTCAAACTGTAATAAACCAGAGACCTCCATCAGGTGACTGACCTTGTGAAGACTGAAAAACTTTTCATCTCTGTGGAAAAACCAGCACTTCTCAGTACCAATTACAGAGGCTGAATCAGACTTGATTCATAAGCGTGTGCATACCAACCAACACATGCAGATGCACTACACAGAACACAGGGCCATGTTCTCACAGTGCAAGGCACATCTGTACCTCCCACACTGAGGTCACAGAATGATGGCTCTGCAATGACACCTGGACTGTGACACACTGAACAATCAATTATTGTACAACAGTTTTAGCGCTTCTAAGTTAAAGGTACTTTCTTCCTTGAACTTTATATTAGAATAAAGATTAACCCCCTACTCCTTTTTCAAACTTCCATACCGATTTAACTAAAAAATATCCTTGGCTTGCAAGCCAAGCTGTTTTATTAAAAACTATCTATTTTTTTCAAACCCAGAAATAAAATCCAAGCCTCTTAATCCAAGCCTATTCTTAAAAGTGAAGCTAAAATAAGACTGCAATCTTCTAAAATCTGTTTCAAGTGTTTGTGTTGATCAAAACAGCCTCACTGTTCTCACTGACTTTATAAATAAATGCTATAAATACAAACTTCTAAAACGAACGTACATAAATAAAAGAACGCCATAGTCTGTTTCATAAATCGAGTCTGGCATGCCATTTCATTTGAAAAAAGGGTTTGCTATTTAAAATAAAAAAGGCTGTGGGAAGATGCAGAAGAATCAAGAAAAACAGTGCAGGTTAAAATAAATTAATAGTTCTTCTGGAGCCAAAATGTGTTCCTGGAAACTAAGGACACATCTGCAAATAATCTCTCTCCACAATTTCTTGTGCTGAATCATTTTAAAGTAGATCCTGGAATAAACTGAAGTTTATCACACTCAGGCAATCAACCACCAAAATGTATTTAGTACTAGTTCTTGAGGAAGGGATTTGAGAAATAAATGATTGCTGGCAAGTTCCTGAAAATAGCCAAAAAGAATCCAATTCTGGGCTGGGCACAGTGGCTCACACTTGGAATCCCAGCACTTTGGGAGGCCGAGGCAGGCAGATCACGAGGTCAGGAGTTCAAAACTAGCCTGGCCAAAACAGTGAAACCCCATCTCTACTAAAAATACTAAAATTAGCTGGGCATAGTGGCGGGTGCCTGTAATTCTACCTACTCAGGAGGCTGAGGCAGGAGAATCACTTGAACCTGAGAGGCAGAGGTTGCAGTGTGCAGAGATCATGCCACTGCACTCAAGCCTGGGCGACAGCTAGACTCCGTCTCCCAAAAAAAAAAAAAAAGGATCCAACCTTGTCTCCATTCCCAGTCCCACCTACCCTTTACTCTCTGCCGCAACCCAAGAAGTAATGGTTCCTGCAGAAAGGGGAAGGACAAAATACTCCTTAGAGTCCCAGATAGACTGGTCCAAAGGCAGTGAGTTATCTCAATGGGCTGTTTGCAGTCAGTCACAGATGTGACTCCTTGTTCTACTCTTCCCCCTGCCCCCGTTCTCACTATTGTACTTCACACGTCTTCCAAAAAAAAAAAAAAAAACCCAGTGCATTCCGCATTAAACGATGGCTACATGAAAATGGAAGCTCCAAAACCTAATCCAGAGCATCACTAGCTGTTTCTCAACAAGAACAAATTAAGTGCTGTTTGCATTTTTAATCATTTCTATAACTATAACAATAATACCTGCCTCACAGAGTGATATGGGATCAAATGAGGCGATCCATGTAAACTGCTACATAAACTGTAAGAAATTATCTAATCTGTAGTTGTGGCTGCTCTCTTTTGAGACAGTCTCGCTCTCTCATCAGGCTAGAGCGCAGCAGTGCAATCTCGGCTCACTGCAACCACTACCTCCCAGGTTCAAGTGATTCTCCTGCCTCAGCCTCCCAAGTAGCTGGGATTACAGACGTGCGCCATCACACCCAGCTAACTTTAGTATTTTTAGTAGAGACGGGGTTTCACCATGCTGCTCTCATTTTTGTTCGGTCTTAGATACAAAATGAAAACAGACCAAAGCAAAACAACAAAAGTGGTCAGGCCTACTTTGAAACTAGAGACTCATGCCCTCAGGTTTAAGGGCTTTGTCCCAATCACATCTAGCGGAGCTTTTCAGACTAGATTTCAAAATGAAGCCATGTAAATGTATAGGGGGTAAAAAAATAGGAGGCTGAGAATTTGCCAAGGTCACACAATCAGAACAGAGGTAGGAAAGACATGGAAGGCGCATTCAAGGCCTGCAAATGGTTCAGGGATACTGGAGAATTTCCTGGCTCTCTTCTGGCAAGAAAGCCACTGGAACCTTGGCCAGCTGTTCCAAGCAAGTGGTGAAGCCACAATGTAGACTGGGGTGAGTTAAGGAATTAATTGCAAGTGAGGAAGAGGTAATATTCCAAGCAGATTACACTTTCAAGTAGTGAAAGGGACAAAGAACATAAAACAAAAACCAAGTGCCGTTGTGTCATAGGGAGGCAAGGCTTCCAATCCCAAAGGCTACTCAAAAACTTTATCACCTATACTGCACTGATTTACGATGAACACACAAATAGATGTGACTGCCACCCACCTTGTGCTTGGGATTTAAGCCTCAGATCTTGAAAAACTATGAAAAGGTAAGATTAGTTTAAAACTACTGAAATACGCGCCAGGCACGGTGGCTCACGCCTATAATCCCAGCACTTTGGGAGGCCGAGATGGGTGGATCACAAGGTCAAGAGATCGAGACCATCCTGGTCAACATGGTGAAACCCCGTCTCTACTAAAAATACAAAAATTAGCTGGGCATGGTGGCACACACCTGTAGTCCCAGCTACTCGGGAGGCTGAGGCAGGAGAATTGCTTGAACCTAGGAGACGGAGGTTGCGGTAAGCCGAGATCGTGCCATTGCACTCCAGCCTCAGTAACAAGACCAAAACTCCGTCTCAAAAAAAAAAAACAAAAACAAAAAACTACTGAAACACATTCACACACAAAATTTCCAGTTGAATTGTAGATACAGAATATCTTCATGATCTAGGGGTAGGGAAAGATTTCTTTTTTTTTTTTGAGACGGAGTTTCACTCTTGTTACCCAGGCTGGAGTGCAATGGCGCGATCTCGGCTCACCGCAACCTCCGCCTCCTGGGTTCAGGCAATTCTCCTGCCTCAGCCTCCTGAGTAGCTGGGATTACAGGCATGCACCACCATGCCCAGCTAATGTTTTGTATTTTTAGTAGAGACGGGGTTTCACCATGCTGACCAGGATGGTCTCGATCTCTTGACCTTGTGATCCACCCGCCTCAGCCTCCCAAAGTGCTGGGATTACAGGCTTGAGCCACCGCACCCGGCCAAAAATTTCTTAAACAGAACACATAAACCACTAAACATAAAGGAAAAGACCGATAAGCTGAAATGTTCATCAGATGGCACAACGGAGAGTGTTTTAAAAAAAGCAACAAAATGGGAGCTATCTGCAATATGGAAAACTAACAGGGAACTCACATTGGAGCATAAAATAACTTTTACAAATCAGTAAAAAAAAAAAAAAAAAAAAAAAAAAAGACAAAACTTTTTTTTTTGGATGATCAAATAATTACTTAGA
The DNA here is from genome assembly GCF_048565385.1 of Saimiri boliviensis. Lineage (NCBI taxonomy): Eukaryota > Metazoa > Chordata > Mammalia > Primates > Cebidae > Saimiri > Saimiri boliviensis. The sequence goes on along the minus strand of NC_133460.1, from coordinate 12,297,487 downwards.
GGGTATTCAAAAGCCTATAAGTTAAGTGTTCAGCCTCATTATTCATCAGGAAAATATAAATTTAAAACAAAATAGCGCTACATATCTGCCGGAATGGCTAAAATTTAAAAGATTGACAGTAACAAGTGTTGATGAAGATGCTGAACTGGAACATGCATATACTTCTGGTGGGAGTATACACTGGTACAACCACTCTGGAAAACTGTCTGACAGCTAAACATATGCATATCTGATAACTCTGCAATTCTACTCCTTGATATACACCCAACAGAAATTTCTACCTGTATACTAAATGAAAATATACATAAATGTTCACAGTACTACTATACATAATACCAAAAAGTCAAAAGAACCCAAATATCCATCACCCCTGGAATGGATGAATAGTGACTTATTCATATAGGAGAATATTATAAGACAACAGGAATGAATATTGCTACATGCAACAACGCAGATGAATCTCACAAACACAATGTAGAGTGAAAGAAGTCAAAACACAACCTTTCATTATTCACTTTAATCTTTAAAATTAAAAAAAAAAAGCCAGGCATAGAGGCACATACCTATAATCCCAGCTACTCGGGAGACTGAGGCAAGGGGATCACTGGAGCCCAGGAGTTCAAGGCTGCAATAAGGTATAATTGCACCAATGGACTCTAGCCTAGGCAACAGAGCAAAACTTTGTCTCTTAAAAAAAAATAAAAATAAAAATTTTTAAATAAGTAAAACTTATCTATGGTGTTATAATCAGACACCCTGGAGGAGGAGGGATTCTGGTAATAGTCTATTTCTTTTTTCTTTTCTTTTTTTTTTTTTTTTTCTTTTTTTGAGACAGAGTTTTGCTCTTCCCAGGCTAGAATGCAATGGCACAATCTTGGCTCACTGCAACCTCTGTCTCCTGAGTTCAAGCGATTCTGTTGCTTCAACCTCCCCAGTAGCTGGTATTACAGACATGTGCCACCACACCTGGCTAATTTTGTATTTTTAATAGAGATGGGGTTTCTCCACGTTGGTCAGGCTGATCTCGAACTCCCAACCTCAGGTGATCCACCCACCTCGGCCTCCTAAAGCATCAGGATTACAGGCATCAGCCACTGCACCCAGCCAACAGTCTATTTCTTTGACTGTTAGTTACACAAAGATGATCAACTTTACTATTTATGTGCTTCTCTGCAAATACATATATTGCAATTTTAAACACTTAATGTTTTAAAGTCCTCATTTTTAAAATCCAGGTTGATGTTTTCAGAAACTGCATTTTAGCTCTACAGCATTAACCATGGCTCTGGGGACTGGCAATATAAGCCTGCAGGTAACAACAGCCTGAGCATAAGGCTCCTGATTTCTAGGAACCATCACTTATTTGTCTTCAGAGCTGCCAGGGTGGCAGGTATTACCACCCCATAAGACTATGCTTCCCCAAGAGTTACTTGGCTCACCTCAATAGCAAATGGCACACAGACTTAAAATTCAAATGCTTGGGCAGGATGACGAATTAAACTTGGCTCAGAATGTACTCTTGGAGAGCTCTGCATAGATCTAAAACAAACCCAAGTTTTCTGTTCCAGAAACTGTTGAAATCTACAAAGGTGATAAGCTTGCAACTGTGCCTGCCTTGACTCTATCTGCTCCATTTACTGTGCTTCTCACAGGTCAGCAGTTCAGAGATCTATGCCATTGACTCACTTATTAAGGGCCTACTAAGTCAACCGAGACCCATAATCACCTAAAAAATAAAAAATAAAAAACCGGAAGAAGGGGAAGGATCATATAATTTGAAATCGCCTTTGATTCTTCCCTATATTCTCCATACCCACAGCAAACGTCATCAGGTCTGGGAATTGCTGCTTTTCACTCTTTCGCAGATTTGTGCCTTTTCCCTCGCCACTATTTCTACAGAGCCCTAATCATCTGCCTACATTATTATAATTGCTTTTACCTGGTCACCTTCATGCCAGGTTTTCCAATTCCAATCCAACCTGTACTTTACCACCAGATTTTTCTGCCCCAATTATCCGTGCGTGTGCGCGCTAAAGACATGGTCTCGCTCTGTCGCCAGGCTAGAGTGCAGCAGTGGCATGATCACAGTTCACTGAGGCCTCAAACTGGTCAAGTAATCCTCCTGCCTCAGCTTCCAGTAACTGAGACTACAGGCACATGCCACCACACCTGGCTGATTTTTATTTTCATTTTTCTAGAGACTGGGTCTTGTTCTGTTGCCCCAGTTGGTGTTGAATGCCTAACTTCAATTAATCCTCCCACTTTGGCGTCCCAAAATCCTGGGATTACAGGCAGGAGCCTCCATATTCAGCCTAAATTTTTTTTTTTTTTTTTTTTTTTTTAAGAGACAGAGTGTTTCTGTATCACCCCAGGCTGGAGTGCAGTGGAACAATCACAGCTCACTGCAGCGAACTCCTGGGCTCAAATGATCCTCCCTACCTCAGCCTCCTGAGAAGCTGGCACTACAGGCACATGCCATCACACCCAACTAATTTTCCGCTCCAATTATTCTAAACCTAGCTTTAAATCTGGAGTGACTAAGCAATTCAGCTATTTGTTGAACAAATGAGAATTCAATACTCACTAAGTTACTGATATTGCTTAAATTAAGCCCTTGAGATACAAAGATGAGTAAGGCGGCCCCTAAATTTAAAGAACAGAAGGTGGCCTAGCTGTAATCCTGGCCTACGCATAAACAGCCTCAGAAGACCAAAGAGAGAACTAACTCTGTTTGAAGGAAAGAAAGCTTCACAGGGGTGATTTGGGTTTTGAAGAGCAAAGAAGTTCACTAAGAAGCTAAGAAGGAAAGCATGCCTGATTCATCATTACTCGCCACAGGAAGCTGTCACTCCAATCTGAACACTCATGGTCTCATAAGTGAGTACCTAGCCCCAACCTGCATTTGCTCCTGAGTCTGCAGTTTACAGTTTAACCTTCGTAAATTTTCTTACACAGATTACAGCATAGATCCCATCATTTTCATTTTTGTCTTTGTCTTGTAATCAGTATTAAAGTTTTGCCCATGTACTTTTCTCTCGTTATTTCAGAAAATGGCAAAATAGTTTAAAAATGGGGGCTCTAAGGTCAGATTCCTCAAGTTCGAATCCAAATGTGCAACTCAATCTTGGCCTAGTTATTTCATGTGTCACTGTTTCCTCCTGTGCACAAGCGGGGACAGTAAAAGTACCTAACGTATTGGGTCATTCTGATAATTAAAGAAAATGTAAAATACATAGTAAACACAATGTCAGGCATGAAGTATGGGCTGAAAGTCACTGTTCATATGTCACAGATATTAGGCTTCTCTCTCAAACCAGAACATCAACTGTTTGGAAAGATGCTCTATATAGCATGTTTGTATTTTCTACAACATCCACCATGGGCTGGCACTCAACTATTTTAAAGACCAAATTCAAGAGAGTAAAAGGAACAAGAAAACTATTGGTATCACTTTCAGTTTCTCAAGAATACTGGTAATTCCTCCAAATTGAAGATACATGTGACTCTTCAAATTTTCTCCTTTAAGGGCTCTGATCATAAGCAGACTTTTGTTCACAAGCAGACTCAATCTATGTTGAAAAACAGGAGACTGCTAACACTGAGACTGAAGGTGGATAATAGGGTGCTTTTCTCTAAGCTGTGGCAGCTAGAAGATGGTTCCTCAAATCCTGATTAAATCTGTAGCATGTTACCTAATGGACTATAAAACAACCCCCTCTAAACATAATCTTTTTACAAAATTAGTATTGGGGGATAATGACTATGTTTTATATACATATATATATATATATTTTTTTTTTAAATAAAGATGGGGTCCTGCTACATTGCCCAAGCTAGTCTTGAAACCCCCAGGCTCAAGCAATCCTCCCACCTAAACCTCTCAAAGAGCTGGGATTACAGGCATGGGCCACCATGCCCAGCCAAAAATAACTATTTTTTAAAGACATTTCTATCAAGCTTTTTGTAACCCTTTTCCAGAGCCACATTTGTATAATCTACTAGGAAGTGAATCACGTGGGCCTCCTATATTCAGATTCATGACCTCCTTGATGCCAAACCTCAACAAAATGAGGACTAGTATCCCAAAGTCCCATTCAAATATTCCAGTGGCATATCTAGAACAGTGTCATTACCTTATTTGCTTGTATATAAAGGTTTCCAAGGAAAGTGATTCTATCCCTGCTGCCAACCAAAGTTAAAAAGCATGCAAAACATATCTGGTGTGTTATAACACATGCCATTAGCAAAGATATTCAATCTCATGTAAGCTTTCTCTGAAAGCTAACAGGATTACTATAGATGTCTAAACTCTCAGAGGAACACTCTCACTTCCCTAAACCTTCACCGCTTCGAAAAAAAAACTTTGACCTGTAGGCCTGCACATAAGATGAAATACTAAGCTTAAAATAACATACGTGGGAACCAAGGCGAGTGACATCTACCTATCCCCCTCCTGAAGTCCTTCGGCTAAAAAACTAGAAAGATAGAAAAGTACATCAAGGAAGCCCCAGTCAGGAGAACAACATTCAGAACAAGGCTTCCTCCGCCTCTCCCTCCCATCACTACTGCTCTTTTACATCTCAGCCCATAGTTATTTTCCTTTTCCTTTTGTTTTCAGGCTCTGTCACCCAGGCTGGAGTAGAGTGATGTAACCTGCATCTCCCAGCCTCAAGCTATCCATCTACCTCAGCCTCCCAAGCAGCTGGTACCACAGGTGTGCACCACCACACCCAGTTGATTTTTCTATTTTTTTCTAGAACTGGGTTTTCGCCATGTTGCCGAGGCTGGTCTTAAACGCCAGGGCTCAAGTGATCTACCTGTCTCGTTCTCCCAAGGTGCTAGGATTACAGACATGAGCCAAGACACCCAGCCAACACTTAATTTAAAAAAAAAAAAAAAAAAAAAAAAAAAAAAGCACATCATATTGAAGTGGAAATCTCACTTTATTTCTCTATTTTAAAAAAGTGGTGAGAAAAACAACAAAAAGAAAAACAACAAGAAAAAAAAAGGAAAAACGAAACAAAAAAGTGGTGAAGCCCACTGACCCTCCACAGTCTAGCAGTCAGCAGGGCAATCGGGAAGCCCAGAGACACCTGATGACTCACTCAAAGACACACAGCCAGTGAGCAGCCAGTCTGAATCTCAGCCCCAGACACACCCATGTGAGTTCCTTTCCTTAGCCTGATTGTGATGGGACAGGGTAGCCCAAGCAGATTGAAAACCAGACTACAAATATACGTTGATGTAAAATTCTAAACACTGTGTACAAGAGTTGCAGGGGGAAAAAAACGTCTTCTACTGAAGCAAAGAAACAGACAACCACAGCATGTCAGGACTGCTAAGGCCAGCAGGTGTACCCACCCCTCTATTAACATACACTTGGAACAAAGTTATCCCCTTGCATGAGAAAGGCTTCTTGTTGTCTTGTCTGCAGCTTAGATCTAGACACAGCTTTGCACAGTATCTTCACATATTTAATATTTGATTAAAACATACACTCTGGCTGCATCTAAACATAATTCTAGTCATTAAAAAGCACTTTTCTGCTTTAATTTAAAACTACCATAAAATTGACTGATGGCAGAACATTCCACCATTATTTCTTGGGTTTGCACAAAGTGCCCAGTCAGATCGTCTGTCTCTTCCTCTGATTACTGCTGAGGACCAAGAGTTAGAAGCAAGATGACTGCCAGGCGTCTGGGCCAGGAAGTTCAACTGGTCTCACTGTGGTAATGATAATGTGGAAGCAGCATATTTTGTCCCCATGGAGACCAATTAGAGGAAACATCTTTGTATACAGAGGATGGTACGTTTCATGCCGGGAAAACTCATCCACATACTATTGGAGGACGCATAAAAACAAGACTCACCAATCAGCTACCAATGAAGAGGTGCACCGGTTTCAAAATTTTATTTTATTTTTTTTGAGACTGCGTTTAGCTCTATCGCCCAGGCTGGAGTGCAGTGGCACAATCTCAGCTCAGTGTAACCTCTGCCTCCCTACAATCTCCACCTCCTGGGTTCAATCGATTCTCATGCCTCAGCCTCCCAAGTAGCTGGGATTACAGGTACCTGCCACCACACCTGCCACCATGCCTAGCTAATTTTTTTTGTATTTTTAGTGGAGATGGGGTTTCATTCAGCATATTGGCCAGGCTGGTTTTGAACTCCTGACCTCAAGCAATCCACCCACCTCGGCCTCCCAAAGTGCTGGGATTATAGGCCTGGGCCAGCATACCTAGCCGAGTTTCAATAACTTTAAACAACAAATCTAAATATTAAAGAGTCATGGCAAGTAAATGCTGCATATGATCATGGACTGATCCTGGAATGGAGGGGAAAAAAAATGCTGTAAAATGCATGATTGAGGCAATTGACAGAACTGGAATACAGGTGGTAGCTTAGATCAAAGTACTGAATCAATGTTTTATTAACTGAAGATGGTCACCGTACTGCAGTCGTGTAGGAGACTACTCCTATTAAGAAATATACGATATAGAGCCATGGACCATGACAAACGCAACTTACTCTAAAACTTTTCAGAAAAAAATACGTGTGTGAATGTACATGCATGTACATGCATATATGTATGTATGTCTATACATAGAGAGGGAATGTGCAAATCATAGTTAGTGGGACAAAATATTAACAGTAGGTGACTTTGGGTAAAGGGTATGAGAGATCTTTGTATCACTTATTCCTTAAAATCTTTCTGTGCATTTGAAATCATTTTGAAATAAATAGTTTTTAAAATACCATCCACTGGCCAGTACCCTCCACCCTGCCCCTGGCTGCTCCCAGCTAGCTGGGCATATAGGAAAGAGAAACTGAGAAAAGGATACAATAGGAAGGGCATTATTCTTTCAGATGCCAGGTTTATTTTCACTATAGTTTTTGAAAAAGAATGTTACACAGCCTAGACATTAAAATGTTTGCATCTACTGGTTGGGCAACAACCATATCCTCTAGGAGCTAAAATACATATATTTTATATACTTATTTATATTCCAGCCAGAAGGCTTTAATTAAACAGCCAAAAAAGTAAATGATAAAAATAGTTATTCTGCAAGAAACTGTCTAAAATAAATGAGTAATACAGCCAAGAATAGGCTCTCACTTCACAATCCCATCTGCTTCCCCTTCCCAGGTACATAACCCAGGAGGATGGATGTTTATAGCATGCCTAGTATTAAACTCGAAAGATACTGAGCACATTAACACAAGGCGTGCTACCAAGAAATCCTAAAACAGGATCACAGAATCTTAAGACAGAAGTAAACAAAACGCAGAGCACAGCAAGTGCAATCTTGTTCTACAACGAGGAAAATGAAGCTCAGAGAAAGCATCCCCCCAAAGTCAGCTAGCTGTGGGTCAAGTTAAGACACAGGCAGGCCACCAGAGCTCCTGCCCAGTGACAGCTCCTCCACCCCTTGAGGAAGCACAGAGGAGTTCTGCACCATGGGTTTTAAGGATGATGAATGAGCTGGCCTTACCTGGCACTGGATGACATCAGGTAATGGATGAATATGAAACTGAGAGACCACTATAAAAGCATGCTGCAATTCTAACATGATGATTAACCCTACGGCTCAGGTGAGTAATTTCATTTCAGCTACTATTATCACTGGTGCTATTTAAGAGCCGGTCTCTTTTGTAAAACTTACACCACCTTCATCCTGAATTATTCCCAAATAGACTTGGCGTTTTAAACAAGTTAACATCCCGGCCAGGTGTGGTGGCTCATGCCTGTAATCCAAGCACTTTGGAGGCCAAGGCGGGCAGATCACCTATGGTCGTGAGTTCAAGACCATCCTGACCAACATGGTGAAACCCCCGTCTTTAAATAACAATAATAAAATAAAATAAATTTTAAAAGTAATATAACATTATTTGATTTAAGTAAAAATCTCTAAACTGCATTACTATTGGTAACTGGGGTAGCATAATCACCCCCTCCAGGGTCCACCCAGTAGCTATAAAGTCTTAAGAAACCAAGAGCAAACTGAAGTCTACCATCCTATTTGCCACTGGCAAAGCTGCAATGCCTCTCCTTTCCCATTTCTATTTGGCCTTGCCACCCACCTCCAGGCCTAGGAACAAAGAATAGTGCTAGCCACAAAAGGAAGGTGGGACACAGCTGAGGACAGGCTTCTCTTAAGTGTAAGCACAGGAGAGAGTTCAAGCACAAAGCCAGGCAGTGTTCTGATGCAGTGACCTCACACCTGGTAGATGTGGACCAGTGGAGTGACGCTCTCCCCCATGCACCAATCAGATAAATACCTTCTATGGAAAGGAAGAAATGAGAGGATGGAAACAGGCCCAGAAGAATGTTCCCCAATACTGCTCCCACCTGGTGTGCAGCCAACAACCCTCTGAATGTAGGCTAAGCAAGAATGAGAGGACAGAGGAAGGTTACCCTCCACATAAGCAATGAGAAAATCATCATTTATCTGTTTTCTCTAATGGGAAACAGTGCTGCCACCGAGAGGGACACAGCCAAGCACGACAGGCAGAGAAAGTACCAGGTTAGAGCCAGTCCTGGCTCTACTGAGTCTAGTCTGTGGAACTGTGGGCAAACCCTGCAAGTTCCTGGAGCATTCTGGGTATTGAATACGATCAGGCGTGCACACTGTGTGTTGATTATAAAGCACTGTGCACACATTGGCTGATACAGTCATCTCTCCCTCACTGTAAGTTCTTCTTTTTTTTTTTTTTTTTTTTTTTTTGAGACGGAGTTTCGCTCTTGTTACCCAGGCTGGAGTGCAATGGCGCGATCTCGGCTCACCGCAACCTCCGCCTCCTGGGTTCAGGCAGTTCTCCTGCCTCAGCCTCCTGAGTAGCTGGGATTACAGGCACGCACTAGCATGCCCAGCTGATTTTTTGTATTTTTAATAGAGACGGGGTTTCACCATGTTGACCAGGATGGTCTCGATCTCTTGACCTCGTGATCCACCCGCCTCCGCCTCCCAAAGTGCTGGGATTACAGGCATGAGCCACCGAGCCCAGCTGTAAGTTCTTCTTATGCAAACTCCATGTATGGGTCTGCTTTTATAAAGGCAAAGTCCCTCTATGTTGCCACCAGCTTGTCCCTCTGTATACACCTACTGCCACCTCTATACTTTTTAAAATTCATGTTCAGTCACATTCCTCAAAGGCTCTCAAAATATCATTGCCAATTGCCAAAGGGTCCTTAAGTACCCCTGTAAATATAGATAACAATGCCCGGGGTGGCAGCTGAGGGCACTTCGTTGTGCAGGAAGTGTGAAGGCGCTGCAAAGCAGAGATCTGTGTCAGAAGGAAGTGACTCTTCCTGGCCAATAGGTTCTCAATGCTCCTCCCATCCCCACAAATCGTGACTAGCCACAAAGGGAAAAGATGCTACAAAGCAACTCTCTAACCAGGGACTCTCATGTGCCCTGGGTTCCACTCAAAAACTGTAACTTGTACAATATAAAAAACCATATTGCAATATTGCAACTACAGACAGTTCCCTCCCTTCTCCCCACTGGCAAGTCATTGGATTAGAAAGGCAAAACAGTGGTAGTGGTGGCTATGAGCAGGAGGAAAGCAGATGGCGCCTTTCTGGAGGGAGAGGGTGCACAGGAGAAATGAAACACGTACTTGACCAGGGACCCTGGCCTTGCTCACATCCCTGGATAGTGAAGATGATGACTCTATATGTGGTTTTCCCTGAGCCTTCCATCCCCACACAGCAAGCACGCATCACCCTTCCCACGGTTCTCACCCTGTTTTGCTACAAGTGACTCAGTAGGTCTCCCAGCTCTGCACCTTCTATAGGCACTAGCACAAAACCAAGAATGACCAGAAACTTCACACCCTTCTTCTTCCTGGGCCCTTTCACCCACAACAGGTAGTTGCATTCCCGGGTCCTAGGAATGCGTGTAGGATGTGGAGTCAGGGGAGATCATATCTGATGATGACTTCCTAATTACTTATCTGCATGGCCCTGAGCAAATTACCTAACCTCTCAAGTTTCTTCACTTGCAAAATGAATCTTCAACAGTACTCCCCCTCACCAAGTAGTTGTTAGAATGACATCAATGGATGTAAATCCCTTAGCACCCTTATCCATAAATGAGCAAAAACTAGTTCACTAAATATTTCACTGGTGAGTCAATGAGCTTAAAAAAAGAAGGAACAAAATAAAAATCCTACATAAAAAAATCACCTAAATGCTCAAAGACATCTCAAGAATGCCAAATGCCTTTTCACTTTCATTTTTATACAAATCACCTCTCACTGCTGCAAAGGAAGAATGTAAGAATGACAACGTGTCCCGTAGGCCTCCATCTGTGTTCAGGACAGTTTAAGAGTCTGGGACTAGACTCATGATTCTAGGAGCAAAAACTTTTTTTTTTTTTAAAGAAAGAAATATTGCATAGAACCTCACCATATAAAGCGGACTAAATGAGAAACTGCTTAATTATTAACGGTGGAGGAGGGGGTCTCGAATGCCTGTCTGTACTCTCAAACCTAGTACCTGTGACACCTCCAAGAATCCCTGTAGGCCTACAGAGCACAAGAAAAGCCCTACACTAAAGCCCTTCCCAGCTTTATGATTCTGGTTCTATCAAGTCTAGAAAGTTTTTGGAGGGTAATAAATGGCTGCTAAAAATACTGGTTTGTACATTCTTTCTCAAGTATCTTTCAACTTCGAGCCCCATTGCCACTGCCGCCCAGGGTCTTTGCTACCTGACCACTAAGGGTGATTAAACGATTCCATCACCTGACCCTAACCCAGCTGACTTACCGTCCCCACCTTACCATCCAGAGCCACCCACCTATCCTCTGCCTCGGCCAAACCCAAATTCACAATTTTCCCTCCACATCACAGTTCCATGTCTTCACACACACACCATTTCCCCTGTATAGAATGTTCTTGACTCTTTGAAAAGGTCCTCGCCTCAGCAAAGCCTAATGCAGTCCCCCCATCCCCACCCCTCAGAGCTCCTCACTCCTTCTGGGCTTCAACATGACACCCACCACAATTAACTGAAATTACATCTTTCACTCTCATACAGTGATGGCAAAACAGCTGGTGCCACCTCCATGGAAGACAAGTTAGAAGTATTTACCAAATCTCAAACACAAAGACAACTTCACTCAGCAATACGCTGTTGGTGATTTTTCCTCCAAAGTTTAGGTGTTAAGGATCTTCGTGTCAATGCCGATTGTAAAACAAAAGACTGCGGATAATTTAAATTTCTATCAAGGCAGGACTGGTTAAATAAGGTACATCCACACTGTGGAATACCTTCTAAACTAAGAAAAACCGTGAATAAGCTCTCTACATATATGTATGTGGAACCATGAAAATCACTCACCTAAAACACATTTCTGTACACTCCAAGATCCCAGTCAAACACAGCCAGGCACAGTGGCTCACACCTGTAATCCCAGCACTTTGGGAGGCCGAGGCGGGTAAATCTCTCGAGGCCAGGCGTTAGAGACCAGCCTGGCCAACATGGTGAAGCCTCATCTCTACTAAAAATATAAAAATTAGCCAGGTGTGGTGGCATGAGCCTATAGTCCCAGATACCTGGGAGACTGAGGCAGGAGAATGGCTTGAACCCAGGAGGTGGAGGTTGCAGTGAGCTGAGATTGCGCCATTGCACTCCAGCCTGGGAGACAGAACAAGACTCCGTTTCAGAAAAAAAGAAAATGGCCAACATTGAGAAAGAGATGCCTGGGGATCTCTGTTTATCCCTATCATCCCAAATACCACTCTTGCTGTTAAGCAAAACTCCACACATTTCCTAAGGTCTTATGTACTAGACACTGTCACAAACTTATTCATTCACTGTTGAGGCTGGTTATTTTTTGGTAACACAGAAGAATGTGCACTTACTTGCAAGTTCTCCAACTTGCACTCCAAAGGTAAATCCCTAGGAAGTTTCCTGTTTATTCCACCGTGGAATGTGCTGCCTGCCATTCACTGGCTTTCACACTCCAAGCCCCATACTTTCCATACTTTTCCTATCTTTGTCCCTATTGTAGGTTCCATCCTACCCTAAGGTCTATAGCACTCTGTCCACTGACAGTAATTATTGTTATGAACTATTTCTCCCTAGCAGCTGGTGCATGGGACATCCTGGCCAATTAAATATACTGAATTCAAGACTGTTCCCCTAGATGGATTACCAATTCTCAAAATATAGATTCAATTCAATTTTTACTTAATCTACATCACCGTTTTTATGCATTAGAACAGGCGTCCCCAGACTTTTTACACAGGGGGCCAGTTCACTGTCCCTCAGACCGTTGGAGGGCCGCCACATACTGTGCTCCTCTCACTGACCACCAATGAAAGAGGTGCCCCTTCCTGAAGTGCGGCGGTGGGGCCGGATAGTTTGGGGACGCCTGCATTAGAAGATAAGGAAGGACCAGATAGTGTATGATTAATTTATATAAAATATCCAAAACAAGCAAATTCATGAGATAGAAAACAGATTTGTGGTCACCAGGGACTGGGGCAAGGGGGAAATAGGGACTGACTGCTTCATGGGGACAGGTTTCCTCGGGAGTGATGAAAAGTGTGAAACTAGAGTGGGGCCTCTTGCAAAACATGGTGAAGGTACTTAATGTCACTGTGGTTTGTCTCCACCTAACCTTATGTCGAAATTTGATCCCCAATGTTGAAAGCAGGGCCTAATGAGAGGTGTCTGGGTCATGGGGGTAGATCCCTGATGAACAGATTAATGCCCTCCCTGGCAGGGAGTTAGGTGGGTGGGGGGTGAGGGTAAGTAAATTTTCACTCTCCTAGTTCCCAAGAGAGCTGGCTATTTAAAAGGGCCGAGTGCCTCCTCTCTGCCTCTCACTCTTCCTCTCTCACCCTGTGATCTCTGCACACTGATTCCCTTTCACCATCCAACAGGAGTGGAAGTAGCCTGAATCCAGATGTCCAACCCTGAACCTTTCAGCCACCAAAATCATGAGCCAAATACACCTTTTCCCTTTACAAATTACCCAGCCTCAAATATTTCACTATAGCAATACAAAACAGACTAACACATGTAGTATTTAAAGGCCAATGCAGGCAGATCACTTCAGGCAGGAGTTCAAGACCAGCCTGGCCAACATGCTGAAACCCTGTCCCTAATAAAAACAAAAATTAGCCAGACTTGATGGCTCATGCCTGCAATCCCAGCTTCTTGGGAGACTGAGGCAGGAGAATCGCTTGAACCCAGGAAGTGGAGGTTGCAATGAACCAAGATCATGCCACTCTACTCCAGCCTGGGTGACAGAGAGAGAGAGACTATCTCAAAAAAAAAAAAAAGTGTATGTATTTTACTACAACTTTTTGAAAAGTAACCAAATTAAGACTGGAAAAAATAAAAATATGTTAAGACACCATTTCTAATACATTAATGTAAACGTAGGGGATATCTAAATAAAATAAGCTTAAGGGATCTGATCTGCCTCCTATAAACAGACAAAAAATAAAATTTAACTTGTTAAGTTTCCTACATAAACACACAGAAAAAGACACTGAGGTACAATAATAAGAAGCCATGATTTAATCTACTTAATTAATGACAATTTTCCTAACATTACCCAATGTTGATGAGTATATTTATCTACAGCTGGTGGGAAGAATAAACTGGCGTAATCTTACTGGAAAACATATGAAAAAAGTCTTAAAAATGTTCAGATTTGGCTGGGCGCGGTCGCTCATGCCTATAATCCCAGCACTTTGGGAGACCGAGATGGGCAAATCACGAGGTCAGGAGTTCAAGACCAGCCTGGCCAACACAGTGAAACCCCGTCTCTACTAAAAATACAACAACAAAAAAATTAGCCAGGCATGATGGTAGGCACCTGTAGTCTCAACTACTTGGGAAGCTGAGGCAGGAGAATCACTTCAACCAGGAAGATGGGAGATTGCGGTGAGCCGAGATTCCACCACTGCACTCCAGCCTGGGCAACACAGTGAGACTCTTTAAAAAAAAAAAAAAAAAAAAAAAAAAACCGTTCAGACTAAATCTGAAACAATTCTAAAATAAAAAGTTTATTTAAAAAAAAAAAAAGAAAAGAAAAGAAACCTCATGTCCTTGGGCCTTTCTGGGAATCTATCCTAAGGCAATTTTCTAAAATACATAAAAAGCTTTTTGCAAAGACATGAATCACATTATTATTTACCATGGCAAAAAAAAAACAGAACAATCTAACTGCTTAAGAATCCATGCAATGCAGTATTATAAAGCCACCGCAAATATTTATAAAATATTTAATGATTTGAAAAGCTACTTAAGCAGAAAAGGCAGAAGAAAAAAGTGCATTTACGGTGTGATCTCAACCATATTTAAAAAGTAAATAGGAAAATAGACTAGAAGGAAGCAAATCAAAACGTTATTAGAGATTAAATCCAGTTGTGGTAATTTCTTATTTTCTTTGGTTATCAAATATTCAACAGAGTTCAGAACACTTTTTACAATCCAGATAATAACAACCAGGCAAAATCAAGAGGTGGCAGAGAAGATTTTGTGTTTCTACAGTAGCATCAGTACCTACTTTAATTGCCTAGCAGTATTAAAATGAAGAAGACACAGAAACTGAACTAAATTATTGGTCACAAGGCCAGGTGCAATGGCTCACACCTGTAATCCCAGCACTTTGGGAGGCCAAGGCAGGAGGATTGCTTGAGTCGAGATTTTTGAAACCAGCCTGGACAACATAGTGAGATCCTATCCCGATATGAGAAAAAAATAATAATAATTTTAAAATTAAAAAAGGAAAAAAGGAAAGAGAGAGATCCAAGATGGCTCACTAGCAGCTCGGGATTGTAGCTCCCAGTGAAAGCGCAAAGAATGAGAGGACGCCACACCTTCACATGAATTCTTGTTGCTCACCCACCAGGAGATTCCCAGCATAGGAGCCCCACGGGTCGCCAGCGCGACTCTTGTGACCGGCCAGGCGGTTTTGCTGGCGCCTCAGGGCGTCGGTTCTTGGTGCAGAGTCAGAAAAGCACCATCAATCTTAACGCCGCTGATTTAGTCGGCGCAGTGGGTTGCTCAGATTTCGGCGCTGAGAATCAATAAGTCGGACGTCCACTCAGAAACCCAATTACAAAGACGGTAAATACAAAGACCACAGATGGATAAATTTATAACGAAGGGAAGAAAACAGCCAAAAAAGGCTGAGAATACCCAAGATCACTACGCCTCTCCCTCAGCAGGGGATCACAGTTCATCATCAGCAACGGAACAAGGCTTGATGGAGAACGAGTGTGTTTCAATTACAGAAGCAGGCTTCAAAATGTGGATAATGAGAAACTTCTGTGAATTAAAAGAACTTGTTTCAACCCAATCTAAAGCAACTAAGAACTTCGAAAAAAGATTTGACGAAATGTTAATAAGAATACACAATTTAGAGAGGAATATAAGTGAATTGATGGAGCTGAAAAACACAATAGGAGAACTTCGTGAAGTATGCACAAGTTTTAACAGCCGAATTGATCAAGCAGAAGAAAGGATATCAGAGGTCGAAGACCAACTCAATGAAATAAAACAAGAAGACAAGATTAGAGGAAAAAGGATAAAAAGGAACGAGCAAAGTCTCCAAGAAATATGGGACTATGTGAAAAGACCTAATCTATGCTTGATAGGTGTACCTGAATGTGACGAAGAGAATGAATCCAAGCTGGAAAATATGCTTCAGAATATTATTCAGGAAAATTTTCCCAACCTAGTAAGGCAGGATAATATTCAACTCCAGGTAATACAGAGAACACCACAGAGATATTCCTCAAGAAGAGCAACTCCAAGGCACATAATCGTCAGATTCACCAGGGTTGAAATGAGGGAGAAAATACTGAGGGCAGCCAGAGAGAAAGGTCAGGTTACCCACAAAGGGAAGCCTATCAGACTTACAGCAGATCTCTCAGCAGAAACCCTACAAGCCAGAAGAGAGTGGGGGCCAATATTCAACATCCTTAAAAAAAAGAACTTTCAACCCAGAATTTCACATCCAGCCAAACTAAGCTTCCCAAGTGAAGGAAAAATAAAGTTTTTTGTGAATAAGCAAGCACTCAGAGATTTCATCACCACCAGGCCTGCTTTACAAGAGCTTCTGAAAGAACCACTACACATAGAAAGGAACAAACAGTATCAGCCTTTCTAAAAAAATTATCAAAAAGAGCATCAATATAATGAAGAATTTACATCCACTAATGGGCAAAATAGCCAGCTAACATTAAACGGCAGTATTAAACTCACATATATTATTATTAATTCTAAATTTAAATTGACTAAATCCCCCAATCCAAAGACAGACAGGCAATTTGAATAAAAAACTAAAACCCATCAGTATGCTGCATCCAGACCCATCTCACATTCAAGGATACACAAAGACTCAAAACAAGGGATGGAGAAGGATTTACCAACCAAACAGAGAGCTAAAATAAATAAATAAAAAGCAGAAGTTACAATTAAGCAACAAAGATCAAAAGAAGCAAAGAAGGACATTATATAATGATAAAAGGATCAATGCAACAACAAGAAGAGCTAAAGATCCTAAATATATACGCACCCAATAAAGGAATACGCAGACACACAAGACTTATAAAGAGACTTAGACTCCCACATAATAATAGTGGGAGACTTCAACATTAATATTAGACAAATCAGTGAGACAGAAAATTAACAACGATATCCAGGACTTGAACTCAGATCTGGAACAAGTAAATGTAATTAACATTTATAGAACTCTCCACTTTAAATATACAAGATATACACTCTTATCAGTACCACATCATATCAACTTAGAAGTTTAAACGAAATGTTGGTTGGCTCCTTGTTTGTTATTCTCTTCCCTCATTTTCTTTCATGTCTCCATTATTCAGGACAATTATAGGCATACCCATATTTAGATTGCATTCTAGCCCGGGCAATAAAGCAATACCCCCATCGTCTCTCCCTCTTCCTCTTTCTCTTTCTTCCTCTTCTTTATTCTTTTTCTTATAAAAAAAAAAAAAAAAAGGAAAAAAGAAGACATTTTTAAAAAAATAAATTGGTGGTCACAAATGCCTGGAGGACTTGGCAACTGCAGTTTTGTTTTTTGTTTTTTAATAAGTCCCTATGGGAGAAGAGCATACAAAAACTCCCTGTACTATTTTTGCATCTCTTCTGTAAGTTTTGTATTATCTCAAATTTTGATATTTAAAATAAATAAATCTGGGCAGGCGCAGTGGCTCACACCTGTAATCCCAGCACTTTGGGAGGCTGAGGTGGGTGGATCATGAGGTCAGGAGTTCGACACCAGCCTGGCCAACATGGTGAAATCCCGTCTCTACTAAAAATACAAAAATCAGTCAGGTGTGGTGGCACACGGACTATAATCTCAACTACTCAGGAGGCTAAGGAAGAAGAATTACTTGCACTCGGGAGGAGGAGTTTGCAGGGAGCCAAGATCGCATCACTGCACTCTGGCCTAGGCGCCAGAGCAAAACTTCATCTCTAAAAAATAAAAAGCCTTTCCTGGAGCAACTCCCTTCACAGAAGTCACCATGCCACCTATTAGAAGCCTTGTTCTTCAGCGAGGTGGAGTGACACACACCTATATGGGACAGGTGGTCCCAGCTACAGGGGAAGCTGAGGCAAGAGGATCACTTCAACCCAGGAAGTTGAAGCCACAGTGACCTATGTTTGTGCCACTGCACTCCAGCCTGGGTGAAAGAGTGAGAACCAGTCTCAAAAAATAAAAAATAAATTTAAAAAAAGAAGCCTCCAGCCGGGCGCGGTGGCTCAAGCCTGTAATCCCAGCACTTTGGGAGGCCGAGGCGGGTGGATCACGAGGTCAAGAGATCGAGACCATCCAGGTCAACATGGTGAAACCCCGTCTCTACTAAAATACAAAAAATTAGCTGGGCATGGTGGCGCGTGCCTGTAATCCCAGCTACTCAGGAGGCTGAGGCAGGAGAATTGCCTGAACCCAGGAGGCGGAGGTTGCGGTGAGCCAAGATCGCGCCATTACACTCCAGCCTGGGTAACAAGAGCGAAACTCCGTCTCAAAACAAAAAAAAAAAAAAAGAAGTCTCCTTTCAAAGTATTCATCTTTATCATGTGACCTATGCACACTGAACTATTTCACCCTTCCATGTGTATCTGTGGCTCCATCTGCTCAAAATACCCTTCTGCTTCCCCATCTGATGCTGCAAATTCTCTGCCTAAAGACTTCCCGTATCTTTTTCCCCTTTTTTGAGACAGTCTCACCCTGTTGCCCAGTCTACAGTTCAGTGACGTGAACACAGCTCATTACAGCCTCAAACTCATGGGCTCAAGTGATCCTCCTGCCTCAGGCTCCAAAGTATCTAAGATCATAGCTGACTGTAACGTGGAACTCCTAGGCTCGAGCAATCCTCTTGCCTTAGCCTCCCAAAGTGCTGGGATTACAGATGTGAGCCAACATACCTTGCTGCTGTATCTTCTTATATCTCCTTTGAAATCCAATATAGTCATCAATCCGTCCCTGACACAAGCCTCTAATCTCCAGTTTTGCCAGACTTTTTTTTTTCTTTTTTTTTTTTAAATAAAGTCTCACTCTGTCACCCAGGCTGGAGTGCAGTGGCGTTATCTGACTCACTGCAACCTCTGCCCGCTGGGTTCAAGCAATTCTCCTGCCTCAGCCACCCAAGTAGCTGGAATTACAGGTGTCTGCCACTGCGCCAGGCTAATTTTTGTATTTTTAGTAAAGATAGGGGTTTCGCTACGTTAGCCAGGCTGGTCTCAAACTCCTGACCTCATGATCTGCCCACCTTGGCCTCCCAAAATGCTGAGATTACAGGCATGAGCCACCGTACTCAGCCTGGCTTTTTTTTTTTTAAGTCTGAGTGTGGTGGCTCATGCCCGTAATCCCCGCACTGAGAGGCTGAGGAGTGTGGATCACTTGAGCTCAGGAGCCCAAGACTAGCCTGGGCAACATGGTGAAACTCCATCTCTACCAAAATTACAAAAAATTAGCTGGGTATGGTGGCATGTACCTATAGTAGGTGGAAAAGGCAGAAGAAAAAGTGCATTTACAGTGTACTCTCAACCATATTTAAAAAGAAAATAGGAAAAAAGACTAGAAGGAAGCAAATAAAAATGTTGAATCCGATGATGGTAAATTCAGCTATTCGGCTAAGGAGGTGAGGTGGGAGGATCACTTGAGCCCCAGCAGTTAAGGCTGCGGTGAGCTGTGATAACACCACTCCACTCTAGCCTGGGCAACAGAGCCAGACTGTGTCACAAAAAAATAAAAATAAAAATTCATACACTGCACACAGTGTTCACACCTGTAATCCTAGCACTTTGGGAGGATGAGGCTGGAGGGTGACTTGGGGTTGGGAGTTCAAGACCACAGCAAGACCTCATCTCTACCAAAAATGAAAAAAAAATTTTTTTTAACTAGCTGGGCCTATAGTCCTAGCTACCAGGGAGGCTCAGTGGTGAGGATCACTTGAGCCCAGGAGACCCAGGTTACAGTGAGCTATGATCACATCACTGCATTCCAGCCTGGGTAACAGAGCAAGACTCCACCTCAAAAAAAGAGAGAGAGAGAAACAGGGAAAGACAGAGACTTAGGCCAGTGTGGTGGCTCAGGCCTAGCACTTTGGGAGGCCAAGGCAAGAAGATCTTCTGAGGTCAGAAGCTCAAAGCCAGCTAGGCAACATAGCCAGAAACCATAAAAATTAGCAAATATTAACCAGGCATGGTGGCAAGTGCCTACGGTCCCAGCTACTCAGGAGGCTGAAGCAGGAGAATGGCTTGAGATCAGGAGTGCCACGTCACAGTTAACTATTATCATGCCACTGTACTCTAGCCGGGGCAACAGAGTGAGACTTTGTGCTAAAAACTAAAGATAAGTAAAGTACGACTGTACCTTTACAAGGTTCTATTTCTGCACTTCTCTCCCAACACTATAAAAATTTGCTGACATGCACAGCTCATCTAGGGTTGGAAACTTCCAGAATTTCTATTCACTCCTTTCCATCATTATATTCAATAGCTGTAGACAGATAATTCTCAATTATGTTGCAAGTGATCCCCCAAAATCATCAAGAACACTTCCTCTGGTTCTTGACTTTCCATTTCAGTAAAAAATTATAGGCTGAGTGTGGTGGCTCACACCTGTAATCCTAGCACTTCGGGAGGCTGAGGTGGGCAGATCTCAAGGTCAGGAGTTCGAGGCCAAACTGGCCAGCATGGTGAAACCCCGTCTCTACTAAAGATACCAAAAAAAAAAAAAAAAAATTAGCCGGGCATGGTGATGCACACCTGTAATCTCAGTTACTTGGGAAGCCGAGGCAGGAGAATTGCTTGAACCCAATAGATGGAAGTTGCAGTTGAGCCAAGATCACACAATTGCACTACAGCCTAGGCAACAAGAGCAAAACTCCATCTCAAAATCTAAAAAAAAAAAAAAAGAATTCTAGGCTGGGCACGGTGGCTCATGCCTATAATTCCAGCACTTTGGGAGGCCGAGATGGGCGGACCACCTTAGGTCAGGAGTTCAAGACCAGCCTGGTCCACATAGGGAAACCCCGTATCTACTAAAAGAATAAAAATTAGCCAGGCGTGGTGGCATGCACCTGTAATCCCAGCTACTTGGGAGGCTGGAAGAGAGATTGCAGTGAGTTGAGATCGTGCTACTGCACTCCAGCCTGGGTGGCAGGGCAAGACTCTATCTCACAAAAAAAAAAAAAAGAATTATAAAGTACATACATTCTGGTACACTGACTCACAAGTGTCTTTCAACTTTCTCTAAATAATCAGCAATTTTTGCAAAGGCCTAGCACTCACCCAGTTTTAAGAAGTGCTTTCAGCTGGGCCCACTCACAAGCCAGCTAAGTGACTTGGTCCAGAGAACTTAAGGCAATGCAAGTTATATCTTTTTAAAATTCACAAATTATTTATCAAAAGCTTTGACAATTACTAACAAATAGTCAAAAACACAAATGTTAAATATCAAGGGTCCACCAAGTACCCCAATAAAAGCTGTCAAATCAAAACTCTCTTTTACTTTCAATCTGTTCACTATTGAGGTGTAAACAGGGAGGTTCTCAGGGAAGTGGAGGTTGCAATGGGCTCAGAAGGCGCCATTGTACTCCAGTCTGGGCGACAGGGATTCTGTCTCTAAAAAAACAAAAATAAAAAGGGGTTTTCTTTACTATTTCCCAAATCATTTTCTTAGATTTCTTTTTTCTTTTCAGAGATGGTTCTTGCTACGTTGATGAGGCTGGTCTTGAACTCCTGGCCTCAGCCTCCCAAGTATCTGGGATGCTTTCTCAAAAGGCTTCAAGTTTTTTCTCTTCATAAGAAGTCTCATGTACAGGCCAGGCACTGTCGGAGGCAACATGGTAGCCAGGCTGGTCTTTAACTCCTGGCCTCAAGTTAGCCGAGCGTGGTGGTGTATGCCTGTAATCCCAGCTATTCTGGAGCTTGAGGCACAAGAATCTCTGTACTCCAGCCTGGGTGACAGAGTAAGACTCTGTCTAAAAAAAAAAAAAAAAAAAAAGTCTCATTTACAAATATACCAGGATATGATTTTTCAGCACTTCTCAGTGAAGTACAGTCAGTCATGCTGTACTGGGATAAAAGTTCTGAGAACTACATCATTAGGCAATTTCATCATGTGAGAACATAGAGCAAACTCACACAAACCTATACAGGAGAGCCTACAACACACAAGCTAGATGGCATAGCCCACTGCTCCTAGGCTACAAACCTGTGCAGCATGTTACTGTACTAAACACTGTAGGCATCTGTAACACAACGATCTAAACGTAGAAAAGGTACAGTAAAAATATGGCATTAGGCCTAGTGCAATGGCTCACACCTGTAAATCCCAGCACTTTGGGAGGCAG